>NW_024063339.1:0-451578 GCF_006381635.1 Hibiscus syriacus | reverse complement strand
GGTCTATTAAGTTATCTTTAAAATTAATTTGGGATATATTTGTCACAGTGCAGGGAAAACTTGTCAGCCCACATGACGAATTTGGCCAAATAATCTTTTTTTATTCAAACTCGTTACTTCGATATGACAAATTCTAAAAATATATTTTTATTAGAATTTTGTCGCATCATAGTAATAAGTTTCAGTTTAAAATATATTTTATTGAAACTCGTCACGCCAACCTGACGAATTCCAAGTAATACCGTAGTTCTCAAAATAAATATTTAATATCGTATTAGAGTAAATAATTAGTCTGCCTATTATATTGAGTCAATTTCGTCATAATTTGTTATGTTTTTCTTTAAAAAATAAAATAAAATTGTCAATAAGTGTCTTAATCTTTTAAACATATATATTCATCAATAATTGAAGGTAAATTTATAATACATATCATCATCTGTTTGTGCCTACATTATGTACCACCTATATATATATATATATATATATATATTCTTATTATTTTCTGTTGGATTGAAATCCATAATTATATATACATATTTATAATGCATATTGTTATCATAAAATATGATAAAAATTAAGTAACTAAATAATATAAAGTCATAAGGTATCAAAGGTGATATATAAATAAAGTGTAAATACTATTAAAGTTGAATTTATAATTTGATGAGGGCAAAGTTATAATAGCTATATAAAGGGTTATGATCCCAACAAATAGACATCTCGTATTACTCTTATCCCTGTAGAGTTTATACTTAAAGGAGCTCTATCTTCTTGAAGATCACAACCAAAGATATACTCAAAGATTAAATCTATCAATTAATTCAAGTATGATTCCGTAATCTAGTATTTTATTATAGATAATTTGACATGATTTGATTCTGATTATATATATATATATATATTGACAATGTTTAATTTTATATTTATTATGGTTTGATCCTGGTTAATTATTTTGACCCCATTTTTTCTTTTCTTTTTTGCTCATCTTTCCATAACTTGTTTTCTACTTTTCTCTCATTTAGATGTACTTTGAACGATAACGCTGATCGTGTAGGACTAGACATGGCAAATTTATCCGAATTGATTATCCAAATTAATTTATTCAACTTAATATCTTATATTAACCCGAATATGATAAATTTGATCTGATACCCGACCCGAATTATACCCGATCCAAAATTTCAGCGAAACCAAAATCAACTAGAACCAAAATTAACCCGAACCAAACCGAAATTACCCAAACTAAATTTAACCCGACCCGAAAGCAACCCGAACAAATTGAAGTTGATAAAAGTTATTAAACGATAAAATTTATTTTTAATAATAAATTAATTTAAAAATTGATAATTTATTAAAAATTATATATATAATAGTAATAGAAAGTTTAAGAGGAATAAAAAATAAGAATTTAATTGTAAGATTGAAACAATAATAAAAAGTTTACTTATCTTTATTGTTATAAAAATATTAGATATATAATAAAAATAATAGAAAACAACTAAAACAAAAGAAATAATATTAGATTTATAATAAAAATATAAAGTTACTTATATTAGGACTAAAACTTAACAAATAAAACTATTTATTATTTTTTTAAAATTTAATAAAAATATTAAATTTATAAATGAATATAAAATTTTAATAAAAAATTATTTCTTTATCAAATAGTTCTCATTATAAACTTTTCATATAAGATCATATAAAATTTTGATAACAAGTTCTAACACATATTATAAGATCGTATTTATGTCAAATTATCGATTTATTATCTCTAAATGGCGGTTTAATTCAAAATACTAAACTATTGTAATTGAAATTAAACCTAAATGAAAATTAACAAATAAGAAATCATATTTTTACAAGTATATCAATTATTCTATATATACTTAATTTGATTAGACTCATAATCAATTCAACCCGAATTGATCTGATCTAAAGGTTGACCTAAAGCGAAAATCAACCAATCTAATATTGACCGACCCGAATCTAATCGATTCGGTATTAAACGACCCAAAAATCAATCGATCTGTATTGACCCGACCCGATATTGACCCGATCAAAAAATAAACAATTCGATATTGATCGGAATCGGTAGACAACTAATCAATAATCACCAGACCCAATACCCGACCCGATCTGATTTACCATATACTCGAACCAAATTCGAACCATATCCGATCCGAAAAATTTAATCTAGATTTGAAATTACTCAACCTAAATGATCTGATCCAAACACGATCAGAATGACTCATTTGCTACCGACCGTAAGTATTAACATTTAATTTAAGCATTTTAACTTTTTAGTTAGGTGTCTAAATTGCAATTTTGCCCCTCCTAAAATAATTATTAAATTTAAGCTCTTTTAAAATGAGATTTTCTAGCTTTGACCCCCAAATTTATAGTTTTATGTAAACGCCTCCCACATAAACCTTTCTTTTTCCGACTTCTATGGTCTAAAATCCTCTTATCCAAGAATTTGGATTGTACTTCAATTTCCAAGGTTCACGTATATGCAATTATCCCTGTATTTATTAGAAAGTACACAATTTTCAAATGGTTTCCCAGTTTTCTAAGTTTCCCAGAACCAAGCTAACGCCTAACAAGACAAGCCGACATTCACCTCCAATAGTATGCAATTGTCTTTTCACTTCCCTTCTTGGTTTTCCAGTTTTCATATCCTCCTCCTCCTCTTCCTTCTTTGTTTAATATTGGTCTATCTGTGTATATCTTACAACTCGAAGACATCGTATCCTTCCTTTGTTTCCTTGGGTCTGCGGTATGTATTCTTTTTGCTTTGGGTTTGCAAGCAAAACGTTATTCCATTGAATTCCAGAAACACTCATGGTTGATTTTCAATGAAAGCTTGCTTGTTGTTAGTCCTTGTTGATGTTATTCTTTGCATGTTCCTCTCTAGATGTGTTAGATGAATGGTTTGTTTGAAATTGATGGTTGGGGATGATGGCTGCTGTGAGTTCCAATGGGCAAAAACATAAGCTTGAAGGGATGGTTTTGGGGTTGTTCTTATGGTTTTTGGAATGATCTAATTTATTTGCTCTAAGAAGCAGGAACAGGGTTTGAGATTAGAAGTCTAGATTTGATACTTCCACCTTGAGTTGCATTTTGTAGGGTGAATTATAGTTATGTTAATTGTGTTAATTGGACCGGAGTTCGAGTGTCGGATAAGTGTATGTATTTGATACGGATTTGATTAGAATTTTTTTAGGGTTTCCATGAATTTGGAGGATCAAATTATATCTTTATATCCACATGTTGGACACAAGTAGTTAAAGGAAAATTGTAAAGTCCTAGTAACATAGAATTTTGTAGCAATCTTCATGGTATTTCAATATAACAGGGGATATGATTAATTGAACCATTTGTCTCAACTGAGATTTAGAAGATCATATGCTTGCCTGATTTGGATGACTAAAATATATATTCCAAAAAATTAGAAAAACCTCAATGGATGGATGATAATTAGAATTCAATGATATGACAGGATTAAGTATATGCTAAACAGTGGAAAGTGTAATAGAAATCAGTGATTTGGTAAAGATTATGGAGAACAAAATGATTAATACGGTCTAAAAGACACAGTTCTTTGATTTACATGTATTTGTTCTGCATTAGTTCTTTAGTAATTGTTCTGCTTGTACCGTGTGTTATTTGGAAATTTGATATCATGAAGCTTGCGACCTTGTGTCCCAGTCCTATATGCTAGTCATAGTTTGCAATACCGAGTCTTGGATGCATCGTATCACTATTAGCAAAAGAGCATGACTCACCTGTCTTCTTCATACTTTCTTCTTCAGCTATCTCAACCATGAATATTTTCCTTGTAGGTTTGGGTTGATCACAAACTACGTCTCTTTGCACATTTGGAAGAGGTTTACATCACCTCCTTGACTGTAATGAGTAACAGCATCGAGGATGATTCATTTTCTAAGCCTGTTGGAAGATGGTCTGTTTACTGTTATGGTGTTGGTCACATGCTAAATGACATCACTTCTGCTTGTTGGTTTACTTATCTTCTGTTGTTCTTAACAGAGATAGGGCTCTCCTCTAGGTATATGTCTTTCTACCATGTCTGAAATTTATACCTTCGTAATTGCTTTGCATTATATTTTCCCTCTTTAATCTGTCACTTTTTTCTTTGTTTATCTAAATGGCTTTGAATAAAAAATGATCCGGAAAATGCATATTGTTTATCTTATCTCGCATAGAATTTGGTATAGTAAGCTTTAATCTAGTAATATAGATCACATCCTTGCCATTCATGCAAATCATTAAGAAAATTCCATCTTCATGCTTTTTTTTTAATTTTCTTTTTTGTAGATGTCATGTGCCATGTATTTTTATTTGATTTGTGTAGGGATGCTGCCATTGTCATGCTTTCCGGACAGATAGCGGATGGTTTAGCCACCATATGTTTTGGTGAACTGGTAACTGATTTCAAATCTTTGTTTTAATACTACTCATCTCATAGCAGTTGGATCAAGTTTTGCAAGCTTGTCGTGTGTGTAAAGTGATTGAAATTAAACTATAATTCTAATTTTTAGAAAGAATTTTCATTTTATGCTCATTGTTTTTCTTCTTTTTTCACCCCTAATGACTTATTGCAATGGTTTTGATCATTTACTTGATAGATCGACAGGTTTGGACATTTCAAAATATGGCATGGTGCAGGATCTATCTTGGTTGCTGTTTCATTTTCTTCAGTTTTTGGTGGTTGTTTACCTTGTAAAGTCTTTTCTTCTTTTACGTCAATGGTGGAGACCGTTTCATATAGTACGTTTGCCGCAGTTTTTAATATCGGCTGGGCTGCTACTCAAGTTTCGCACATGTAATGTTTCTATAGCTTCATTTATCTTCCCATTGAAACATGCATTAGACATCATATTTAATTCTTCTAGGCAGAGAGATAGAGAAGGAAAAGCTTTAGTAATAGAAGGACCTAGCAGTGCAAGCTCACACATTCGGAAAAAATAAGATTGGATTGGATGAAATTTTTTCTGTATGTTCATATGAAGAGTTTTAATGAAGTGTTCATATACTGTATCTTACTTTTTCTGTTGTAGGTCCATGGTGAGTTGCATCACTCTGAATTCAACGAGCAGAGTAGTGCTTGCAAGTTGTCGGAATGCCTTTACAATGGTCAAATCCTCTCACCTATTGGTTTGTTTCATAGGTCATGAGCAGTATGGTTGATGCTAAATTTCCTGTTAAATCTAGGTTGCAAATCTCAGCCTATACGGAATTGCTTTTATAATATTCGAAGTCATCAAAGCAAAAACACCTACAGATATTGAAAATCAGGTACATTTTTTACGGAAGACATGATCCTTCGGTATTTTATATTTGGACATAATCATTGTATTGGCCTCCGTCGAGCAGTATCGTTGGATTGCATACCTATCAATATTCATTGGATGTTGCTTTGTGGTCATATTTCATCTCGGAACAAATGAACCGAGGTGAGCTTTACCTTCTAACAGAATTCCCCTGCGTATTTTGCAGGTTAGGCTGTTGTAACTAGTTCCTCACCTCTAAGAAATTTCATATTTTTATTATGCAGTTCAAAGACGGGTATACATGGAAATATTGTTGCTAGGATTTCATGGACCTACTGGTTTTTGAAAATTCTATACTATCAAGTTGCTCTTGTTTATACGCTTACGAGACTAGCACTTAATGTTTCACAGGTAAGCATACTTTTTTTTTCTTTGATTACCGAGGCTTAACATTCATTTCAGTAATGCGGAAACTGATTAAAAGTAATCCAATATTACGGATTTTAAACTTAAAGATGGTTTCGTTTTGCGAAGGCATATCTTGCATTCTATGTAATTGATGATTTGCGCATGGTGCAGTCCTCCGCTAAAGCTTTGGTATGTGAATGAAATTTGTTGACATTAGTTTTATTTCTAGTCATCAGTATGCTTTGGAGATGAATGCTAGGCTTAATATCTTGTCTTATTGGCCGGTTAGGTTCCTGCCATTATCTATATTTCCAGCTTCACAGTATCTCTTCTTCTTCAGGTCTGCCTCGTAAAACTCGGTTTTGTTTTCAAAAAGCTTTATATTAACTTGTCAATGCTTAAGCTTTAGGCATTCACCTTATAGGAGATCGCATGGAATGAAAAACGCCTGAAAGCTTATTATACTGCTGGAGGAATTCTTTGGATCTTTTGCGGCATAGCGATTGTCCTCTTACCACAAAGCATGAGTCTTTTCGTGTATGCCATATCGATATTTATTGGAATAGCAAACGCATTAGTGACGGTATGTTGGGAAATTTAGCTCTCCGTCTAGTCTGTTTTGCTTTAAAATCGCTTATTCCGATTTTTAAACCATGTAGGTGACCGCAGTGAGCATGCAGAATATACTAATCGGTCAAGATCTTAATGGTTGTGCATTCGTGTGCGGATCATTGAGCTTCTTGGATAAAATGTCATGTGGACTCACCCTATTTGTTCTTCAATCCTATCATAGTAAGTTTTCGGTCTTATTTGTGTGTTCGTGGCTCTTCGTTACAGTTTAGGGGGGAAAAGATTAGGGGAAAAAAGATCTCTATATGTTTCTTGAACTCGGATGTGAGTTTCATATGCGAATTCGTTTCCGATAGAAGTATATATGTAGGTCTAGGTCTTTGAGGATCATGTCCTTGCGTCTAGAAATATGTCGACACGAGTGTTTCGATAAAAAACGAAGAGACGAAAGTTCTATAATTGTTCACTTGCTATTTCTCATATTGATGGCTTTGGTCCTATGAACTTCGATGCAGGTAGCTCACCGATGGTCGCCGGAAACATTGCAAGCGGTCACATCTCGATCACTAGATACGGTTTAGGACTCGTACCGGCGTTTTGTTCACTTGTCGGAATAGCTGTTACTTGGACCATGGAACTACGTTACCCATTGTATAAACCACTGGTGGAAACCCTACTGGAATGACATAAAATGTCTATAATACCAACATGTCATCAGTAGCGATGGAGATGATCAACAATTTAGTGACGCCAACTATCACGTTGAACACTAACATGCAACGTGCATCGATTCTTGTATTGATTTTAATTATCTATTTAATACCACGTATTTGTTCTTAATGTATTCATAACAATTGTAGTGATTTTAATTATTTGTTTAATAGTATGATCTCCCAAATTTTATAGTATGCTTTATACTAAAAATGTGAAGGTTTAAAATTATTGTTATTTTTGTCAATTTTTTTGGTCGCGTTCGGTCCAACCTTGACTAATCTAGATCAATTAGGGTTATATACCTGATTTTAGAGGATGAGTCATTTGACGAGATTTTTCACATATACAAATATTTGTACCTGAAAATTGACGAGTTTTTGACAATTTTGAAATCGATTTGAGTATTATACATTCGATAAATTAGGTATCTAATTAGAAAAAATATAAAAATTTAGAGTAATTATTATCAAGTATATAAAAGAAAATTACATCGTTATTTAGGGTTGAAGATTTTCATTCTAAAATTTATTCGACTTTATCCTTTATAAAATTTAATTTGGACCCAAATATTTTTAAAAAATAATTCCATAAAATGGAATTTGATTAAGATTTATCGAGTTTAAATCAAAATATTATTATTAATTGATGATGTTATGATGGAGGAAATAATTAAAGTGGTGGGGTCTGGGCCTGGGCCAGCCCATGCCACGTCATTATTTGTAGTTTACTTCATGAGCGATGCCATATCAAACATTATTATCTTTCGGCCTATTGGGATGTGCCTATAACGCAACTATATGTTTCCTTTTTCTTCATATTTTGGTGTGAAGTGATGACTTTGTCTTTTTTTTTTAGTATTTTAGTTTTGGAAAATTTTATTTCGGAATAAAATATTCTTTTATTAAAGAAAATTGTTAGTTGACTAATTGTAATGATTCTTATTGACGTAATAGACCCACATGTGATGCCACGTAATAAAAAATATTTTTAAATATATTTTATAAGTGTATATGTAATTAATTATAATTATAGTTTAATTTATAAAAAAATTGACGTAGCATCACATGTGGACCTGTCACGTGCATAGGAATCATTGACTGTTAGTCAACTAATGATTTTTATCCAACCAGAATCAGAAGTATTTTGCTTCAAAATAAAACGTTAAAAGCTAAAATATTCAAAAAGTAATAATAATAAGAGACAAAGTGATTAAACGTAAACGTTGATGGTAATTTTATTACTATGCAAATTTTTTATTATACCAAATCACCTATTGCTACCAAACTCAATTTATCTCTCGATATTTTATTTTATGATTTTAACTATAATTTTTTTAACATGTGAACATAAAATATTCTAAACACCATAATTTTTATGATTTTTTCATCCTTAATAAGAAGGTATGTTATTTTAAAAATAGATACTTATAAAGTATATAAAGTATAAGTTTTTTTGGTCCAAGTATTTAAAATATTTTTTTTTTGTTAAAGTAGGTATATAAAATATACCACTTTTTATAATTCGAGTACTTAAAAATTGTCATATGACATTGATTTAAAACCACTTTAGATATCTAGATGAAAATACAATATTTTGAGCATTTACTTTGAAAAAGAACATTTTAGATTAGGAATGTGTATAAGTCGAGTCAAGTCGAATCGGATCGTATTTTAGTCTACTCAAATTCGATTCGACCTTAATATTATATATCTTCATTTTCCATCATTTTCAATTCTGAACTAATTTGTGGATAAAAACCTACATTTAATCTAACACATATATCTATAAAAATCTATTTTTTATTAGGGAAAATAGGGACCTTATTGAAAACAAATATAAATAGGAGTATTATTGTAGTTATTTTTAGATATATATAGATTATTATTATTATTATTTTATGAGGTCAGGTCGGATCAAATTGAAAAATTTCCATCCTAAACTCAAACTTGTTTCGACCATACCATTCACAAAACCCGACATTTTTTCAATGACCTTATAAGATTAGGCCGGCTCTAAATCCCATTTTAAGAAAACATTTTAGATACCTACTCCAATAAGAAAGCATTTGAAGTACTTAAATGAAATAATATAATTTAAGTATCTATTTTTGAATAAAACCTAAAAGGTAAGGAAGATTCCCTCACACTATCCTTGCATTAATACAACATACATATGAAGATGGAACTTCTACCCCCATGACCTCATGCAAAAAACTAAAACCATTTGCATACACATTTGATTCCGTATCTCCAAAGCTGCAAATGATGATGGTCGACCAAAGAAGCAAAAAGGAATAATCCCCAAATTTGGGTTTAAGGTCCAATAATTTATGGGTTAAAGCAGAATTTAGGGTTTCATCCAAACACCTACCGTAAAAGGAAAGAATATATATATATATATATATATATATATATATAGAGAGAGAGAGAGAGAGAGAGAGCTCCCCACCATTTCCCTCAAAGCTTTATCATTCACATTGGATATAAATTCCATAAACTCTTTTTGGATTTGATTTTATAAAGTTAATTTTTCTTTTTTTAGAAACTTGAGTTTATGTCGTGTTGAATTTTTCATGGAATATTATAATAAGTTGGATCAAGTCGAATTTAATTTCAGAGTAAAAAAAATTCAATATTACTTGACTCAAAATGATAATATGATTATTCATCGTATATTTAGAGATAATTTTAATAACAAACGTATACGTACTCAATTAAGTAATTATTTTAGCTAATAAAAATAAAATCTTATAAATTGAGTCCGGTGAGAGATTTTACCCTAAAAATCAAGTCTAATTTCGAATCGGTTAAAACTTCTCTAAGTCTAGATCGAATCGAGCGGTAGGTGAAAAAATAGAATATTCGAGGCAAATAGAATCTCCCTAAACTCTAGTCAAATCCCCAAAGTCTAATGATACCATTACTAAAGTAAATATATTAAATTATACTAAATTAACTTGGAAGATTGGTCCCGAATTTCAGCATGGTAAAAGGTTTAAAATCATAATTAAACTTATATTCGGAATTAAGTCAGCCTTTAAACTAAATAAATTAAATTCTCTTAAACGTATTTTCATTTATTCATAAAAATTTAAATTTAAAATTTTATTTAAAAAATTATAATATTTTTTTATCATTTAATCTAGTAAGAGTCAGTGACCGTATTTATTTATATATATATGTGAGGATCGAGTCTATAGCTTCCCTACAAAAGTAGAAGCGTAGAAGGGCAATTTCACGAATTCAGCCAAAGGGAATCAAATGACAAGAAGCAAGCAACAAACCCCATAAGCAATGGATATATTGAGAGCAGTGAGTATCGTTTTAAGAGGAGGTAAGACATCAAACCCTATCTTATCCAATGATATAGAATTCGATGTTCCTTAAATAAGATTTTACGTTCGAATTTTATAGACGATAATCGAGCACCATATGAGTATCGAGAAATATCTAAAGAGATTAAAGAGTGAAACGAGAGAGAGAGAGAGAGAGAGAGAGAGAGAGAGAGAGAAGAAGAAGAACACAAGAAGTGGTCCAAGAAACTCCACGGGACACGAGAGATCCCTAGCTAGAAGAAGGTGTCTCGAGATGCATGGGTGTGTAGGAGGCAAGGTTGAGCATAAAATGCTCTATTTTGTCAACTTTCATAGTTTTGTTCCATGGGGGACAAGAGGCAGAAATTAAGGTACCAAATGGTGCAATCTCGGAGACAATAAACATGCATATACTTCTACTTAAATTGCACAAAACAAGAACCCCCCATTGTTGAAAACCTACCTTCAATGGAATTTTGGGATGAAGACACTAAATTTTATCGGTTTTAAATGATGTTGTTATATTATATGATAGTTACTAACTATATTATATAATATACATACTTATGTATTTTTTATGTTTGTATACAGGTCCATCACAAACAAAACCAACATCACGTGTAGCCCAAACCCATAGAAGATCAGGGTTTCCAGAAACCCTAACCCCACTCTTGCCTCCAGCCGCCAGCAACAGTGGCCGTTGGATCTAGACGAGATCCAACGGTCCATAATGGAGATATTTAGGGTTGTCTCAAACCCTAGCCAAGAGCTTCACCCTAGCGCCGCACAGCTTTGTTCGAGAAGCCCTTACGCCTCACGCATCCCAGCTGCTTGGTCAAACATCATCCCCGCGCCTCCCACGACTGCACGACTCTCGGTCCCGAGATATCCGGAAACAAACAAGAACAATAGAGTTTGATTAGGACTCAAAGTTGTCATTTTTTTTCTAGTATAAATACATGTAATCAACAGAGAGAAAAAAAGGTCTGATACGATTCGGATTACACGAATTAACAGAAAAATACTAGGAAACTCAAAGCAACCAAGGCGTTTTTGTAAGAACTTTTTGAAGTGGAAATAAAAGAAACGTATATCTTTGCTTACCTTCTTGCTCGAGTGGTCCTTGCTTGTGTGCTTATCCGTCGCTTTTGGTTCAGATCGAACCCAAAAAAAAACGTTTTTAGCCGAGGAACAAAAAGGGAGTTTTAGATCTTCTTTTCTAGATCCGCATTCCTACGAGGCTAGTTTTGAAAAAACGTTTAGATTTTTGAGTTGTGGGTAAAAAATAGTTTATAAAAATACAATTTTTTTTTTAGGTTCGTCGCCGATGAACGACGGCCGGCGCCGTTCAACGACGGCGGCGAGGCGGCGCTGGAGGCCGGTTTCTAGAAACTGTGACCCTTGTTCTTCAAGCGAAGAACATTTCAGAGAAATGTTTAGAGAGGGGGGTGTCCCTCGGCTTGGAGAAGAGAGAAATAAGTGTTTTCGAAAAAAAATTGACTGTTATACTTAAACCATCAGACCCGATGACCCGACCCATACGCCGGGGATCCGTGTGCTTCTATCTAAAATAGGGTAAACTACCCTTTTGATCCCTCGTCACCTTTAAAAGAGTTATTTCCCCCCCAAATCGAAATTAACCCTTAATATTGCTTTGGAATTTTGACCTCTAGCCTGTAATTCTTTCAAGTTAATCCCTTTTCTGGATTTTAATTTTAATTATCTTTTTATATTACATTATAATATTTATATATTTTTTATATTATTTTTTTTATTACTCTCGTATATAGGTATTATTAGTATATTATTATTTTACTTATATGTTATATTATATATATATATATATATATATATATATATGTATACATTTTGTATTTTATCTTATTATTTCTTTACTTTTTTATTATATTTATTTTCATTTTATAGTTTTTCTATTATTATTATATATTTTTTTCCTCCCCTCATATTTAGCTATTATATATATATGGTATTGATATTATTATATGTTTTTATTAATTTTATTTATTTTACTTTGTACGCTATTATTTTACATTTTTTTTTATATATACATATGTACATTTTATTTAACTCGTATTATTTTACATTTGTATATATTATTTTATTTCACTTTTATTATGCTTTCCTTATTTATTTATTCTTTTCTTTTTCCGTTTTATTGTGTCTTATTTTCTTATTTCTTCATTCTTTCATTTTTTTTACTTTATCATATGTTGTCATACTTGTCTTCATTCTTATTTCCTTCATGTTCTATATCTCCATGTCGATTATGTTACTTTTAGTGTATCATTTATTGTTATTTTGTTCTTCATTTCGTTTTCTTTATTTTTCAATTTTAATTTATTTTCATCACCTTTTCTAATACACATTTTGATTCTTAAAGGGTTCACTTTCAAATCAATCAATTGTAAGTAGTAGAGATCGCTATTTTACCTCTTAATTTAAATTTACTTTTTTCTTAACTAAAGACAACTGGAAATTACGTAGTACCGAAAGGGTAGTTCAAGGGTGCTAACCCTTCCTTGACTGTAACCGACTCCCGAATCTGACACATCTTTGGTAAGACGCAGATCAGGTAAATTACAAGGTATCCGGTCAACCCATTTATTTTTAAATAAATGATCGGTGGCGACTCCCAATCCATTTTTCACGTCGAAGACCAATTCCGGGCCCAACCGAAAGACGGTTCTGACAGCTTGGCGACTCCGCTGGGGATACATGTAAGTGAGTCAGGCTAAGGTAATTTACAGTTGTCTTTTTAACGAAAAGGGTAAGTTTAAATTTTAAGGTAATATTTCGATCCTTATTACTTACTTTTGATTATATTTTTTCGAGTAAATAGTTGGACTGACCGTTTTCTAATGATTTCAGCTTTCCAAACATTTTTCATCTAAGGCTCTAAACCCGAGCTCCGAACCCGTTTTAAGTGGGGGTGAAAACGACGCCTTCGTGTGAATTTATTCACCGTATGGGCCTAGCAAGTAGCCTTCGGGATTCATATACCTTATGCCTTCGTGTGAATTTATTCTCCGTATGGGCATAAGGGAATGTGTCCTCTCGAGTTTAACTTAGTCCACACAAGCCTGTGATGGGTTTCGGACTAAGGGTCTGGTCGGTCCAAGGGGGCGCCAGCAAGGAGAACTCGAGTACCGATTTTAGAACCTAAACCGGGAGACTTTGGATAAATAGAGCCTACCCCCAAAACCATATTCCAAAACCTAGGACATTTCTTTCCTAACCTTTTTTTTGTGTCCTTATGTTTTTTTCCTTTACCATTTTTTTTATTTTTATTTGTTTCTATTTTACTAACCTTTTTGCCTTTGTGTTTGTTTTTAGTATTTGCATCATAACAAGAGGCCATTGATCCCTAAAAAGGTGTTTATTAAAACTCAAATAATCTGAATTCATGGTCCGAGAAGACTCAAAGTGAAAAGGGAGACAGTCTTCAAGGAAGCTATGTGTCAGAGTTGGTTCGCTACACCCCTATCAGCCTAAAACAGAACAATGTACAAGAGCTTCGAGATATCTGGGACAGTTGGAAGAATGATCGGAGACAGAAGTTCAGCCAACGGTACGGTGACATGGCACTCTTGCTTCATGTTAAGACTGATGAGCCCTTGATCAGAGCCATGGTTCAATTCTGGAACCCGGGATATAGTTGCTTCACTTTTAACCAAGAGGACATGGTGCCTACCATCGAAGAATACACTACACTGCTGCATTGTGAAAGCATCAAGCTTGAGCGAGCCTACATTAAACACATCAAAAGCCAGCCCTTCAAGAATGCACTGGCCAAAGTTGCAGGAGTATATGAGAAATGGGTAATCGATCGGACTCAGCGTAGAGGCAGTGGAGAAGGAATTGAATGGATCCACATAAAGCAACTAATGAAAAACCACCCTGATGAGTGGAAGACTATAGACCTTTTTGCACTGGGTCTGTACGGTTTGATTATCTTTCCGAAAGCTTTGGGGTGCATTGACGCTGCCGTGGTGGAACTATTTGAGCAACTTTCTAAACGAGTTAATCCAGCACCAGCCATCTTGGCCGAGACCTTTCGATCTCTCAACCATTGCCGAAGAACTGGCGGAGGAAGATTCACTAGGTGTATTCAACTCCTTCAGGTCTGGATGCACAGCCAGTTCTGGAAGACTAACGGGGTTGCCTACTGCCGTTTCAGCACCACCTATTCACCTCTAGGTGAATTTATCACCTTAAAATGGCATGAAGGCGCCTCGAAGGAAAAATGGATGAAGGTCTTTACGCATCTTCAGGACCGGGATATTATCTGGAGAGCCCCCTGGCTATTTCTTAGTGACGTTCTTTTCCGATGTGGTGACTCTGACACTGTGACCTTACTTGGACTTTGGGGAACAGTCGAGTATGCTCCGTTATTAGCACTTAGACAGTATGGAGCACGCCAGTTTGTCCCAGCAACATGCGGGTTGGCTAGGTCAGAGTTTGAGTATCACGGCGACAACTATAAGAAGATGATCAAAGAAGCAGCCGATTCGTGGAGGAAAGTATTCCGGATGGATGTTGTAGCTGCCAGAAGCATGCTCACTCCGGATTATGTGGAGTGGCGAAGATTGAGAAAGAATGACAACATTCATGTGCCAGACTGTGATGACACCCGAACCATGGAAGAACATCTCATGCATGTCCCTTCTGAACTCGAGATAGCCAAGACCGAGTTTGAAGCCGTGAATAGTGAGCTGAAGCAAAGGATAAAGGAACTTGAAGCCGAGCGCTATCAGTGGAAGCTAGATGCTGACTCTCAGAAAGACCGGGCAAATAAACTGGAAAGAGAACAGAAAAGAGTCTGTTTTGAGTTCGAAGACTTGAGAAAGGGGTATCAAGATAAGGTCAAGGATAACGCCAAATTAAAGGTAACCTTTGAATACTGGAAAGATGAAGCTCATAGCCTGAAAAGGAAGTTTGAGGGGCCTGATGAGAAAGCTTGGAAGGAACAGATGAGGACTGCCCAAAGACGCTTGGCAGATAGTCAATATCAGAACCAGCGCTTGAGAGTTCGGGTAGCTGACTTAGAAAAATAGCATGAGAAAGATGGCAAGACAATAGCTGAGTTAGAAGCTATTGTAGATGAGTTCAAGAGGCAAGCAAACGAGCTTCAGATGGTGCCCTTCGACGGAGGATTACAATGGCGTTTCCGTTGGGAAAAAGCACAGCGAAGGGTGAGGGCCCGAGACGCAACCATCCGAGATTTCCTGGATCAAGTGCAAAAAGCAGCCCGTCATCTTCATGGCCTAGCAAGGGAAGCTGGTGTGGTTCGACAAGGCATTCAACCAGTGCCAGATGAATGCAGAAGACTTGTCAACCTACTGGAAGCTGTTCGGGGTCTAGAGGATTTAGTTCGAATGTACCTTTAATTTGTTTTTATGTCTCTTAAAAGATAAGACATTTTTGTCTGAACAAGGGTTATTTATAATAATGAACACTTTTCTGGATCAATGCCTCCAATTGCATACATCATGCATTGCATTTCTTGCATTTTATATTTCATGGATGTTTATTTTATATTTTCCATGTTTTTACATTCGTATTAACTAAACAGAACATGTCTCAGACACCGAGCTTACCACCGCAAGCATCAGATACACATCACCCGCATAATACTCGAGCAAAAAAGAGACAAATGGAAGCCAGAATAGAGAAGATCGAAGAGAATATGGCAAGACTTCAAAAGGAATTAGAAGATAAGATGGCTCAGAACAGTGAAAGTACTCTGGAGTCCATAAAGAAAAATCAGGAGTCCTTGGTCGACCAAATCGTAGCCAAGTTGTCGGGTCTACAACAAGCTAGCGCATCAGGGGCATTTCTTCCGAGGGGGTGGCCATACCACCAACCCCGCAAGTGGTTATCTCACCCGGAATATTACCCGGGGACGCATCTGCTACTAAAGGGAAAGTAGCACTACCCGAGGACTCATTCGTTACCAAAGCGAAAGTTACACCTGCTGTGAAGATACAAACTTCTACGATCATCCCTGACGATCATCCGGATGATTATCATGTCCCAGACTTTGATGAGAAAGGTAAAGCCAAAAAGATGGAAGAAAAGATAAAAATATTAGAAGATCAAATAAAGATGGTCCAGGGAGACCATGATTATTATGGAGTGGACGCAATGGAGCTGAGCCTAGTTCCAGACTTGGTGCTTCCACCAAAGTTTAAAGTTCCTGAGTTTGAGAAGTTCAACGGGAACAGCTGCCCTTCAGCCCATATCACTATGTTCTGTCGAAATATGACAGGATATGGCGGGAATGACCAACTCCTGATCCATTGCTTTCAGGAGAGCCTGTCCGGTTCAGCTATTCGGTGGTACAACCAGCTTAGCCGGACTCATATCAAGACGTGGAAAGACTTAGCCAAGTCTTTATTGGAGCAGTATAAGCATATCAACGATATGAGACCAGACCGGGTCATGTTACAAAGCCTAGAGAAGAAACACAATGAGAGTTTTCGACAGTACGCACAGAGATGAAGGGATTTATCTGTGCAAGTTCATCCACCATTGGATGAAAAGGAAACTAGAAAGTTGTTTGTACAGACCTTGAAGGCACCTTACTTCGGGAACTTAGTAGCAATCACGTCGGGAAGTTTCTCAGATTTAGTCATGGCCGATGAAATGATCGAGTTGGCCATTAAACAAGGAAAGATTAAGGGAGGAGACTCCAGTAAAAAACCTCCCGTGAAAAACAAAGAGCGAGAGATCAACAATGTAAACACCTACAACGTCAGCAAGGAGGTTACGATCTCAAGCTCAAATTCCACAGCAGCTGTGCCATCCGGTACTTCTAGATAGAATCAGAGAGAACCAAGAAGAGAAAGGGAAAGGGTGCAGTTCGAACCCATTCCCATGACATACAAAGAATTATACCAACAGCTCTTCGACACTCATGCAGTGTCGCCTTATCCTATGAATCCAATAAGTCCCCCTTACCCGAAATGGTATGACGAGAGCGCTCACTGCGAATACCATGGCGGTGTGCAGGGGCATTCGATTGAAAGTTGTCTCGCATTCAAGAGACTTGTGCAACGAATGCGGAACAAGAATTGGATCACTTTCAACTCCGGGGCACCAAACGTCGCCCAGAATCCCTTGCCCAATCATCAGGAGACAGAAATCAATGCCATTACTACTGAAGGGGACAGGAGAATTAAATTAAGTGTTTCGGAAATTAAATCTCCTTTGGCTTGGGTATGGAGCCAAATGGTAAAGGCAGGATTTCTTGCACCATATCTAGATACGACAGAAAATGAAGATGGTAACCATTGTTGTTACCACAACAAAGAGGGGCATAAAGTGCAAGATTGCCCAGAGTTCAGATTGTTAGTCCAGCTCATGATGGATCGGAAGGAGCTGGAGTTTTACGAAGAAATTCAAGGGTCCTTGGAAGTAGATGTTTGTGCCACTGGAGAATCATCAGATAGAAGATTTGGTAGGGGTAGTCCTTTGATAATTACCCCTAAGGCAAGCATGACAGTAACAACACCAGCCAAGGTGGTAATCTCAGCCCCTCGGCCTTTTCAATATAAAGACAATCGGCAAGTGCCATGGAAGTACGAATGTCAGGTGAGTACTTCCGGAGGATGTAATAGTAAAGTAGGGCAAAGACCACTTGAGCCGTTCAAAGAAGATGTGCTAGTTGTCAATGAACCTATAAAAGAGGAAGAAGCTAAAGAGTTCCTCAAGATCTTGAAGCACAGCGAGTACAACATTGTAGAACAACTCCACAACTTACCTACACGTACTTCAATGCTAGCACTATTTTTAAGCTCGGAAGCACACCGAGAAGCGCTGTTGAATGTTTTTAATCAAACGTTCGTGCCACAAGACATACCAGTCAGCAAGATGGATCGACTGGTGAACAATATTCAAGCTGATAATCTCATCTCGTTTTCAGATGATGAGATTCCATCCGGAGAAAGAGGCCGAACAAAGGCGTTACACATTACTACCTACTGTAAGGGGCACGCTTTACCAAGTGTCTTAATCGATAATGGTTCAGCCCTGAACGTGATGCCTTCGATTACATTGAAGAGGCTACCAATAGATACCTCTCATATGAGAGCTTGTCAGAATGTGGTCCGAGCATTTGATGGGACCAAAAGAGAGGTAATCGGAAAGATCGAGGTACCATTGACCATCGGACCAGCCACCTATGATGTTGAGTTCCTTGTGATGGATATCATGCCGTCCTATAGATGTCTTTTGGGAAGGCCATGGATTCATCAAGCAGGTGCAGTACCCTCCACGTTGCACCAAAAAGTTAAATTTGTTATTGACGGGGCCTTAGTAATTATCAACGCTGAGGAAAATATCGTGGCAAGCGTGACCACGGAGGCTCCATACATCGAAGTAGACGAGGAAGCGGTAGAATGTTCGTTCCACTCCTTGGAGTTTGTGAATGCCATATTCGTGGCGGAATGAAAGAGAATCCCAAGACCTCGACTCTCCAAATGCACAAGGATGGAGATCAAGCAAACCCTGGGCCGAGGCGCCAGAACTGGGAGAGGTTTTGGGAAATATTTGCAAGGAATGATTAATCCTGTCATTCCTATCTCAAAATTAGACCAAATTGGGCTCGGTTTTCAGCCCAGTTATCATGAAAAGAGAAAGGAGATCCAAAAGAACCGGGAGAGAAGGTTGGCCAGATTGACTGGAAACGAACTCCAATGGAAACCTATGACATTCCCGCCGCTTTTCAGAACATTCAAGTCAGGTGGTTATGTGTTTGAGACCACCATATCCGAGTTAGAAACGGCTCTGGAAGATCTGAACATCAATGCCGTGACCACAGAAGATGTTGACAACGGAGATAGATCCAGGATATGCCCTCTGCCACATGGGTTCGTGCCTAGCAGTTGGTCGGTGGAAGAACTACATGTGGTTTACAAGAATCTTTCAGAGTAATATTCGAACTATCCCTATTTGCCTATACCCGGGGCAATAGGTGATCTTTTGTAAGGGTGAATAAACATTTTGTTTAAGTTTAATAAAAGATGCATTTTTCTTTTCCATGGCAAACAAATTTTTCTTTTATTTTTGAATTCATTATCTATCTCCTTCATTCTAGTACTTCATTTCCAGTTATTCTCAAAGTTAGTTCTTGACCGTTCCGTGTGGGATATTATCCTCTCACACATGCACATCTTCCTCCTTTCAGGTTCTCAGATAACGATAATGTGGGCATTGATGATCCTGATCCGGAGGTGGATTTTGAATCAACCATTTGTCTTGGGGAATTTGATGAATGCGATAATGAAGAGGAGTACAACTTGCCTACCGAATTGTTGAGAATGATAGAAAGAGAAGAAAAGCAAATACTGCCATATGAGGAGGCGATCGAAATCTTAAATTTGGGCACTGAGGAAGATCGAAAGGAGGTTAAAATCGGCACAACTCTTTCGACTGAAGCAAGAAAAAACATGATAGTCTTACTTCAGGAGTATGGAGATGTGTTCGCTTGGTCGTATCAAGACATGCCGGGACTAGACACAGATATGGTAGTTCACAAACTGCCAATCAAACCAGAATTCAAACCCATGCAGCAAAAACTGAGAAGAATGCGACCAGAAATGCTCCTTAAGATCAAGGAAGAAGTCAAGAAGCAATTTGATGCCGATTTTCTCCAAGTAGCCAAATACCCGGAGTGGGTAGCTAATATAGTACCTGTGCCGAAGAAGGACGGGAAAGTACGCATGTGTGTCGATTACCGGGACCTTAACAAGGCAAGTCCCAAGGACAATTTTCCTCTGCCACACATAGACACTCTGGTGGACAATACGGCCGGGAACGCCTACTTTTCATTCATGGATGGATTTTCGGGGTACAATCAGATCAAGATGCATCCCGAAGACATGGAGAAGACCACTTTCGTCACAATGTGGGGAATTTTCTGTTACAAAGTGATGTCTTTCGGATTAAAGAATGCTAGGGGCAACATATCAGAGAGCTATGGTAACCCTGTTCCACGACATGATGCACCAAGAGATCGAGGTTTATGTCGACGACATGATTGTCAAGGCACAGACCGAGAATGAACATGTCGAGAATCTGAGAAAGCTCTTCCAGAGATTGAGGAAATTCCGGTTACGACTGAACCCTAGCAAGTGTACCTTCGGGGTGACATCTGGGAAGCTATTAGGCTTTATAGTCAGCAGAAAAGGCATTGAGGTTGATCCTGATAAGGTTAAGGCTATCCAGAGTCTACCTCCTCCACGAACACAAAAGGAGGTCCGAGGTTTTTTAGGAAGATTGAATTACATATCCCGATTTATATCTCAGTTAACTGACAAGTGTGATCCAATCTTTCGCCTTCTCCGAAAAAACAGCCCTGGAACATGGGATGAAAATTGTCAGATTGCATTTGAGAAGGTAAAAGAGTACATGTCCCACGCTCCTATCCTGATGTCCCCTATCCCAGGAAAACCTCTGTTCTTGTATCTCTCCATATTCGAGAGCTCCATGGGGTGTGTCCTAGGTCAACATGACGAGTCCGGAAAGAAGGAAAGAGCCATCTACTACTTAAGCAAGAAGTTCACCGATTGCGAGGTCCGATATCCTCCTATGGAGAAGGTTTGTTATGCTCTGGTCTGGGCTACAAAAAGACTCCGACAATACATGTTGTATCACACCACTTGGCTGATTTCCAAGTTAGACCCATTAAAATACATGATGGGTGTACATGCTCTATCCGGAAGGTTAGCCCGATGGCAGATGCTTTTGTCTGAATTTGACATCGAATACGTGAGCCAAAAAGTGGTAAAAGGCAGTGCCATATCCGATTTTTTGGCAAGCAGAACTGATGAGAGCTATGAGCCGCTGGACTTTGATTTCCCAGATGAAAACTTGATGGCCATACCTTTAGAAGAAGCAGATACTTCAACAGACAGCTCATGGAGAATGCATTTCGATGGAGCATCAAATGCATTAGGACATGGCATCGGGGCAATCCTAATCTCTCCGGAAGGGAGTCATTACCCATTTACCAGCAGACTAAACTTTGATTGCACCAATAACATGGCTGAATATGAAGCCTGTGTCTTGGGAATTCGGGCTGCACTAGGGAAAAATATAAAGACTTTACGGGTGTATGGAGACTCAGCCTTAGTAATCTATCAGCTCCGAGGAGAATGGGAAACTAAGGATATAAAACTGTTAGAATACCGGAGACTAGTGCTGGATCTACTCGAAGAGTTCGACGAAGTCACCTTCCACTACGTGCCTAGAGAAGAAAATCAGATGGCTGACGCTTTAGCTACATTGGCAGCCGCATTCAGGGCTGGTGGAGAGTCTGAAATGATGTCAATTAACATGCAGTCGTATGAGTACCCAGCTCATTGTTACCAAATTGAAGAAGTGAAAGACACTAAGCCTTGGTACTACGACATTCTGCAGTATATCAAGCATCGGAGTTATCCAGAAAAAGCCACCGAAACTGATAAGAGAACCCTTAGAAGGTTGGCAGCTGGATACGTCCTTGACGGAGAGGTTTTATACAAGAAAAGCCATAACCAAGTTCTGTTAAGGTGCGTCGATGCTGAAGAGACAAAAATGATAATGGAAGAAGTACATGATGGAGTTTGTGGAGCATATGCAAATGGGCATATGATGTCAAGACAAATAATGAGATGCGGATATTTTTGGTCCTCGCTGGAAAGCGATTGCATCAACTATGCTAGGAGATGTCATAAATGTCAGATTTATGGAGACAAGATAAATGTTCCACCCCATCCGCTTCAAGTAATGACGTCACCATGGCCTTTCTCTGTGTGGGGCATGGACGTTATCGGGAAAATCCATCCGAAGGCTTCGAATGGTCACCATTTCATTCTCGTAGCAATTGACTATTTCACGAAATGGGTAGAGGTTGCGTCATATGCCAGTGTCACTCAATCCACCATTTGCAAGTTTCTGAAGAAAGAAATTATATGTCGGTATGGTCTGCCTGAAAGGATTATCACCGATAACGCAACAAACTTGAACAACAAGATGATGATTGCTGCTTGCGAACAGTTCAACATAAAACATCACAATTCCACTGCTTACAGACCAAAGATGAACGGAGCAGTAGAAGTAGCAAACAAAAACATTAAGAAGATAGTGGAGAAAACGACTGAAACTTACAAAGATTGGCATGAGAAGTTACCTTTTTCTTTGTTCGCTTATAGAACCTCGGTACGAACTTCGATTGGGGCAACTCCGTTTTCACTAGCCTATGGAATGGAAGCAGTCCTACCCATTGAAGTCGAGATTCCGTCTCTTCGGGTCTTGACAGAAGTCAAACTAGACGATGCAGAGTGGGTGCAATCCAAATATGATCAGCTTAATCTGATAGAGGAAAAAAGACTGAAAGCCATTCATCATGGTCAAATCTATCAGAAACGAATGATTCGGGCACATGACAAAAAGGTGCGCCCGAGAATATTCCGCGAAGGGGATCTAGTGCTAAAAAGAATTTGGCCAGTCCAGAAAGATTTCCGAGGAAAATGGACGCCAAATTGGGAAGGACCTTATGTCGTGAAAAAGGCTTTCTCCGGAGGAGCCCTCATCCTGGCTGAAATGGACGAACCTGAACTGCCACATCTCATTAACTCAGACGCAGTCAAGAAATACTTCGCTTAGGATGAAAACCCGAGAGG
Organism: Hibiscus syriacus; assembly: GCF_006381635.1. Classification (NCBI taxonomy): domain Eukaryota; kingdom Viridiplantae; phylum Streptophyta; class Magnoliopsida; order Malvales; family Malvaceae; genus Hibiscus; species Hibiscus syriacus. The sequence continues at coordinate 428,596 of NW_024063339.1, read as the reverse complement.
GCGTCCTAAGTTGAAAAAAAAAAGAAAAAAAAAAGAAAAGAAAAGAACGTTTAGGGTGAAAACCCGAAAGGGCGCCCTAAATTGAGAAAAGAAAAAGAAAAAGAGGAAAAAGAACAAAAGAAGAGAAAATATGGTGGGTTCAAGATGAAAACCCGCAAAGGGCGTCTTGCAACCAAGGATGAGTCCAAGTTGAAAACCCGGAAATGGTGATTTGGATATTAACGGTGGGAACATCCCGACACATGAATCTTCTACGAACTCAACAAATCAGAGAAATGTTGCACCCTCCCAAACGTTGTCGCATTTTCAAAGATCCTTTGGCAAAGGTTGCATTCAAGGTCACCAAACGGCTTTTCAGCTCAGAAGTGCCCACGTTATCGAGATCTAAGACATTCATTTACACATCTTCGTGTATTCGTTTTTAGAATGTTTGCCATGTATTATTTGTTCTTCTCCTCCCTTATGAATAAAGACAATATTTCCTCTAATTCCTTCTGAGCATCTTGAATTAGATTTAAACCTAATGATTTATTTATTTTTTGTGAAAGATAATCGCATATTACTGTACAAAGATTCATTGAAAAGTACAGGTACCCAGAAGCCGATCAAGGCTCATGCACATGCTTGAGATGGTTGAGAAGCATCTCCCAAAAAAAAATTCAAACATTTGAAGAATTCAAGATCAGAGATCGGAACTTCAAGCTTTCAAAATCAAGAGTCAATAACGACAGGCCACCCGAGATCGAGATTTCTCTCCAGAGCTCAGAATAACATATGTTGCATATGCATTTTAGGCATACCTAAGAGCATGACATCCATAACATCACATATATGCATATCTTTGCAGGTTTTACCCAGAGCCAATTTCAACTTCACAACGAAGGATATTGGACTCCAGGCAACGCAAGTTCAACTTCACGACGAAGGGACCGCTGGTTGTCAACAAACATTTCTCAATTTCAGAGACAGTTTCAACTTCACAACGAAGGATATTGGACTCCAGACAACGTAAGTTCAACTTCACGACGAAGGGACCGCTGGTTGTCAACAACCATTTCTCAACTTCAGAGCCAATTTCAACTTCACAACGAAGGATATTAGACTCCAGACAACGTAAGTTCAACTTCACGACGAAGGGACCGCTGGTTGTCAACAAACATGTCTCAGTTTCAGAGCCAATTTCAACTTCACAACGAAGGATATTGGATTCCAGACAACGCAAGTTCAACTTCACGACGAAGGGATCGCTGGTTGTCAACAAACATTTCTCAAATTCAGAGCCAATTTCAACTTCACAACGAAGGATATTGGATTCCAGACAACGCAAGTTCAACTTCACGACGAAGGGACCGCTGGTTGTCAACAAACATTTCTCAAATTCAGGGCCAATTTCAACTTCACAACGAAGGATATTGGATTCCAGACAACGCAAGTTCAACTTCACGATGAAGGGACCGCTGGTTGTCAACAAACATTTCTCAAATTCAGAGCCAATTTCAACTTCACAACGAAGGATATTGGACTCCAGACAACACAAGTTCAACTTCACAACGAAGGGACGGCTGGTTGTCAACAAACAATTTTCCAGTTCCAGAACCAATTTCAACTTCACGACGAAGGATATTGGACTCGGAACAATACTACTCACTTGGATTTCAACTTCACGACGAAAGATATCCAGTTCCCAGACTTAACTTCACAACGAATGGGCCATACCCAACTTCACAACGAAGTATCTTTGGCTAGAAGACAATCCATGAACTACTTCCAGTACTCTGAGCTCGATTTCAACTTCATAACGAATGATTCAGACTCAGAATTTTCTAGTTTTGACTCAACATCACGACGAGGGGGTCATTTCGTATTGACAAATCAGTTTCCGTATCGAATTTTAACTCTTCGACAGAGGATATTTGATATGGCCGAAATTTGTGTCTTTAAATCTTTGCTCTATTGTCGTTACACGACAATGAGCAAAGAGGGGCAGCTGAAGACACTAAATTTTATCGGTTTTAAATGATGTTGTTATATTATATGATAGTTACTAACTATATTATATAATATACATACTTATGTATTTTTTATGTTTGTATACAGGTCCATCACAAACAAAACCAACATCACGTGTAGCCCAAACCCGTAGAAGATCAGGGTTTCCAGAAACCCTAACCCCACTCTTGCCTCCAGCCGCCAGCAACAGTGGCCGTTGGATCTAGACGAGATCCAACGGTCCATAATGGAGATATTTAGGGTTGTCTCAAACCCTAGCCAAGAGCTTCACCCTAGCGCCGCACAACTTTGTTCGAGAAGCCCTTACGCCTCACACATCCCAGCTGCTTGGTCAAACATCATCCCCGCGCCTCCCACGACTGCACGACTCTCGGTCCCGAGATATCCGGAAACAAACAAGAACAATAGAGTTTGATTATGACTCAAAGTTGTCATTTTTTTCTAGTATAAATACATGTAATCAACAGAGAGAAAAAAAGGTCTGATACAATTCGGATTACACGAATTAACAGAAAAATACTAGGAAACTCAAAGAAACCAAGGCGTTTTTGTAAGAACTTTTTGAAGTGGAAATAAAAGAAAGGTATATCTTTGCTTACCTTCTTGCTCGAGTGGTCCTTGCTTGTGTGCTTATCCGTCGCTTTTGGTTCAGATCGAACCCCAAAAAAAAACGTTTTTAGCCGAGGAACAAAAATGGAGTTTCAGATCTTCTTTTCTAGATCCGCATTCCTACGAGGCTAGTTTTGAAAAAACGTTTAGATTTTTGAGTTGTGGGTAAAAAATAGTTTATAAAAATACAATTTTTTTTTAGGTTCGTCGCCGATGAACGACGGCCGGCGCCGTTCAACGACGGCGGCGAGGCGGCGCTGGAGGCCGGTTTCTAGAAACTGTGACCCTTGTTCTTCAAGCGAAGAACATTTCAGAGAAATGTTTAGAGAGGGGGGTGTCACTTGGCTTGGAGAAGAGAGAAATGAGTGTTTTCGAAAAAAAAAATGACTGTTATACTTAAACCATCAGACCCGATGACCCGACCCATACGCCGGGGATCCGTGTGTTTCTATCTAAAATAGGGTAAACTACCCTTTTGATCCCTCGTCACCTTTAAAAGAGTTATTCCCCCCCCCCCCAAATCGAAATTAACCCTTAATATTGCTTTGGAATTTTGACCTCTAGCCTGTAATTCTTTCAAGTTAATCCTTTTTCTGGATTTTAATTTTAATTATCTTTTTATATTACATTATAATATTTATATATATTTTATATTTTTTTTATTACTCTCGTATATAGGTATTATTAGTATATTATTATTTTACTTATATGTTATATTATATATATATATATATATATATATATATATATGTATACATTTTGTATTTTATCTTATTATTTCTTTACTTTTTTATTATTATATTTATTTTCATTTTATAGTTTTTCTATTATTATTATATATTTTTCCTCCCTCTCATATTTAGCTATTATATATATATGGTATTGATATTATTATATGTTTTTATTAATTTTATTTATTTTACTTTGTACGCTATTATTTTACATTTGTATATATTATTTTATTTCACTTTTATTATGCTTTCCTTATTTATTTATTCTTTTCTTTTTCCATTTTATTGTGTCTTATTTTCTTATTTCTTCATTCTTTCATTTTTTTTACTTTATCATATGTTGTCATACTTGTCTTCATTCTTATTTCCTTCATGTTCTATATCTCCATGTCGATTATGTTACTTTTAGTGTATCATTTATTGTTATTTTGTTCTTCATTTCGTTTTCTTTATTTTTCAATTTTAATTTATTTTCATCACATTTTCTAATACACATTTTGATTCTTAAAGGGTTCACTTTCAAATCAATCAATTGTAAGTAGTCGAGATCGCTATTTTACCTCTTAATTTAAATTTACTTTTTTCTTAACTAAAGACAACTGGAAATTACGTAGTACCGAAAGGGTAGTTCAAGGGTGCTAACCCTTCCTAGACTGTAACCGACTCCCGAATCCGACACATCTTTGGTAAGACGCAGATCAGGTAAATTACAAGGTATCCGGTCAACCCATTTATTTTTAAATAAATGATCGGTGACGACTCCCAATCCATTTTTCACGTCGAAGCCCAATTCCGGGCCCAACCGAAAGACGGTTCCGACATGGGGAACAAAATATCACTAAGGTATCACTGTTTCCTACATTTTACTTTAGGTTAAAGCTCGTAAACGGTCACCGAACTATGTTGAAATGATTTTTTATTATTATTCAAGCTTGGAAATTTCAACGACCATTTTATAACTTTTAAAACCTTTGTGACTAAAAATGTAATTTACCCTGTACTTTAATAAAGATAGAGAATCATTAACATATTAACAAATATATAAAGAGACAAACAATTCAAGATGGTGATTTAAAAGTTGAAACTTTTAATGGAGTAAATTAAGGGCAATGAAAGATCCCTTTTGGTTACACAATTGAGCAATATGCTATCAAAATTATACCATCATTTTCCGATTTCTCGATCCGATTCGAATAAAATGTTTGCCGAAGTTCGACAGGAACTACCTGGCATTAGCCCATTTATTAAAAAAAAAATCATGCAACGTACGGATTATCTTAGATGCCATATCCATGCATGCATTGTGCACGCCACTGATCGGTGATTAGGCCCGAGGGTTATGGATCAGCAGTACTAAATTACAGCCGTAATACAGTGTAACGGATACACCGTAATATCCACAACCACGACATCAGGGCCGTATCCGTAATTTAGCACCATTTGTGGTATTATTGCTTCTAGAGAAGCTATGGTGATAATGTATAACTAATTATTCCTTAAATTAGTGCCAAGAGGATACAGAGAAAAGGGGACGATGCTGCCAACCTAGGAAGAAGCAGTTGTTGTGAACTTGAAGCTGGTAACCCTCTGATGGATAATGGAGTCTGAGGAGAAGCTTGGCCTGTGAGTGTGCGAATGGGCTCAATGCTACATTTGAAAACCCTGAGCTCCTCAGTATAACTTCCCATGTCTCGAGCCTCTCATGCCGTTCCCTTCGATTCTCTCCCTCGGCAGCCACTATGTCCACGATCTCCCTCCCGAACCATATCTGTTCCATGGCTAGTCTTTCCCCGCTGTTCGGCGGCAGAGTTGCTTCTAAAGAATCGAACACCCCCGTGTAATAGTCCAAGGCCTCCACGAATCTTTGGAGGAATAGCGGGTGGTTGTGGTTCGCTTCCCTCTCGGCGACGGTCACCACGGTGGGGTTCAAGGCCTTGATGTTGTGAAGGAAGAGCCGCAGGTCAATAGAGTCGTCTTTCAGCAACCTGTGTAGGTACAACATGCAGTTGACCGCCAGTGCTTCATTGGGGAGGATCGTGACCATGGAATGAAGGTTTGCAGCTATCCAAGAAGGATCGTCGTTGAGGATCAAAACCGAGTTGAACTGAAACCTAAGCCCCAACAACTGCGCGAACTTGAAAAGGCGGTCGCCGGTGCGGTGGAGTATGTTCAAATCGTGGCCGGTTCCGGTTATCCGGAGCATCGGTGGGGGACGGAGCGTGTTGGCGGAACGCTCGGCTAACGCCTGAATAACGGAGGCCATTGAACGCCGTGCATGATATCAAAGTCTAGTATGTGAATGCATTGCTGTTGCCCTAATTGTATGGCTTCGAGTATGGCCTGGTTCGCCGTCAGATGCGCGAACCTAATGAACGGGGTCACTTGGTTTAACGAAAGATAACACGACTGTAGCGACGGATCGATGCCGGTGACGCCGCTCGTTCCGGCGATCGGGAAGTTGATGTTGTTCATCAGCAGCAGTAGGTTCGAACCAGGACCGTGAAGACGATTGATGCGGAGAGAAGCGCTTTGGCAAACTGATTGACTAATCTCTCTATGGAGTCCCCATAAGCGGATGAGTTCGAGGATAATATGGAGAGAAGACGGATAGCCGCCCGGAAATCCGATTGAGACACGAGCTCGGCGCAGTTGATGAGTAGTTGACGCATCTGTATCGCTTGACACGGCCGCAGCCCCCCCTGCTGGTGGTTTTGGTGTAGATCTGGGGCAAAGAGATCCTCCTTTTCTTGATCGTTGAAAGATAATGAAATCAATGAGCTCACATATTATGTCAAATCAATAAATGAACTTAAAATTGAAACTACACACACATACATATATACATATGCACCGACAGAGGCAACATACATAGTAAAAGTAGCAATGCTTGCATCTGAGGACTGTGTATATTTATATAGCTAAGTAGGGAAATGATATAAAGGACAAATGAGTAGTGGGTTGGGTTTGCTATATAGATTCGGGTGCTTATGGTTATGGGAATGGTTTTAACGTAAGATTTACTAATGAAAGCTGCTGATGGATACTGATGATGATGATGATGATGATGGAACATTATCTGCCAACAACAGGGAACAGACTGATGCTTTGTAGTAGTTCCTAATACAAATAGTAGGCTTCTCCCACATAAATATATCACTACTTAAGAGGACTAATAAATATAGCAAATTATCGACCTCACCTCCTATGTTGTTAATTTGTTTTATACCTTATTTGGAGTGGGGAGTTTTTAGGTTTTGAATGGAAGCCTTTTTCACAACACACAAGTTTCTTGTACATATATTAATCCTAACATGTTGTACCTCCTTCGTAAGGGACTGTTATTATTTTTTTTTCTTTTTTTATCGAGAGTTGAAATCTTATATCTTAAGATAACTTCAGTCTTTGACTTAACCACTGACAGAGTTTGTGTGATTTATAATTTAATGTCCGACAATCAACTCTATTTAACATGTCAACCTACAAAAAATCATCATCATCCTACGTTTGATACCAACATCAAAAGTCTATATATAAGTCACCATGCAAAAATGAGAGAGGACTCTCTCTCTCTCTACGGTTCCCTCTCTAAATGTCTCTCTCGACGATTATTCATCATCATCTTCAACCCGTTCTCTCTTTCTCTATGAAATTATTGGCTAAGACTCTCTACTCAAAACAGAAGAAGCGAACCGCTAATGGACATCACAATTCCACTTTTCACATCAATATAACCCAAATTCGAAAATATGACATGATTAATCCAAATTCAAAAATACTCAAACTCTAAATGATCTAATCTCAAAATAGTTAAAACTCGAAACAATCAGAACACATAAAATCTAAAATAGACAAATCTAAATTGTCATGTTATAACTTAATTGAACTCCGATGATTTGAACCCGAAACCGACACAAACCAACATCTAATCCGATCGATTTACATGTTTAGGCTCATCGTTAAATTAAAACTTTGTTAGTTTTGTAACAATGAATCGAAAAACCGAACACACCCTATTCATAAATTGTCTTTTTTACTAATGTCGCTTTCAAATTGAAACATGAATTCCCTTCACGCATTCAACACTTACATTACTTGTGCAAAGGAACTTGAAAATGAGTTAAAAGCTTGGCACTGGCTTGTGCTTTGTAAATTACTAGGCGTTACCTACGCATAGAAAACGACTCTTGCATGTTCTACCGTATATACACACACACAATCGTAGGAGTTAATGTACACATAGAGAGAGCCGTACCATCTTTAATGCTCCATCAATAACATTTTAATTTTATTTCGATGTCGATTCTAACATTTTCTCTAAAAAAATTCTATCCGACTCTTGAATTCAATTAATTTTTTAAATTAACTCAGTAAGATTATATCCAAATTGTCTCGAACATTTCCGATCTTTAAAAAACTTAAAATGACCTCTATAGAATGGAAATATATTCTATTATCTTGAACAATTACTTAATATTTTATTAATAAATCATAGAAACATAATTAAACTTTATCATACACATTATTTCATTATTCTGTTAAGAAACACTTTAATACACCTAAAATTATAAAAGAAATCACTAACTTATAACACTATCAAGTATACTCTTTTACTATTTTACAAAGATCGAAGTGAACCTCTGAGTAGAACTCAGAAATTCATCAAAATCAGAAGTTATTACCATTAACTAGATTGAATATTAATATATAAATATATTTATGTGTATATATTAGGGTGTTCAAATGGTTAATTCAGTCATCATCGAATTAAGCTTTCATTAATCGAATTAACTGAATTTTTTCTTTAATGTTAATCAAACCAAACTAAGTCGGGGAACGAATTAACCTATTTTTTAAAATTAGATTAATTTGAGTTTAGTAGATATATTTTTTTATTTGAGTTAAAATTTAAATAGGTATTGATAATTTAATAGATCTAGTGTAATTAAAAAATAATTAAGTCTTAATTCTTAATTCTTAATGAATTCAACTTAAATATATATATATATATAATATTTAGCAATTCCGGTTAGTTAACCAACTTCAAATAGAATTAATTGTTAATCGAATATTGAGAAAAAATTAACAAACTGAACTGATTAGTAATCGATCGAATTAATTTAGTTTGATCAGTTAATTCGTTAAAATCGAGTACTGAGGTCCCTTATATATATATATATAGTAGAAAAAAGTAGAACAATGACCATCCAGCTCAGTTGGTAGAGCATTGGGGTCGTGTGATCGAGTTCCACGGAAGACATTTCATAATTCGGAGCTTTCCTACGGAAGCTGCTCTCAACCTAGTGTTGGGGGCAACCTACTATCCTACCTCCCTTATCTCATTATATATGGGAATAAGATTAAGCTAACAGAAGGGAAAGAAAAAGACAAAGGAAAAGGGGGAAGAGAAAAGGCAAAGATATATTTGATCCGTGTGCTGTGAATGAAGACCGCAAAGCATAAATGCGGAATTTACATATGCGGTACTGCCCCCAACCTTTTTATTTTTAACGCTGACACCCTGATTTTCCTTTACTGTCCGCTTCTTGGATTCTCTCTCCCAAACCAAGCGTCATCCTCTCCTAACCTTTTCCATTTCATTCGGATAATTAACACCATTAAAGCATTTGTTCGTAAGACGTTTGTGTTGTAATGAAATGTGATAAAATTAGTCGTTTAGACCAAATATTTAACGAAAACAACAATTCAGGTTATCACGGAATTCGTTTTATATAATGAGGTGTATTTCTTGTGGGATTCACTTTTGGCCCCCATGGATGAGGCATTAAATTTCCCACACGGACAGCATGGATAGACAGATGACAAATGAATCATCAAAATCACACCTACTTTCTTTGCTTCCCTACATGTGTTTGAGTGGACCCCCATGCAACAATCGCCACTGCCACTTATACATTCTCCGCTGTACCAAAACAATTCGTGTAGTGTAGTGTAGTGTAGTATAATATAGTATAGTTAGTACCGGACTCGAACTAACCCTCGTTTCTCTTTCTCTATTCTCGGTTAAAAATACGAATTCTTTCTATTATCGTCTTCAAAATACTTCTTAATTCAAGTCGGAAAGAATGAATCGTCATCGACAATCTCAATAAAATCCGATTAAAAATAAGTTTCCAACAAGATCCATGCCCGTTAAACTATGTTTAAGAGTGGGGGTTGAAGAACACTTGCCTGCAGATGGGGGAGCATCAAGACGAAGGCACCATTTCGGTGTCAGCAGAGTGAACAGTGGGGTTCAGGTTTGGGTTGGAGATTAGAACAAGCAACCCCATTTGTCCCCATCGTCATTGCACCACGTGCACGTGGGGGCGTAAAAATGGCTGCTTTTTCCTATGAAATGATGGGGTAGCGTATGGCATCTTTCACATGCAATAAAAGGTTGAAGCAAGTAAGGCCATTCCGATAAGTAAGGGGCAAAGTGTGTTCCGATTGCCAAAAAGGCCACTTGGAATGTTCAAACCATGCATCCATTTCCATGGAACATCACCTTTCAGGTCTCATTAACTCTTCTTTTCTTGTATATTCCTTTGATATCCGGACTGCATGTCATTGAAAGCTTGATTTTTAAGGGCGCAGAGTGCGCCTAAACGCAAAAGGTTGTTGGAGTCTAGGCATAAGGTGTTGGCGCACGTCTTTCGTATGCGAGGTGCACCTTTTGTATTATATGATATAAATCAAACTAATACTTTGACAATATACAAATACTTTGTAGGACAAACATAACTACACAAACTTGAATTTCTTAGAGAGAATAACAATTATTTTAATATTTAAAACCATTATCTTATTTATTTTTAAATGATATAAATTAATTTAATTATTAATTTAAAATATTCATATACTCTAAATTATTATAAAAATTAACTTTTATATTTAATAAAATTAAATAATATTATTAAATTTAATATTTAGTATTTTAAAATCAATTAATTATATATATTTTTAAATAAATTAATTAAAAGAACATAAATATTATATAGAAACAATAAATTTTTCAATAAAAAGCAAGTAAACAACGAAAGAAGTTATGGGCTTCTTTTTCCTAATTTAATTTGGTTTTTTCTTATTTTCCTTATAAAAAAATGAAAGCGCAAACACGCTACGTCTAGTGCCTAAAGCCGTAGGCGTTGCCTCTGGCCGCCTCCCGTAAATCGTCCGTCCCAACCCAGGCGATGCCACCTTCGTCGTTCGGCATCGACTCGCGCCTAGGCGCACCTTGTAAAATCCAAACCGAAAGAATTATCATGTTGTACAAGTACAGGTTAATTGTTTTGAAAAAGGGTTTAGAATTATCTTGCATTTAGTGGTGGGCTTAAAATTATTTTGAGTATAAAATATATATTTAATACAAAATTTTGTGTAGCTAGGCACAAATAAAGTTTTAGAGTGGACATTATCAATAAAACTGATAACTACCATAAAAAATCAGATTTAATCATATCAATGTTCCTAGGGACGTTTATTGTTTTGAAAAAGGGTTTAGAATTATCTTGCATTTAGTGGTGGGCTTAAAATTATTTTGAGTATAAAAATATATTTATAATACAAAATTTTGTGTGTATCTAGGCACAAATAAAGTTTTAGAGTGGACATTATCAATAAAACTGATAACTACCATAAAAAATCAGATTTAATCATATCAATGTTCCTAGGGACGTTTAATGAGTTGAGCAGTTCGTGAGCAGTTTGAATTCGACTCAGTAAAAAAAAGCTCGACTCGGGTTGACTCAACTCGAACTCGACTAGAAACCTTAACGAGCTGAGTCAAATAAGTCCAACTTGACTCGATAATTCCCAAGCATCTTAATTTTTTTATAATTTTTTAGTGGTTATTTGAAAAAATTATTCATTCAAAATTACTAATTTACTAATATAATAAAACATTATAAATGACTAATCTATTAATTTATAGTATTAGTAAATTTTACCTATAGTTAAAAAAATAAGATAAATTTTTCAGTGAGCTTAATGAGCAACGGGCTTAACGAGCAACGGGATTAACGAGCAACGAGCTTAAAGAGCAACAATCGAGCAACAAGTTCTTTTAGCGAGTATAAGTCGAACAAAATTTTAACTAACTTAACGAGCAACGAGTCGAGTCAAACAACAAAATCTTTTAACGATCACGAGTCGAGTAATGCCCTACTCTTGATCGTCTCGCTCTATAAGAGCTCCCAAATGTTCCTCTTGAACTACATTGGTGAGCACTAAACTTCATCTAGGTCAATCCACCAGGCCCAAATTCATGCTCAAACGTTGACCCAAGACCAACTTGAGTCCGAACTTGACTCGAAGCTCAAACTCACATGGGGCCAGACTCAAATTCAGCTTAGACGGTATCCGGGTCCAAATTCAAACCCCAACTCTCTAACACACTCAAGTTGAACTACCAACTCCCTAAAACCTCAACTCCAAATCCTAAAACTGAAAGGTAACTATAACATAGAAAACACAAGCAAAACCAAAGAAGAAACCAGTAATATTGCAAGAAAGTTTAGATGGTACCGGATAAAACTTGGTCCCAAATGTGCCGAGTAATGACAACAAGACTTGAAACTTTTGAATTTCAATTAACATTGCAGATTCAACAGTAAGACTACAATCGTATCCCAAAGTGAAACATGTTAAAACAAGTATCATGATCATGATCATATCCAACTATTAACTCACAATTAGGATGATGATTCGGTGACTAGGAACTTGATCAGTCCCCTTATTGGCTTGCAAAGGTAACTACTAACTGCTTTAGATAGACAGTTTCCATTTTCGAGATGAGAATGCCATCGCTATCAGCATACAACCACTCACCATCACGAATTAAGGTTCCGGCAATGCTGATAGGGATATTTTGTCACCGACTGCCTTTTTATTTGATTTCAGGGGATTAGATCCAGTGCTCGGACACCGATATCGCATGCATTAATCTCGTCCACGTCTCGAATGCACCCATTCACTACGATACCATACCACCCCATGTTTTGAGCTGACTGTGCCAAGTTTTCCTCCAACCAAAGCACATCTTGTGCTTCCCCCACCATCTATGACCAGAACTCTTGCTTCACCCCTGGTTTCAAGAAGCTGCCTCACCAGGACATTGTCCTCAAACACCTTGAGTGTTACAATGGGTCCTGAGAAGGCATGACGCTGTCCATATATCTTGAAGATTGGTTCTAGAGCACGCAGTTCACCGCTCACCAAAAGTGCCGTGTTTGAATCACATGCTTCAGCGGTTGCGAAGGTAGCCATATGTTTTCCTGCAGGATTGCTATGCAAAAGCATAAGGACGTCACATGATAAAAAACTGCAGAATAAGAAGCTCGGCTATAGTTTCTGCAATTTCAACTATTAAAATACAAATTTTGGGCATATCCAGTTCATTGTAGGCTAAAACAAGCAAGCAAAGATGAACCATAATTAATACATTAGTAAACCACACTACCACATATTAGAGCATATCCTTTGAACTCTTTCCCAAGCAGTCATGAACCATAATTAATACATGGGTAACCTCCAACATCCTGATAAATTCCAGTTTCGGAAACAAGCTTAAAGCAAAAGTTATTTGAAGATTAATGTTCAAAACAAATTTGAAGAATGAAATCTTCACTTTCCTCTTCCTCTCCCCCTAGAATTAGAGAGTGTACATTTTAACTTTATGGCATGCATCTGTTGCCATACTGAGTCACACCAAGGAAAGGATGAGCTAAGGTAGCTAATTCAACTAATTCATTTTTAGCAGCTAAAATTCTAAAAATAGTGAGATTGTATCAATTACTTCTTTGATAACAACTATTTTCACCAAAATGGATGGATTTTGCTCTTGAAATAAAGCGTTCGTCAGAAGCAATAAGTTTTGACTTTTGAAATTAAGAATCATTTAGCAACAACAACAACAAAATGTGACCCAGATTGTGTATAAAGAAAAAAAAACCTTTATAAGATTTCTATCCTCCAAACTGGTAAATCAATCGATTCAGCCAGGCGTAGCAGTGGCAGGTAGAGAATCAAATTAACTTACTCTATCAGTCTCAGCTGCAGAAACAACAATCGCCTAAATTCCGAGGCAGCCGGCCGTCGATCCAATTGGGTCTTTGCAATAGGATGTCAAATATGTACAGAGAAACAGAGAAACAGACAAAAAAGCTAAACCGATGGCGAAGGGGAAGAAGATAAGCTTCGTAGTTTTTTATCATGCAAGTTAGCTGCTGACGCAACATGTCACTACCTGCCGTAGTGGGCCCTTTACTTTCGGCCCAAATGATCTCCGGCCGTGATGCTTAAATATAAAAATATTGATTAACAATTTAGGCATTTACTACAGTATTATAGAACTTGTCCAGTAGGTTTGACGAGTTTCAATAAAGTATATTTTTTTATTAAAATTTGTTATCTTGATGTGATAAATTTTAATTAAAAAAGTATATTTTTTTCGAAAATTATCATGCTCGTATGATTAATTTGAATAAATAATATTTTTTAAAAACTCGTCATCTCTATAAAAAGAATTTGTTTTTTACTGTACTGGCATTGTTGGGCTAAATAAACATAAATTTCTGGCTGTTGGGCTTAAATTCGAATGAATTCAATATTATCTTATTCCATTGGGTGACAAAATAATATTAAATTACGACAAGAACGCAACGTAATACTATATCATCATGGTTTGAGATGGATATGAGACTCGAATTTGATGGATCTGATCCAATTGGATCAAGGTTTTTTTTTTAAAAAAAAATTGAATTTGGGTTAGATCAGATTGGTTTTTTCAGAAAATATGTTTGTATCAGGTCAGATTTAAAATTTAGTGTGAACTTATATTTTTAGGGACAATTGCAATAATAACTTTTTTGTAAATTGAAATAATAACCCTTTAGATATTATTATTATTATTAAATTAGATCCAAATTTTTATTGAATATAACTAATATTTTTTTATAAATATTTATTTTGGATCGATTCGGGTTAGAATCGAATTTTATCTCAAAATATTGGATCAAATTTGGATCGGATGAAATCATCCCTAACCTTAAGTCAGATCGATTTCAGGTGAAAAATATATATTTTTAAATCAAATCAAGTTAAAAAACAACGTGACCCAACTAATACCATCCCTAATCATGATTTATAAAGTTATCAAATTATAATATCAATACAGATTTACGAAAGAATCACACCATGATTTTTATGGTCAGAAATTGTCATGTAACGCACAGCAAACTATGTACTGTGTCATAATACTGCAATAAATCTCTAAATGGCCCAAAATGTATATTTTTCTCACGACAGCATCAGTGTTTTGAAAATCGAACCGGACTGGATCGGCCGGTTTAATCGGGATTCGTTGTTTAGTTCGGTTTAATCTATATCAGTTGAACCACTATTAGTGAATCGATCGGAATCACTGAACCGTTTGAACCGGACCGGCTGAAAACCGGAAAAAACTGTTAATTTTGTTTTTTTTTATAAATTAAACCAAACGACGTCGTTTGTTAAACGAGCCAAGTCGAACTCGAGTATTGATGAGCTCGACTCAAACTTGAAAACTTTAAAAGTAAGCTCAACTCGACTCAAACTCACAAGCTAAAAATTATCAAGTTCAACTCAAACTCGAAATATAATATTGAAACTTGAACTAAAAAAAAATAGAAGCTCGATTGAAGCCTAAAATTCGAGTTTGATTGAAGTAAAAGAATAGTTCACTTAATGCTCGCCAAAATGATCCATGATTTTGAATGTCAAATTACCTCTATTATTTATAGAAGTTAATTGGGATGCTCTTCCATGTTTCTTAACCATGTGGGATTATTTTGTTCTCATATTTTTACTCTTTAGACTTTTGGGATACTCTTCTATGTTTCTTAGCCATGTGAGATTGTTTTTTTTTAAATTAAACCCAACAATATCATTTTGTTATGATTTTTTTTAGTCCCAAATTTATTTTTTAATTATAGTTATATAATTATATTTATTATTTAATATGTTTTACCTTAAATATTATGTTGTAGTTAATTTAAATCATTTTGTTTCACTTAATTTTATAGTTTTTAACTTATATATGTTATGACTTGCTTTGAATATGACTTGTGATATAACAAATTATTTTTTATTAAATATTTTTGGTATTTTTATTTAATTTTTTAAATAATTATGACATCGTCCGGTTCTTCGAACCGGTTGAACCAGTGAACTGATAGCATGACCGGTTCGCTAACCGGTCCGGTTATAAAAACCATGATAAACATACAACCACTCACCGTCGCGAATTAAGGTTCCAGCAATGCTGATAGGGATATGTTTCTCACCGTCGTAGTAGTTAAAAAATTTGTATATCTACACATTTGATCATCATTACGGATTAAATTGATTGAATGTGTACGTAACAATAACCAAATATGTAAATGTATTTTTTTATATATTTTTCAAAATTATCAAATTGTTACACCTGTCACTTAACGGGGAGAACAAATTATAAAATGGAGATGACAAGTTGTAACAATAACCATGATTTTTTAAAACAAATTATATCTGCAACAATTGTTATGTATTAAATAATAATTACAATATATATAACCGTGATATTATATTTAGGGGACAAAGTATAACTTTTTCAAAATTGGAGATGACAATTTCATAATTATCCCATACATATTTAAATTATATATATAAATTAAAGTTTAAAAAACAAATTTTAGCGGGCCCCACAGCCCTCCCAAGTCCTTAGTGACTTGGTCCCTGATTATAACAATAACAACAAAACTCAATTTTCGGGTAAGGGAGAAATAGGGTAGTAGGCTGCCCCCAACGCCAGGTTGAGAGTAGCTTCCGTGGAAGACCTCCGGCAGTCAGAAAATTAAAAATATAGATAAAATGCAATGCATGTATAAATAAATACGTAAATACATAGCTGAATAGTATTCATATGCAGTCATTAATATCATATGCGCGTTTGTAATGGGCAGTAATCCCTGCAAATAAATCCCTGCGAAAAAATCTCTGCATATAGACAGAAACGTAAGACCCGACTAAATTTAAAAGTGAAGAGAATGTTACACAGAAGTCAACGATATATATGATTGAAAAATAATAATATTTTCTTTACGAATTAAAATATTACAATAGATATGATTTTTAACCATGACCTTAATTTAGATTCAACTTTAGATTTTTAAAAAAAATATTTTATTTTTAAAAACATTACAAGTGAAATTATAACATTTAAAAATTGCAATGATCAATCTAGAATGAGAGTCATAGTTTATTGATGAATTTAAAATATTTAAAAATTTAAAAATCAATTTAAAATGGGAGTTACAATTTAAATATAAATATAATTTTTTTGAAAAGTCTATGGATTTATTTAAAATAAAAAAAATAATTTAGGGAACTAGTGCAATGAACTATTTTTTAACTTAAAAATGTTATGAACGTAGTTACCATGGGACGCGTCAGTCAATCGGTCAGTAACGTAACACATTTCTTTCTTTAAAGGGAGTAATCCTTCATCTTGGACAAAGTTGGTGATGGACATGTATCCCCCTGGAACATACGTTAGGTATGTAAAACACAATTGACTTTGTGAATATTCTCTTTCAGTTACCTTTTCAAAGAAATTTATGTTTATGGATCTGCAATGGTGATAAGTGCCGGCGAAGTTAAGCAATCACGGTATGTTTGGATGTGTATCATGCTTATTGCATTTTGTCACTGGTTGGTATTAGGCTTAGAAACCCGAGGCGTTTAGATGGAGGAATGTAGGATTCCCATGGAAATGAAATCCACATTCTCTCGTTTGGTTAGTCCAAAAATCTCATTTCCGGTAATGTAAGATTACTAATAGTAGAGTCTTTTAGGTATATTACCGGGAATGTCATTACCTCACTTTCCTTAGGTATTGTTGGATTACCAGCGTTTTGGACTAAAATGCCCGTTATTTTTTTCTTCAAAAATATCATTTTTCTATCATTGAATAATAAAAATTCTACGAATGTTAAATTACAAATTTATCCTTAAACTATTTTAGATTTACAAAAAAAATCTATAATTAAAATTTTATATAAAGTTCAGAGATTAAAATAAAATTTTACCCTTTCATTAAACATTTTTATATTTTCAATTTTGTAAAAAAATTATATAAATTTTATGAATTTAAATTTTTTAAAGAAAATATATAAATATTTTACAACTTATTAAAAAACAAATATATAATAAGGACAATTTGGTCAAATATACATTCTAATAATCTTTTATTCTTTTAACCAAACACGGTAATCTTACATTCTTGCTAAACCAACCAAACACAAAATACAACATTCCCAGTAATCCTATTCCCTGGTAATCTTACATTCCCACTGGTAATCTTACATTTCGTGAACCAAACGCACCCTTAGAGGTGAACTCATGTCGAGGCCCTTAGTAGAAGACTGAGAGAAGCATGAGACTCATACTATAGCGATAGAATTATTGAACCTTGAGTGAGCAGCACTTGATTTAGATCTTGTTTGTACCTACTGTATAGTACCATATCTTTAGCATGCTTATGTTTTATGAAATCTTATGTTGCTTTAGATTAACTATTATATTGTTGGGCTTTGTAAGCACAACCTTCGAATGTTTTCCATTGGCAAATTGTAGCTTATGCAGTTTGTAGAGCATTATCATGGCAGGATTTTTAGCATCTCCTTCATAATAGTGTTTTGTAATTAGTGGGCAAAATGTACTCATAGAACCTTGTGTATTCGGTTGTTAAAGTTGGGTTTATATTATTTGAATTTAAATTATGTATCACGGAGTTTCGATTTTGTAAAAATATTTTATAATAGTTATTTATGTTTTACTTATGATATCATTCAATATGTTGTGAAAGAAAATGAACATATTTTGAAAATCAGGGATTATTTCGGTAGCCCAATGTGACACTTTAGGCCTAATCAAATTTAAGGCGTTACAAGAATATATCATATTACATCCCTACCCATATCATACGCCATGCAGTAGAATAAACAAGTACCTAAATTATTAATTTTATATGTTTTGGTATTTAATTTTATTTTTTAAATTATATTTGATGTTTAGTTTAAATTTCAATTTAATATTTTATTATTAAAAAGTTAACGAGTATTGAGTTCAAATAATATATATACTTTGCCTATAATCACATGCTTTACCATTAAGTGACCTTAGAGATTAAAAGGTGTGTTATTCTATCTTAAGATACTGAGTTCAAATAATTATATATATACTTTGCCTATAATCATTTAAAACTATTAGAAATATTAAATCTTAATTTAATATAATTAATCAAATTAAATTATTATTACAAAATGTAGTCTTCGAATCTACGACAATGTGAATTCTAATATATTTTTTCTCAAAAAAGTAATATTTTATTTTAATAATTACACGTGTATTGGTAACACTTGATTTACCATATATCCAATGTCCAGCCGGCTGGGAGAGGCTGGGCGCAAGGGCAGATTTTTTATTATTATAACAGGATTAAATAGTTTTTATTTTTTATAAATATATTTTTTAATTAAAGAAAGACGGATAATTTTTTTTCTATTTGTTTTTTTAAATATATATTTTTAATATTAATATTTAAAAACAATCGACGGAGACCAAGGTTCTCCTTGATTCCTTGAAGTTCTGCCCATGACTGACCGAGCTGTCTCCCAAATCGGGGCCGAGAGGTGGGGCCTATTATGTCCATTTTAAAATCTGTTCCAATTCCGAATTCCAAAGCTGAAAACAACCCAACCTTTGCCCTTACCCCTTCAACCCCACTCTAAAATGGGAAAAATTTTCGATATAAAGTTATGAAATAAATTAATTCACGAGTTAATGCACTCTCAAGATTAATTATTTAAATAGGGTGAAATTTAAAGTGTTGGCCGGAGGTCGTCATGTCTTCCGGGCGACCTTATAGGTCGCCATGCACTCCGGGCGACCTTGTAGGTCGTCATACACTCTGGGCGACCTACCCTTGCTCAAACAAAGAGAATGAACGTGTTGCATGGCACATGCACGTCCCAACACATAGGTCACCATGCCCTCCGGGCGACCTTGTAGGTCCGAGCGACCTACCCTCGCTCGGCTGCCCTCAGATTCCCTTGCATAACTCGCTCGGTTACCCTCGGATGCCCTCGCATAGCTCGTTCGGATGGCCTCGGATGCTCTCGAATGGCATCGGTCGGATGGCCTCGGTCGGATGGCCTCGGATGCCCAGCGTGTTGGGACGTGCATGGCACATGCAATCTCTTGTAGCTCGCCGGGAAGACATGGCGACCTAGTAGGTCGCCCGGAAAGCATGGCGACATACGGCCAACACTGTGGATTTTACCTTATTTGAGCAATTAATCTTGGGAGTGCTTTATCTCGTGAATTAATTTTTTACAGAATATTATCTCGAAAGTTTTGCCCTCCAAAAACAAGTATCATTATTCATTACAAATAATTTTTTAGAATAATTAAAAATCCCAACTTTTCTTTTTATTTTTTAATTAATTTGATTAGTTAATTACCTTTTTGCATTCTTTAAAGATTCCATTTCATTTACCGGTCCACCACTATAGCCAATACCATCTCCTTTCTCCCTCCTCATTCTCTTACAAGAAAACATAATTAATAATTTTAATATTACTTTATCATTACAGAATACTGTAAATGCACCTGTTTCTTTTGTAGTTTTTTCTATGTAAGAAAACCATTAATCATCACATCGTATCAATCTACACTAAATCAAACAAATTTCGTTCTCTTTCTCTCTCTCTTTTTACCCAGAAACACCCATTCATGGTGAATAAACTTCTAGACCCTTTGTTTCTTTTCAAAACCCCATGAATAAAGTTGATTTTTTATAAAAAAAAATCATGTGTATTGAAAAGAGAAAAATCTGATCAAAGATTTGGATTTTGTTCTAGTTGCTGCTCATCATGTTTCTGTCTTCATCAGCTCTTTAATCAATCAGGTAATCATTTGCTTCAAATCTTACAAATTTTTTACCTTAGCCTGGTATGATTCAGATTCCTTTAACATTAGATCTTGCTGGTGAACATTATTCAAAGACCTGAGTTTGTTCTTGAATTTGATTACTTTTCCTTTTAGATATGTTCATCAAATTAGGAATTATTTTTTTGCCTAATTCAGGGTTCTTATGTTTTAAAAAGCCAAAAAGCAATTTGCGTAAAAACATGAACAAAAATGGACTCATTTCCAGTTTCTTGTTCTTTTGTCTATGAATTTTTCCTTTCAGTTTGGTTTGAGAAAGGGTAAAAGGCATAGTTCTATATATATATATATATATATATATATATATTTGTAGTCCTTAATTCAGTTTTGGGAAGCTAATGAGTTAATGCAAAGCTTTCTCCTTCATCTTCTTCTTACTATTGCAGGCAAAAGGGGAAAAAAACAAGTGTGTATGGTTGAATTGGAAGATTCTGATATTTGCTTAATTTCGCTTTCAGTTCGAGGATTACATCTCTACAAAATATCGGTGTTGCTCTCGAAAGATATTTCCTGCTTTCATTCATCATATCTTTCAGGATTTAACAGTCTGAATATTGAGCACCCAAGGCTTGGAATTATCATGTTAAAACCCAACATTAAAATGCTTTTAAGTCCAACATTAAAATGATTTTAAGTCCAAACATTACAAACATATCCCAGATTGAAAACATGTTAAAACAACTACTAGATCCAACTAAATAACACAGAATTAGGATGACGATTCAATGACTAGGCACTCGATCAGTCCCCTTATTGGCTCGGAAAGGTAACTACTAATGATGATTCAATGACTAGGAACTCGATCAGTCCCCCTTATTGGCTCTTGACCGTACGCGTCTTGTCCAAAAGCATGTTTTCGGTTTTGACATCTCTATGGACAATCTTTTTGGAGTGAAGACAGCTCAACCTAGAAAGTGTCGAAAGCAACGACATCAGCACACATGATCATCGGAACTTGGTTCTAGAGAGAGAGAGACAGAGAAAAAGAATGAGTTAGATTAGAAGAAGCAGGGGTCAACGGGAGATAAAGAAGAAGAACGAAGGGGTCACTGCCACGTCAGTAAAAAAGAGAGAAGGTAATAAAAGGTTAACAGTTGCATCAACAAAAATTACGGGATGTAACCACAATGATCTTATTGAAATCGAACTAAAAATTCAATAATTATATTACAAGTTTTAAAATTTGGATGATTAAAATACAAACACCCTAAAAGTTCAAGAACAATTTATATACTTTACCTTCTTAAAAATTCTTCACCCCGTAACTTTTCTTGTATTCATCTTTGTCTGTTTTTATTTTTGATACTAGTTTTTCATGAGTGTTACAATGTAGTATTTATTTAGAATCATTCTTGATTATTGATAATGTGTACACATACAACCACAAGAAGTTGTTCTAGTGAGATTAGGGGTGTAAATGAGTCGAGTCGAGCTCAAGTATTGCTGAGGTCGACTCTACTCGAAAATTCTGAAATATGAGTTCGACTCTACTCGAAAATTCTGAAATATGAGTTCAACTCGACTCGAAAACTCGCAAGCTTAAAATTTTCAAGCTCGACTCAAACTCGAAATCCTAAACTGAAGCTCATGAGCAACTCGAAATGAAAAAAAAAATCTTAAACTTAACTCGATTGAAGCCTCAAACTCAAACTCAAACATGAACTTTAAATACATGAAATCTTACTGTATTTTTTTAAAAAAATCAATACATAATTATTAATATTTTAAAAAAATCTTAATATATTATATTTTCGAGCTGCTCACGAGCTTTTCGAGTCGAATATCGAGTAGCTCATTTCAACTCGTTAAGAACTCGAGTCGAGTCCATTCGATCTGAGTATTTATCGAGCTTTGATCGAGTCGATCTCGAGTAGCTCACGATCTGTTTCGTCTCATTTATAACTCTAAGTGGGATGAGACACTAGATTCGTTAAGTAAAACTAAGGGTTCAAAATTTGATGATTGAAAATAGAGTAAACTAGGCTGTGAGTGTCGTCCTTGCCTCTACAGTACTCGATCTCTGATACCAATGATTATACAAAAAAAAATATTCACACACAAAGACATAACAGTTTAAATTCAGAATAACTAAAGAAAATAATACTCTTCTACTCACTAAAATTATTTGATGAATTGAATATTAATAAATTTAACATAATATTATAAAGTTTACATGACAATGACCTAAACACGTGTGATATGTGATTAAAGGAAAAGCAGTAAAGGTTGGTAAGTATTAGGGTGCTTATAGAGTAAGTCTATTACAAGTTGGGCAATGCTCAATTTGTGCCCGTTAAAATATTTTATTGTTTGACCCACCTCGACTTGTTGATCGTTAAGCTTGTTAAAATTGTGCTCGATTCATGTTCGTTAAAAAAATTTGATGCTCGTTAAGCTCAACTCGTTACTCATTAAGCTCACTAAAAAAATACCTTATTTTTTAACTAAAAATAAAATTTACTAATACTATATGAGGATATTAAGATTGAGTTTGTTTTGTATTAAATAATATTATTAATTAATAATATTTTATTATTTTAAAAAATAATAGATTAGTTAACTTATTATTTTTCATTAATAAATTAATAATTATTATTTAGATTTATTTTTTTGAATGAAATAATTTTGAAGTAATGTAACACCCTTAGTCCGTATATATCTCGTAATACGAGTTAAAGATGTCACATCAATTTAACTAATATTTGTTAAACTTAAATGTATAAAAATTTTGTTTCATTTAAGAATTCTCTTTTTAACTTTAATTTTTTTTCCTTAATCATATAAATTTATAAAATATTGTTTGATCATTGAAACTAATCCGATTTCAGTCAGTAATTATGCAGTTCAGTGTTGCTTCATATCCAAATACAACTGCCTAATACAACTTTGTTTTAAACCATTTAAAATATAACATTTATACTATTAACTCATAAATACGATTAATACTTAGACAAAACTAAAGAAAATAATCCATAATTACTATTACAAACCCTTTTAAAATAAATCTGATAAAGCAACCCAACATATATAATGTACGTGCCACTAATAAGTCAAAGTTATGACATCTTACTGATATTGTCGGTAGGCTTGATTTCTAGAAGATGCTCGCAAGCTCCTCTCTTCACGCCCTCTACTCTATTCGAACCTACGCATGAAAATCATCACGCGCTAAGTAAAACTTAGTGAGGCAGAAGTATAGCATAAACACAAAATTCATATAATATAAATAATAAACTGAAAATTTAAATAAAAAAAATAAAACTTCAAGCCGAGCTAGTTAGGTCGTTTTTCTTCTAAAAACCTGAAATATCATCATCTCATGATTTTATCAAAAATCATGTAAGTTGTCATTAAATATCATAAATAACTTTTATTATTTTCATTAGAACATATTTCATAACTTTCTTTTCAATTCTATGTTCTTTTCTTTTATATAGTGTCATAACTTTCATACTTAGTGCTATATCCCAATGTATATGTAGGAGAATATAAGGTATGTAAGTTTAAGGTGTTCACTAGGCACAACACGGTGCATAATCATAACTGAAACTACGATATGATGCACTTCAGTGCAATCATTACCTAAGCATCAACGGTGCTGAACATTGATACACGAATGTACCAAAGTTGAATCGATAACTGATAACTGATAAGTACTCACTAAATGACATTTCAAATGTATCTATGACTCTCAATGTAACATACAATGGGCTTATATGTATCATCATATAATTTATTTATTAATCTATGTCCGATAACTATAAAACATCTGATATCTGTAAATATCTAATAACTGTAATCATCTGATATCTGTAAATATCTGATAACTAAAAATCATCTAATAACTGTAAATATCTGATAACTAAAAATCATCTGATAATTGTAAATATCTGATAACGGTGAAATGTATGATAACTGTAAACATTTAGAATTTATCATCATAAATATCATACTTTGGCAGTTCATATCCAAAATCATTCATAAAACTTGATGAAAATTATTATAGAAATATTTCTTACTGAGAATTTTATAAATCATAATGGAAAATAAAATGAGATTGACTTATCGTAAGTCGGTCTCGATCAGAGTAATTAAATAAATAAACTATAATCATTTGAACAATTTACTTATAAATCAACTATAAACCTCACTAAGTTTTAAAAATTACTTTCGCTACACAATTTATAGAAATTTCACATTTTGACAGTTTACACTACTTTCAAATAAATATATATTTGTATTAATTTATATATTGAAAAATTATTTCGTTTGAACAACTGAAAACTAGACTCAAGTACAAATCTAACCATATAAGATACTCTGTTTAGTTCCATTTGTACAATTTATAAAAAAAAATTCAAAGTTGATTGACAGAAGTTGTTGAATCACACTTCACAAACCACTAAGTCACTTCTTAACGTAACTCCGAAGTTTGCTAATCGCAAGCCAATTTTTGATCAAAACATATATACAAATGAAATGCACTCACCTTTGCCTCATTATCAAATCTTCTCCCCGATAATCTTTAATTTCGCGTCATTTCCTTCTATTTTGAGTTACATAAATCACTAAATTTACCGTAGTCAGACGACGTCATATAACATCATAAAATATTCAAGCTTTATATTAGTATCGAACTAACATAATTTAAATTTAAATATAAAATTCGATAAAAATAAAATCGATACTTAAATTGATATAAAACTAAATTGTACTTCCATCGTAATTTCAAACTTCTCAAAATATTCCTTAAATTCCATGAATATTTCGTTTCACTATTAACTCTTCAACTTTTACTAATTTCGTAATCCAACCACTAATTATAATTTTTTTATAATTCGTATCAAATTTCCTATTTAATTCATAATAACTTTTCACCATTATGATCATTTCATATTAATCACATAAAATTTCAGCACCTCAATAAAATATTCAAATCAACACTTAAATATTCAAAAGTCAGCAATTTCATCCTAAACTTTCTTAGACTTTCCAAATTAAACCACACAACTTGATAATCTTGAAATTAAATCTCAAATTAAGAATTAAACCCAAAAACCAACATATTAAATAAATTTCCAGCATTATAATAATTTAATCAAATGATACTTCCACATTTAATAAACTTAAAATCAAGTCCCCATAATATTAAGACTTTTCGAATTCCACCCTCAAATTTTACCAAATTTGAAATTTGGCTCCAAGCAACTTTCCAACTTAAATTTCCAGCATTTTCAACTATAAAAAATCTGCATTAACCCTTCAAATATTACATTCTTGCAATAATATCCCACAATTCTCAAAAGTTGTACATTAACCCTTTTACTAACTCAAGGCTCCAAATTGATCTCCAAGTCACATATAACACTTCTAATATCAATTGTAGACCATAGAAAATTTTCCATTACTTTCCCCTAATTTCTTCATATGTCCGAACACCCCAATAACAAATAAACCTGATTTCCATTCAATTTCAAATATGAATTCAACGTCCTAGCATCAAATTCATGCTATTTTAATCACAATAACATCAAATTACATCAAAATCCAATCACTCTCTAAAATCCTAGTATGGTTGAATATCATATAAGCATGTACAATTAATTTTAATCATCGTACATGCCTTAGGATTAATCACTAACATCAAAAACATAACAATCTTTCATTAAATCTTCAAAATCCATAAACCCTTTATAAACCCTAATCACCAAATCTCAACATCCAAGCATGTTTAGCATGAGTTCCTTACACCAAATGATAGAGAATTTGATGTAGAACATTTTTCTATTTCACACCTTTTTCCAAAATCTTACTAAAATAGCTCAAAAATTAAAAGAAATTTTTTCTTACCTTGAAGTGGGTTAACGGAAGTAGCTGATGGAGGAGGAAGAACTCTAAAATAAAATTGTGCATTCGGGGTTGATTTCTGAGCAAAAATCGAGCTCACGGGGAGGTCTGGTGGAAAGGATGGCAGCCTGAGCTGGATTTAATGCTACAAGATTGAATACTGAAGGCATCAGGTTTGCTGATCCTTCACTTAACCCCGGCATTCGTTCTCCTTACTTGACAATACCTCCTGGCCTCAGCCCTACGACAATGTTAGAATCACCGGTTTTTGTTTCAAATTCGTTGGTGATTTCGCTTAGCTCGAAAGTTTTAGTATGCCGTTGTCCTGTGGTATAGATAACATTTCAGAACAATCTCTGTTTGGATTTAATCGACTTGAAGGTGTTTGCAATCAGAATATCAATTGATTCGACTAAGAACCGGCTTACTTTTGTTTATCGGAGTTAATGTTGCATTTGAATTTCTCATTTTATCTCCGCCACTGGAAAATTCCATTTCATTCCTAATGTTAATGACAGGAGCCGCAATCCCAAGTCTCATGATAAAAGTGAAGATATCTATTTGGAAGACATCGATGCATCATCGTTTGCATTCAAGCCTATCGCGGATTCAAATTCCTCGTTTCTCCTCCGTGCAATGAGTAAAGTAAGCTGTGGAATAAAAAGGACTTTCTTCCGAATGCACAATTTTATTCACATTTGTTCCCACTTCTATTATCCTCGAGTTCTAAATACTAGATTAGACTGTGTTGAATTAGAAATCGGAACGGACCGAGTATTATTATTTCTTTAGGTGGATAGACCAAATTTCCTTCTGAATGCAGGTTAATCCGACCTGTCTTCCACAGCAGTCCTTTTCTAATACTGAAGCTTCGGTTCAGCCCGAGAGTTCTCATCCATCTCAAATGGTAGACCCGAGGAAACTCCACCCGCAAAACAGCACTATGTTCAACCTTCAGGCGGATTTCTCTAGATCGTTAATGGAAAAAGATACTGTTGGTGGGAGTGTTGAACATTCACGGCCTCTTGATGAGCCACAAGATGAGGAAGGAGATCAAAGAGTCGGCGGAGAAGCCGGGGGTGCACCATATGAGGATAGATATATGTTCGCGTGTTGTGAGTACTATAAATTATACGTAAATAATGTGCAAGTATACACAATCGCTCAAGTAATATAATAATGAGTGAGTATCGTCTCGTCTCCACAGGAATTGGGTGAAATTACTAAAGTCTAACCAAAGCAATGCACTAAATTATCTAAGTATAGTTAGTCTTAATATATACAAATGTCACGGTAATGTAAATATGTATGCTGGTGGATATGGAGTGATGGTCTGATGGTATAGCAAATGGAAATGCAATGACAATGATGGATGTTTAATGTTGAGTATGGTGAAATGTCAAGGCAATTAAAAATGGTAAAAACAGTAAATAAAGATAAAATGAAAAGAAAATAATCCTCACGTGACAAGCTTCCAAGAGAATGAATGGTAGGGATTGATCTACGGATGCTAAACTTATTTTTCAAGTATATTTAAGCTAACTGGTCTTTACTTACTCGACAAGGCTTTCCTAAAGTGTTCTAAAGAACCTAACAGAATAAGATGCCAAGGCATCTACTCTCACTCAACGATGTTGGCCAGCCTACCCTATTGATAAATACACCATTTTTAGTCGTTGAAATCCTATCTTAGCATCTTCCAAGATCTAAGGGATTAAGTTATAATATTCCTAGGCCGGGTCAAAGTCCCTTGAAAATACTATAACCCATTGCTTATGAGGATCTTATCTTGCGTTTCTTCCGAATACTTACATGTATTTTAGTCTAGGATTCTTCCGAATACCTAACATTCATCTAAGAAATGGACATTTTCATGCTTCTTACAAGCCTAGATGGTGAAGCATTCATAAGCAAAGCAAATAAAGAACCAAAATAAACTTAAATATACCATTAAAAATAAAGTTCAAACAATCATTAAATCAACCACCACCAAATAAGTTAGTTCATGGTGGGGTTCAAAATATCCAAACACAAAGTCATGAAAATATTTGTTCCAACAACCCACAAATAAATATAAAATAGAAGCAAAAAGGGAAGTTGAGAAGAAGCCTTCGACATGCCACCAGAGGTCTCCTCTCGGCCACCGTGAACCACCTAGCTCGCTAGCTCCTTTCGGCTCCTAGCTCGCCACTCCTTGGAGCTTTATCAATGGAGGAATATCCAAGGAAGAAGAAAGGAAAAGAAAAAAAATAAAAATCTGATTTTTGCTACCGTATGTGTCCTCCTCCCTTTTTTTTCTTATGAGGCGTCATATATAATAAAAAATATCTAGGGGTAATGATAAGGTTGTTGGGTGCAAAATACTCCTCATACCCCTAGAATCACATGTTGGGTGTGAACCTTATCTTCCAAGTGACAGTGGTACTTTGGCAGCTCTGGCAGGCGGTTAAGCAGTCCTTCACGTGCAGAGACAGCTGTCCAGTGCCAGCTGTCCTTATGCAGAACCAGCTGTCCTTATGCAGAAATATTTTTTTGTCTTTTTCTGCGCCGAAAATCTGCTTTAGCAACGTGTGATGCCGCGACATTACTTCCCGAAGAATCATTTTTTCTTGCTATTCCCTGCACACCACAAATAAACTGCACATTTCCCTCAAACAGCATAATTAATAAATAAAATAGCACAACCACCACAAATACACTATATGCAACTACATGATCCTAAAATGTCTAAGATAAGCTTTTAAACAAACAATAACTTAAATGAAAAAGGCCTTAAAAATAACATTTTTAGGAAGTTAACAATATAACTAGAGAAAATTAGGACAAAAACAAGTTAAAGGAAGCGAGTATCCTCGTAGTTATTATAAGTGCACGCATCCGACTTGTCAAGTTAAGAAGAAAGTGGAACATTCCCACGAAGGTCACATAACGGAGATCATATACAAGGGAGCTCACAACCATCCCAAGCCTCCACCCAACCGCCGTTCATCCATCGGATCGTCCAACTTACTAAGTGACATGCAACTCAAGCTTCCTGAACAAACCGGCCTTCAAAATGGAATAGATGGTGATCCCGTCTGGGCAACGGCACAAAAGGGACTGGTCGCTGCTGCTAAGGATTGGACACATGACAACATAGAGATGACATCCTCTGCAACTATATCTCCCGAGAATGGCAATGAACAGGCCCCAGACACTACTATTTACATTGAATCCGGTGATGCAGTGGACGTCTCCTCTACTTTCTCTAATGATGAAGATGAAGATGGTCCCCTCTTCTCTAATGATGAAGATGAAGATGATTGGGAGACGCATGGCAGTGTCTCCTTAGGTTACGATGGTGAAGGAGATGAGTCCGAGTCAAAGAGAAGGTTTACATCTTACAAACTGTTTGAATAATGATACTACTGAGATCACTATACGAATGTTTTCATTTTTGTACCTGGAAAATCGAAGCTTATGTAACAGAAATGAGTGGAGCCGCATGAGCTATTCGTGAGCCTAGAGTTGTGGTCCAGACAACCAGTGAGGTGGATATCCTCGACGATGGATATCGGTGTCGCAAGTATGGCCAGAAAGTAGTAAAAGGAAATTCAAATCCAAGGTTTTTTACTTCGTTCATTTTTCGATCTTATATAATCTCTCTCATTTGTTCTCTAGTCCATATAGCAGTTTACTGCTATCGACTGCTGCCGACATAATGTGGAACATCGCTCACTATTGTTTCGATGCAGGAGTTACTACAAATGAACTAGTGCAGGCTGCACGGTTATGAAACATGTGGAGAGGGCAT
The DNA here is from genome assembly GCF_006381635.1 of Hibiscus syriacus. NCBI lineage: Eukaryota > Viridiplantae > Streptophyta > Magnoliopsida > Malvales > Malvaceae > Hibiscus > Hibiscus syriacus. The sequence goes on along the minus strand of NW_024063339.1, from coordinate 398,581 downwards.
CACATGACCTTAAATCGGTAATCACTACGTACGAAGGGAAGCATGATCACGATGTTCCGGCCGCTCATAACAGCAGTCATGCCAATTCCGCTACTTCCAACGCAGCAGCAACCGCCATGGCTTCTTCCGTGCAACCCCATGCCCACAGGCCAGAGCCATCACAATTTCATAACAGGGTTAGACCTACATCATTCGGTCCATTTACTCTACCCGAAAGGCAACAATTGGTGCCTTCTCCCGGCTTCTCCTTCAGAATGAATCAACCAGGTTTGGCGAATTTGGCAATGGGCCGGTTAGGCCCCGGGCAACTGAAGCCTCCGATTCTACCCGTTCATCCATACATGCCTCATCAACGCCAGAGTAACGAAATGGGATTCGGGTTCCCGAAAGGAGAAACGAAGATGGAGCCGTCAATCGAACCCGGTTTGAACCTATCCAACAACACATCAGTATACCAGCAACTAATGAGTAGGCTGCCTCTGGGACCACATGTAAAATTGTGAGGAAGCAAGATAGAAGCATGTTTATTTTCTCATATATGAATGAGCATTTCACCATTGCTCGGTTCTTCCTTATATTATTATTGTATTGGATTTGATATTAAAATTTTAAAGCTTTAAAGTAAAATCGATTACCATTATTATAAGTGTAGATTACACATTAACTCACTAAACTTTACTCTCTCTTTTATTTCACTCATTGTACTTTTAATTTTTTTTTAATTTGTTCACTGAACTTTAGACATTAATTTTTTTTTTCACTCGACCGTTAAATTTCTAACGACATTATGACGTTATATTATTTGAAAAAAATTAAAAGTATAGTGAGTAAAATGAGAGTAAAGGTTTGTGGTAAACATATAATTTATCTTTTTAATTATATGTTCTATGTGGTATATTTTATTATTAAAATAAGCCACATGAATACCTCATCTTCGTAATGGTCGATTGAACAAAAAAATTAAATATCTAAAATTTAGTGAACAAATTAAAATAATTAAAAATACAATTAGTGATAAAGAAAATAAAGTTCAATACACAAGCATGCAATTTAACCTTATTATAATCCCTAAGGCTGACATTTTCCTCTTTGATTTCGAACGCCAAGTTGTCGCCGTCTCTGTCTCGTCTCGTTTTCGTCTCTTCTCCTCGGTAGTCAAACAAAGAACTGCGGTCTAAAATAGCGAGATGGAGAACCACCACCAATCGACATCCGCCACGTACACCACCATCCCGATCTCTCACTCTAACGTCATCTCCCGTTCCCTCCACAATCTATCCACCACCCTCTCCCGCCACCTCCGCCCCTGGCCTCAGCTCTTGGGCTCCGGCTCCCAATCCTTCTCCCGCCCTCCCAACTCCTTCCTCGCCCACGCCTCCGCCAATTCCCGCTACTTCCGCGCCAATTACGCCATCGTGATCGCCGCGACCTCCGCCCTCTCCCTAATCGGTTTCCCGCTCTCCCTCTTCTTCTGCTCCGGCGTCTTCGCTCTTTGGCTACTCCTCTACTTCTTCAGAGAGGATCCGCTCGTGCTTTGGGGACATTGCGTCAGCGATCGCTTTGTTCTCCTCTCTTTGGCTTTCCTCTCCGTGTTGGCCGTCTGGGTTTGCGACTTGTTTGAAAATTTGGCGTTAGGGTTAGTGATTGGCGTCCTTATCTGCGGCGCCCACGCCCTTCTGAGAAATTCCGATGGACTCTATATTGATGAAGACGCCGCCGTTTCAACCGGATTGGTCCGCCCTGCTGCATCAGATTAGAGCTAAGAGTGATCTTTTTTCTTTCCAAATATTCTTTGTGGGAATATATTTGATTGCAGATTGTCACTGATGAGCTTCCTTGCTTTGAAAATTTGTGTGTGTGTGATTCTTTCTGGCTGCCATTGTTTTTTCAATTCACTGAGATTGAGGTTGAGATTTTTGTTACTTTTCTACTATTGAGATTTGGGGTTGAGATTGAGCTCTTGTTTCAAATTAATAAATGTAACTTTCCTGGGAAATTTATGGATTTCTTCATCTGCAAGTATGCAACCCTTTAAGATAGCGTGCCTGCTTTAGCAATTTTGCTCTATCTGCAATACTGCAAGATCCCCAGAGGATTTAGCTCTGATTTAAGCATCTTAACAGGGTCTAGGCATGTCCGGATTTCGACTGCGGAAGTCAATGAAACCATCACAGTTCCTGAGAATCAGTAGCTTTTGCACCGGAAATCCAAGGTGCCGGATGGAGCAGGAATTCTGACCGGAACAAAGCTTACAATCTTGAGCTTCGAGACTGGAGGATGATTCCAGTTAGGGAGTGTTATGAACTACTTGGTATATCATCAGACTTCGAATTCCCCTCTGCATGGGAATGATGGTGATGGATGAATAACAAGACTAGGGTTACCTTTCGGAGTTCAAGTTCAGGTAACTGGTTAGTGACGGACTTGATTAGAACGTTTTATATCATATTTTGATGACTTTGGGATATGGCTCATCTAGAGATGTGCACTTGCGACTCTGGCGCATCTGTACCAGGGATCGTGATTTTTTTCAAATCATTCATGGTTGTCGTCGGAAAGCACGAGGCATATATCATTCGTTTGTGATTGTTGTCGGAACTACCACCATGGATTTAGCTACAAATTTGACACAAGAAGATGCAGCTTCAAGATTGCCTTCAATGTGGTTCGCTACCAACACTTTGGATCATCCTAGTCATCCGCACCTGCTCTCTTGACAGAAATTACGCCGGAGATCGCATTCGATGCAGTAGTCGCATATTTCGGCAATGACAAAACGGAGCACATCTCAGAAAATAAATGAATATAACATAGATATTCTAAATATCATATTTTATAACTATAAAAGTAAACGGGTTCAACTTGGTACAAGTAGTTTTAAGTAGCTTCATTCGGTAAAAAGGAAAATACCCTTAACACACACCTTTTGAGCTTATTAAACACCACTACTTAATCGAAGATAACCCAGACACTAGTTATTACTATTATTCAATAATAGGGATCAAACACTGGCATCCTGAGGTTAAATGAAACCTTAATTCATTGCATATTTCTGAGTCCACGAGCGGGCAGTGCTCTCATATTTGGCTCTATCGGTCTTGTACATGTGAGCGATCTCAGGTACCAGAGGGTCATCGGGATTTGGATCCGTGAGAAGTGAGCATATTGACAGAAGCACCTGCAGAAGTACAGAAGTGAGCATATTCCTTGACTATATTTGGATTTGGATCGTATTTGATGATAAAAACTGATGTTGGTTTATGATTCATACAGATTTCACAACACGGATTACATTTAAGTGTATCTCACCTTGGATATGGTAAGGGCAGGGCTCCACTGCTCCTTCAGAATGTCAAGACAGATGCTTCCATTGCTGTTGATGTTAGGATGGAAAACCTTTGTTCGGAAAGAAACCTGGATTTTAACAAGTAAATTAAGACAATCAGCTCGAATATAACCCCAACGACCTGTTTTCCTGATGTAGTATACAATACACACATATACATATACAGCCATTAGATGAATCTTAATGGATGGTTGAAATTAAAATTTTGTGCATTAACATTATCCTTTTTCTTTGCCAATTTCCACAGAAAAAATGGATAATTTTGCTCTAATCTCAGTCATGATTCATCTGCTGTCTATATATTCGTATAAAACTAATGAGTTTAAAAGTATAGGTGGATCCTATATATATGCCAACTTCTGTAACCGAAATCAGCCTGATATAGCAGGTAATAAACTACACTTTTAAGTAACAAAACAGAGGCCCATGGATTAGATCACAGCAACAAATCACCATAAACAAAACGCTTTTGCTAATACATGTTCAAGGTATTCATTTACACTCCTGGTGGATCAGATCAGAGTTTCAGACGCAAAAACCAAACAGTGTCGAAATATGGAAACCATTTACAATGTCCATTTTTAGCATACCAACTAATTGTGTTATGCTCCCAAGCATCACTCCCTTTTTCTATATTCTCTTTATGCATTTAGGGTTTAAATCTCTCTGGATGTGATTATAACAATGTATCTGTTTTTAGCCCAAACACCAGCAACCCAAACCTAAATGATGTTGATGTTAACTTTTTTAATACCTTGGGAGGCTTGAATGGATAGTCTGGGGGGAAGTGAATGGCAATAAGAAAGAGTCCTCCAGCAAAAGGACTGTCTGCTGGGCCCATGATTGTTGCTTGCCAGTGGAACACATCATCACCAACAGGACCTGTATTTAAAAAAACATTAAATTAAATATAATGAAAAGGAACAATAAGAGTCTGGGTCTGTTTGATAAACTTTAATTAATTTTCTGAAAAATAATTTACGTAAAATAAATTATATGAAAAATATTTTACGTAAAATGAATTACCTAAAATTGTTTTACATAAAATGAATTATATTTTTCAGAAAATAGTTTCTGGAAACTATTTTACCGTGTTTTGATGTTATTGTGTAAATCATTTTCAATTGTTTGATAATTAAATTTATAGAAAATGATTTACATAAAAGGAATAAAGTTTGGTTCTGTTAATATTTTAATTTTTTTTATTCGATTAATGATTAAAGAAATTTTTTTTGGTTTATTTGGTAAATGGCAATTCAATTCAATAGGAGGTTGAATTAATCATTTGAACACCCTTAATTTTAATTATTAATGTTTTATTAACATAATACTAAATTATTATATTGATATTAAATATATAAATTAATATTACTCATTATTAATAATTTAATAATATTATATTATAAAATAATATATAAATATTAATAATTTATTTAAAATATAATATCATATATTATTATAATATATATATGAGTATATATTAATATAATATTATTAAAATTATATTATATTTATATTAAATATTTTAATAATTAATATTTTAATTAAAATGATATAAATATTAATTTAATATTAAATGTATAAAATAATATTTTTTGAGTGCTTATACCTAAAGTTAAAAGTTAAAAAAAATATTTTACGGAAAATTATATGGTAAAACCATTTACAAAAAATACAAAAGAACTAAAAAACAAATTATTGGAAAAATCAATTACAACTATCAAACACATAATAATAAAAAAAACATTTTCTCACAAATATTTTTCAACTATCAAACCCACCTCAGACTCTGTTCTCTATTCCACAACAGTGCCCATCGTTAGATTTTCGGATATGTTAATAACAATTAAAAAAACGAAACAATAACCAGTTGCCACCTTCATGGCACAAAAAAGTTATGGTCAGGGACAGAGGGTGTGATCGCACCTGAAAATTTCATATTCTCGTGTAGTTTTGGTATTTTATTTTTAATTTCTATTGATGATCTAATTTTGTACTCTTAAAATTTCGTAATTTTGCACTGGTCTAAAATTCTATGTTTGTCCTAACTATAGCTATATATATAGAGAGAGAATTATAAGATGATGTTTTTTGGGACCAAAAAATGGTTTCAAACCCTGAACCTGCTGTCAACAGGACTGAAAGCAGCATAATTTTTTATTAAACAATCAAAGAAAAATATTTGATGGGTGAAGCAATAAATAGGCAAATAATTTGTAGCAAGATGAACATGAATCACTGGGTTTTATTGATTCCACAAATTCTTATGGATGGAAAATTGGGGAAAATGAATTGAAAATAGAGAAAACAAAAGGAAAAACAAACCAGCACTGCAAGATACAGGGGGGTCCTTCTGGAGATCCTTCAACTCCTTGTTAATCCGCTTTGAAGCCATGGGATTCAATAAAACCCACTCAAAAGTCTCGACCAAACAATATGACGGGTGCCAAAACTGCAGCAAAAATCAAAATTGAAAAAAAATCAATATCTAAATCATCAACTGAGAAAAATTCCTTTTTTAATTAGTAGTCAACCGAGCAAACAATAACCTAACACGAAATTCTCAACAAACTATCAAAGGCAGAAAAAATTCCAGGAACTTTTTAATGTCTCTTGTAAGAGCAACTTTCGTAGTAGACTTTCAAATTATAAAATACCCTCCATAAAATTCGATCACACGACTTAAAAGGTTAAGAACCTTTTGCTCTATCAACTAAGCAAATTCCAGGAATCCAAACAGTAAAACGAGCGGTGAAGCAGCGGCAAGTCAATCAAGTACAGAGGCATTAAATTAAATGAAAAAGAGAGATTAAAATAAACATACCTGATTGATTTCAAAATAATATACAAAAGAAAAACAAGAAAACGCTGATCCATCATAATCAGATTAGAAACAAACAAACAAAAAATAACAGTAAATTAAAACATCAATCATAACTAAAAAACGATGAAATTAATCTCAGAAAAACAGGAAGAAAATAACTTAATAGAGAAAAACGGAGAAAAGAACAGAGGAACCTTGGCTTGGCCTTGGAGCAGAAGAAGAAGCGGCGTATTTTATGAACTAATGATCAACACAAACTTGTGCTTTGGAATTTAGATTTCTGTGTGGTTATTTATTATAAAATTGAAATTAATCAATACACAGAAAGGTAGTAATGATTCTCTGACACGCGGCACACTTTTACACATTGAGTTAATTACATCATATAAATTCTTTTACACTAAAACTATGACTCTCATTTTAAATTAGTCCTTAAACTTTTGAACATTTTGATTTTATCCCCAAACTACGAATATCATTCTAAATTAGTCCCTGAACTTTTGCTTCTTCAATTTTATCCCTAAATTCATCCAAATATGTAATTCATTTCAACCATAGTTTAACCTAAATTTTTTTTTTCAAACATGTAATAATATAACTTGGTCTAATGATTTTGTTAACAAGGGATGTTATTAGAATACACATATAATTTAGGATTAAATTGCAATATTAAAAAAGTTTAGGGACCAATTTAGAATGAAGATCATAGTTTGGGTATAAAAATAAAATGTTAAAAGTTTGAGGAGTAATTTAGAATGATAATCATAGTTTAGGGATGAAATTGAAATATTTAAAAGTTTAAGGACCAATTTAAAATGAGGTCATAGATTGTGATGTATGAATGCAATTAACTTGCTTTTATTTTAAAAAATAATAAATATTTTTATTAGTAAAAGTAATAAAACAAGAGTAAAAAAATTGTTCGAATAAAAAAAATTCACATCAGTTTTAAAAAATATATTTTTTATTTTTATAAATTTAAATATATCAAAATTTTAAATGTATTTTTAAAATTATTTAAATTTATCAATATATTAAAATATTTATAAAAATTAAATTTTATGAATTTATCACAATATTTATAAAAGTACTTTAAGATTTTCAAGATAAGTTTAATTTATTCAAATGAGATCCTTATTTGAAAATAGTTTTTGAAGATTAGATTATTATTCGAGTAAATTAAAAAATATATAAAATCTTTATTTGATCCTTTTGTTATATTTAGATTTTTTGAATATACATTGGGGTGTAAATAGATCGAATATGAACTATAAGGCCTCGTTTGGTATGACTATCTAAAAGCAATTTTAATTAAAAATTTGTTTTGACCGCTAAATCAATGCCAAACAGTAAAAAATGAGAAAAAAAAATTAAGGTGAAAACGATGGTTTCAAACCAACAGAAAAAACTAGCTAGGATCTTTCGCTTTTTTCGTTTTTAAATGTGTTTGGAAGCAAATTATAATTTTATCTTATTAATGCATAGGTACACTCAATTATGTATTTACATTTTATTTTAATAATTTAATATTAACATCTTAAAAAATATTTTTTTACTTAATAATTTATTTTAATGACTTAAAAGTAAATAAAATTCATGGTTTATATATTAAAATATTAATAGTGAGTATTATAAAATATATTTTTATTATGGTTTAAATTGATATATTTAATATGTCATAGTATAAATAAGTGTAAATATAATTTAAATCTAAATTTTTAATTTACAACATAATATCTATAATGAATATTTTTTTTTTCAAACTCACTTTTTAAAAACATTCTCAAATAGTTAAATTTTAAACACTTTTGAACTGGTTCTTCTACCACACTTTTAAAAGTCAATTTTCAAAATCTTGATAAAATTACCCTAAGTTTTTATTCTTGTTTATTTATTTTTAAAGATATATTCATGTTCGTTTTATGATCATTTAGAATTTTAACATCATATTCGCATTTTTATTTTTTAAAGTACTAGTGTTCAATTCATTTACGTTCGTGAACGTATTTGTTTAATATTTATTTAATATTTAACAACCAATACTACTTTTTATCTTTTCATTGCAAGCTAAATAAAAATGCTAAAAATAAACCGTTAATCCCAAAGTTTCACAATTTGAAATGTGAAACTCCAAAGTTTATCATGTGTTTCATGAGTCGGGGTTGGTCTGAGGCGGCGGCAGTTGTATGCACAACCTCCCGCCGCCTCAGTCGGGTATTAAATGTATCGACGTTTCTTGTTCCATTTCCCCCTTTTTTTCCTTCTTTTGAGAACTACTACAATTCGCACAGTTCAAAACATGGATGGATAACAAAATCAGGACACCATCCGTCCTGTAATGCCAAACAAATCAGAGGGTCTTTACTCCTTGCATGAAAACAACTAGAAACTTGTACAGACTTAATTGCGACTTCCCCAAAATCATGATCATGTTTTCATCATTTACATGTCATTAGAACATAATTGATGACATAAATGAGAGCTCGGATACTCGCGTGTTCAGCACCCGTAAGCAACGGAGAGCTACTTATTTCGTGCACTCTCTTGTAGACTTCCTGAAAGATTGGTCGCACGTGAACTGCAATCATTTGGTCTCCAGGGTTGATAGCCGTGGTCACGTCTACCATCCATGCGAGTTTTCGTGGCGTGTCCTTGTTGATGTCGCATGCCAATTGCTGTAAGAGGGAGAGCAGCACCCCTTGGCTCAAAGGAAAAGGATTGGTTGACAGAATCGTACGTAGATCGACCTAATAAAGCGAGAAAAAGTATCAATTTCTGATAAAGCAGCAGACTTTTTAACCACAATTTCGAGTAAGAACTTGAGACACGTTAGAATCCATAGCGATTACCTGTGAACATAACCAAGCAACTATGGAGAGGTCACTTCTTTGCAGGGCAATTGTGAAAGCTTCTTCATATTTGTGTTCAGATAATAATTTCGATAGTTCTTTCGTTGGATCCATCGGCACAATGACCTGAGGCACCGATTGAAATTCACTTAAGATTAAACTAAGCTACTAACTGACTGAAGCATCTATAAAAAAAGCGATACTTGACAGCCACGTTCGACTCTGGCGATTCACGTATAATGGAGCATCAGTTTCTTGCAGTGAAACCAAAGCAAATGGGTGAAACAAATATACCTTGTCATGCAGTGAAACTAAAGGTCCATTGCTGAGTTGGGAAGCCAACGAAGTCGCGGCATTGGAGTTGGCTCCAGCAGCTGCAAGTGCTAAAATTTTCCTTTGTCCTTCAGCGTATTCCCTGCTTAAGGTTTTAGCAATTGATGATGCAGAATTTATGGCATCCTGCAATTAAAAAGATTATACTTAAAAAAAAAGGAGTAAATTAACAAACAAACACATCTTACAAGAGATCTATAGCAACAAGTAATATTCCATGTTCTAATGCATGCTGTGCCTCAAATGGCCAAAAACAAGCCCACACACACGCCAACAATAATTCTTAGTTTCAACATCTAATGCTCCAAATGTCATAAATCTTGGAAAATAACACGCGATACCAGCCTTCAAGTGAAATAGTAAGTAAATTTGACCCGGGAATATACCCTTAAAGTAATTGTCAAAGAAGAATTTGTAGAATCTAACTGCTGCTGAGCAGCGTTGGTATGCTCAACCATCCCTTTGTGAAATGCTGCGTCTACTTGCTCAAACAAGGCTTTGCATGAAATCTCAAAGGCGGGGACCACTAGAGCTTCCACACTAGTCCTCAAAGAATCCTGAAACGGGAAAAAAATATTATAAATTAATAACCATAAATTGCCTGGAAGATGCAGAATGACAGTAATTCGATATCATAACAAGAGAACGAAAATATCATTCTACGGCTATCACCAAGCACAGTGAACTTGTGCATATACCTGGAGAGCTTGCTTCCCAGAAGTTTGAAATTGTGCTTGAATTTGCCTGGCAACTATAGCTTCGAGTTTTGAATTAACAGATTTTTCTAGCTGATTCACTGCTTTATCTCCAACCCCTCTCTGTCAATCAAGGGACTAGTTAGATTCCACTAAGACAGATTTTGCGGAAAAGAACTAGATTTTCAGAAGTCTAACCTGGAAGGACTCATTGATTGCTGAATTTATGGTTTTCTCTATTGCTGGAGTAATGGTACGGACTACAGTTGGTCCAACTCCAGCTAACTCCTTCTTGATTACTTTGTCCAACATTGCTGCCAAATCCTTGTTCATAAAATTAGTGATCAAGCTCGTTATCTGCTGTGTATGTTCTCGAAGCAGCTTCTCATTTTTTTCATTCTCTTCCTGAAATCGAGCCCATAGAGCTTCAGAGTTGGCCTTAAGGGCTTTCTCAATGCTCCGTCCTAGAGCAGCCTCCAGCCTTTTGCCTTCTTTTGTAACCGGGGTGTTGACCATATTGGACATTTGTTTGTGCATTTCCTTTTGTGTAGTAATTAGCTGCAAAAATGATAGAAATCACGATCAAGACACCATATATGGTGAAGCAAAAAGCTTTGAACCACATTTATTTAGAAAAGCAAGATAAAATATGGCATGCAAAATACATATAGGGAAAAATAGGTGAATACGTAATAATCATAGAGTTACCTAGGTGAACTTTCATATAAATGAATAAAGGAACCTGGCTTGATTTTTATCCACGATTATGGTACGATCAATGATTATAAACCCAATCGAAAACTTAAAAGATTATATGAGGATAATGAAGGATAGTACTTCCATGTACTTAACTACCTATACTATTCTCCCAGCATATTTATCTATTAACGCACACAGAAGAAATGTGCATATAACAGATGCATACAGGTGTAACCATTTTTTTTATTTTTTTATTTCTGTATGCAGCAATCACCTGATTTAGCATCTCTTGCATAGCTGCAACTTGAGGAAACGCAGCAACTGTTGCGGGGGGATTGGAACTTGCTCCTGGTTCAGCAGCAGAATCTGCAGAATTGAAAGCACTTGAAGAAGGAGAAGAGTGAGCAGATGCCTGTGAATTTTTCCCTTTATGCTTTTTCCCTTTCCCACCTGGTGCCGGAGATTGTTGATATGTAGAAGGCATGGCTGATTCTAAAATCTTTCCAAACAGATTTTTTCTGGAATCATTGTGTTCTTCCTCGCCCGCATTAGGCTTCACATGCGAATCTGATGCACCAACACCATCTGCTTGCCGAGATTCATCAACAACGTAAGCATCCCTTGACATAGCAGAGCTATCCCTTGACATCTGAATACCAAGATCTGAAGCCTGAGAGCAGAAATATTTCTCCCTAGTTTCGAAATTCTGATTTTGGGAGTCACCATGAGAACCAAATTCATTGTTCTGAGATGATCTTGTTTCACCCACCACCTTTACTTCCAATTCAGCATTGCGTGCATCATTATTGACAACCACATCTTGAATGTGCACCTCGCTCTCACTCTTTCCCTCATTGACATTAGTAGTTTCAGAAGATGTTGCAGCCATCAGTATCTCTGAAGGCGTCACAAGATGAGTTGGATGCTTGAAAATGATAGGTGGGTTATATGCATTAGATTTCTCATCTGATATTATTTTCTTGTCGTCATTCCTCGAACCATCTTCTAATGAATGCATACCAGACAAATTTGATCGAACAGTGTCCATTTGTCTGTCAACTGGATAATCCACAACCATTTGGTTTCCAACATGGTCAACAAGCTGGGAAGTTGGCTCATAGTTATGAAAGCCAGAGTGCTTCCTAGACAACCTAGGACTAGGAGGAACTGCTGGTGGTGATGCAACGCAACTGATATCAACATCACTTGCTGTTAATGCCAAAGCAGAAGCAGATTTAGGATCAATATTCGAAGTATTCAACTCTTGTGCTGCATTTACCTCAGTGGTAGAATAGGAGGCTGAAGGATACCTTGGTGCACTTAAATTTTCAGAGCTACTTACTGGTTTACTTGGTTTGGGGACTGAAGTATAAAGCGGTAACTCAGAAGGTTTATTTCCAGATGAATCAAAAGAATCATAACCATCAGTGTTGGTAACATCATGCGAAACACTTGAATCTGATTTCTCTAAGCTGATATTTTCTAGTGGTGGTGGGATGCACTGGCATAATTCCAAAGCATACTGCTGGATAGCCTGTGTCTGAACACAATATATTTTAGCAATATGTTCATCAGGAGGATCACTTGTCCCAGTAAAACTTAATATAGGCATAGCGACGGTGAACTCAGCTATGTAATCCATGCGTGATGCAGCAGGACAAGAACCATATTCTAAGTGTACAGCATATATAGCATTTCTTTTAGCATTTGCAAGTAAGAAAAGGCCAGCTTGAGATAATGCAACAACTTGGTTGAAGAATGCGTCCTCCATTTGAGGTTCAGCAGAGCTCTTAAAGTCTAATATCTGGGTGCAAGTCCAGTTTTCAGTATTGCTTGGAAGTAGCCAACCTTCTTCACTTGCTGATGTCCAAACTTTGATTTCTTGGTTTAGGGGCCCCTGGAAAAAATTATCAAAAATGTAAAATATGACAAATCAGATATATGGATATTCGTCAGAATAACAAGATTAGCGCATGGAAAAGAAACCCATAAATAGTACTTAAATTAAAAACATAACAAACTAAATAAACCTCCATTTAAAATAGACTGAAGTCAAAAGGTAAATACACAGATTTCAATACCATATCAACCAGGTCATTAGAATTTAAACAACTATGAACTTTATATCAACAAGTCAGTGAATAACAAACAGGCAAAAACACACAGAGAAAAGCATGGAAATCATTACCCCTGTTATGAGTATAATATGATCCGGCCGGTGAGGTGCAGTTAAGAATGTAGCCGAATAAACAGGTTGGCCATCATGTGGTCTCAACACTGCTAGTGGCACTGCCTTGCGGTCATCCCATATCTTTATCTGTGTCATAACTTAAGCTTGTAAATACAAAATCCTTGACATAACCACATTTATCCAGGTATTCACCATAAAATTTCAGCACTAAACAACAAGAAACCAAAAGATGGTTCCAAGCCTACACCGCCACAAAAAACAGAAAGACCACATAGATATCCACAAATCAAAATAACAAAATGATAAGAGAAAATACAAACTGTGCCATCTGTAGAAGCAGAAACTAAACGGGTAATCATCCATTGACACATTGAAACATCCGTAACTTCTCCATCATGTTTACCAACCAACTGAATCCCATCAATCAACTTATCAACAGGACAATGAAGAGGTGAAGGTGCATCAGTTGAGTAGACTTCATTCTTCCCAACTTTCATAGTATCAATTCTCAGAATGTGTTTACCAATCGCAGCCACCAAAACTTCCTGAAAAATGAGATTGCAATACTGTTGGCAACAAAAAAAAAGTAACAATAACCCTCTCTAAATATGGATGAACATTAAAAAAGTTACATTACTTGTTTGTGTCTGTGCCAACAAACAAGCGGATGTATGAATTCCTCGTCACCTAATATCTGAACAGCAATAACTATCTTCCCAGTAATCTGTGGTTTATCTTCCTCATCCGGACCTTCAGATATCTTCCAAACAAATACCCTTCCCTCTAGACTCACACTGCAGAAATATTTATTACCAAGAAGCAAAAAAAGAAAAAAGAAAAAAAGAGTTAAATTACCAAGTACTAAAGACAAATACCTAGCCAAAAGATGAACATCCTCAGCAAAGAAAGCCATGTCCGTGATCCTCTGAGAGAAAAGAAAAATATCAGTTGGACAAATAGATAATCATAATCATCCAAAGCTTGACATTCCAGAACTCAAAATGCACATTTATTTCACCATTTATCATAAACTATGTTCTATATTCTATAATCATTTCAATCAAATATATACAACTAAAAACAGAAGAGTTAATGAGTTTAAAGAGAAAAACCTGTGTGTGCCCCCGAAACAAAGACCTCAAAGCAGTGTTTAAATTAAGAATCCTTATACTGCCACCTTTCAAACCATAACAAATATAAGACTTATTAACAGCAATCTGCCTTCCTAGCATCAGCTGAGGATCAGACCCGTACTTCGTTATGGGAGTAACCTCAAGCTGAGGCTGGACCTCGCCGGACAATCTCGTATCGATATCGTAAGCCACCCGAGCGCCCGATAACCGCCTTCCTTTCGGCAATTTACAGCTCGACACCCTCGAAGGCCCCACATTGGGACCCCCGGACCCCGAAAACTCGGCGTGAGGCGGCTGCTTCAGCTTGGGGGGCTGATTCTGAGGTGATAAATCAGGGTTTTGAGGGGACGAGTTGATAAGGGCGAGAATTTGGTTGCCGGCATTGTAAGGACTAAGAGGAGCGGAAGGGAAAGAAAGGGATTTGGCATCTTGGTAATTAGAATGGGTGGGGGACGAAGGAGGAGGCATGTAGAATTGGTGATACTGCGGGTGAAAGAAAGGAGGAGAGGGTGATTGATAAGGCGAAGGCGTGGGATACGGTGATGGCGAAGGATTTTGCGGCCGAGGGTTTGAATTCGACGGGTTAGAAACCGTGGGTTTGAAGAAACTCTGCACATCGAATGGGATGGCTTGATTCGGGTTTCCTGTCGAAGCCATCTCACATGAAGGGGAAAAAACACAAAGAGGTAAACAAACAATCAAAGGATCTTTGGGGTTATATGAATTCTTTTACAAGAAAAATAAGATTTGGGTATTTGTTTTTTTATGGCAGAAATGAAGGATCTGAGTGAAGAAGAAGAAGAAATCTGAAAATCTGAATGAGGAAAGGGAAGAGGTGGAAAGGATTGGGCCTTTGGAGGCTTTAAAATTGAATTTCGATTGATTTGTGGGGATTTTTAGCATAAAAAAGACCAAATTCAATTGCTTTTTTACCCTTTTGAGAATAAGAATGAAAATCCAAGAAAGAAAGCATATTGATAAAGAAGAAATCCAGATTATCTAGTTTCGAGATTTTGGATCTGTGGGTTGTCCCCTTTCTATTCTGTTCTTCAACCAAGTGCATTAATTTAAGCAAATTAATTCACTGCGGAGGTTTCTTTGGTCTAATTTGCTTTTAGTACCTGCACTCTCTGCTAATTTAATTCCATAAATTTAGGCTCTTCGTTTTTTCTCTCAATATGATATCAAATAGACTTTGATTTTAAATGAAAAGAGTAAAGTGATTAAAATTTTGAAAGCTAAAAAAATTAAATTTTAAATGTGTCAAGAATATAGGGACTGAGAGAGAATTAAACCATTTCCCTTTTTTTTAATTAAAAATAGAGGTCAATTTCACATTAATACATGAACACGATTGGACTCCTCACATTGTGTTTGCCATCAGACCAAAGCAACTCCCCAAATGCATACTCTTGAGATTGTACATCACTGTTCGACTCGATTTTCACTTCGAACCTCTTCTCTTCACCATTCTTTTCGAACTCTAAAATCGAAGGATTAACCGAGATCATAACTCCGGCCGGTGACCTGACACGTGCTTTATACGTCGACCTTGCAGGACCGACGTTCTTAACCGTACTGCTAACCGTCACCGTACCATTGAGCTCATGAACTGCAATGGAAGGGTAGTTTAAGTCCATCACACTAGACGACTTGGGACAAACAAATGGCTTGCCCGAAAATAGTCTTATGGTGGTTTGATTGTAGCCTCGGGCACACAAGAAGTTCAAGTAATCTTCGGTCGTTAAGTCGTAAACAAGACCGGGATCCATTGCACGGTTCGGTCTCACCTGCCCCGAACCATAATCGAACGGGGTTGCTTTCTTGTTGTTTGAATCGAGCATTGGCTTTTTCGTGTTGTCTCTTGTTCTTGCTGCGAATTGGAATCGGAGTTACATGTTGTCGGGAGTTAGAACTAATTAGTCGGTTCTAAAGAAGACATACCGGTGGTCATGATCGCGGATTTTATAGCTGCAGCACTCCAATCGGGGTGTAGGCTCTTGAGAAGGCCGATGATACCGGAAACATGAGGACATGACATGGAAGTTCCTGATTGTAAAGCAAAAGGTACCCTACGCTTGTCGGATTCATCTTCGATCGGCCCGGTTGATTCGGAGAAAGCAGCAATGATGTTCACTCCTGGTGCAGTTGCATCAGGCTGAAATGGATACTAGAAAAAAAATTAGAAAACATTACATGCTAAACCGAAAAGTTGGTCGTTCGTCGTTGAAAACTAACCTTGAGGATCGATGGCTCGATCATATTAGGTCCCCTAGAAGAGAAAGAAGCCATGGACGGAGCTGGTTTTATACTCGTTTCCGTCTCCACCGGAGTAATGTATGCTGTGGGATTCCTGGGTGAAGCATTCGATATTTTTTACCGAGAAAAAGGAAACGGAATTCGATATGAAAGTAAGAGGGTTACTTGGATGAGTTGATGTATTCAAGCACATTTCTACCATCGGTGTAATTTATGTGTGTTGCAGGCAGAAAGTGTGCATCTGCTATAAGTTGGTTGCCGCTTGGCTCATCGTTTGCAAGAATCATTCCGACCGCACCCGCAAGAAGAGCCTGCTTTCCCTTGTCCATTCTTCCGATGCCTCCTCGGAGACAAACTAATATCTTCCCCTTGGCCTTTCTGGGATCAATTGATCCAGGCTGACACAGGATTCTGCAGTAAACATGATGCATACAAGTGAACCGAATGTGATTTCTCGAGCAAAAATTCGATGATGTAGAATACAAATAAGGAGTAGAGTGTGAGCGAATCATACGCGTCTTCCACTGATGCATTGGCCGCTTTCGCCTTTTCAGAACTGATCAATGGATACGAAGTCCTACGTGACAAGGTTGCAGACGACAAACTTTGTCCCTAGCAACGGATACAACATCATCTTAATGGTGGAATGAGTTAAACATATATGTTGTTTATGTCTTTTATAGAGGGAACACCTTGATTTGCTTGCTGTTTCCTAGCTCAACGTAACTTACGAACTCCCGATCGAGTGTGCTAGCACCAATGGTGAACATCCATGGAGCGATATTCGATACACTGCCTGGACTTGGCCCGGAATTTCCAGCAGACAAAACAACAGAAATGCCGTTCATGACAGCATGGAAAGCTCCGATCGAGAGCCCGTCTTCAAAAAATTCGGATGGATCTCCACCCAATGACACAGAAAGCACATCAACACCATCGCTTATCGCAGCATCAAAGCCAGCCATGATGTCTGCATCAAAGCACTCTTGACCATTGACAGGGGGCCAGCATACTTTATAAGCCGCCACACGGGCACCCGGGGATCCTCCTTTTGCAGTTCCATTACCGTAACCGAATACATTAGCTCCGGCAACAAAGTTGCCTCCGGCTGTCGATAGGGTGTGTGAACCATGGCCGACGGTGTCCCGTGCTGTTTTGAAAGTGTCATTGAGTTTCCCACCAAGGTAAGCCTTATAACCTTTGTTAAAGTACCTCGCCCCGATCAACTTCCTGTTGCAAACAACTCCGTCATCGGTATCACGGTGACACGATCCTCGCCACTTCAATGGAATCTGCTCCATTCCTTCATCACTAAAGCTCTTCGATTCCGGCCAAACGCCTTCAAGAAACAAAACCGATCAACATCACATTACCACCAAAACATGTCAACAGCATGAATGTATGATACAACTTGCCTGTATCAAGATTTCCTATAACAACATCTGCACCAAAACTTGACCTTTTCCAAAGAGAATCAGTAGGGATAACTCCATCCCTCTCTAACCGGAGGAAATCCCACGATCGTGTTGTATGCAACTTCCGTCCTCTGTTCAAGAAAACCGACACGACTTTCGGATGTTCTGCATTTAATCAAAAACCAAACATACATACATACATATATTACAAAATCAGACCAAAAACATACGTACGTGTACAAGTACATGCATCATGCATGAGATTGAACTTCTTACTTGCTATATCTGCTGCTTCTTTCTCATCTAGAACAGCACCAAATCCATTGATGTTTCGAGTATACGAGTAAAATATTTTCTCTCTAGCCATCTCAGAACTGCAACAAAACACATATATATTGAATTACAATTGAGAAAATGCATTAAATCAGAGTTCAGAGACTGTTTATCAGCATGAAAAATCTATACACCTTCCCACAAATGAACCCAGCAATTCATAATGCGAATTCGTGACGGCATCGAGATCAACCGACGTCGGATTTATACCATGAGTTTGTGCTCCCAGGTACACTATATAAGACTGCAAAAAGGTAAAACAATACTAAAAACCGAATCTAAAGAAATTTAAAGATAAAACCAGAATTAGTAAAGTTGAACCTGTTTGATAGCAGAAGTAGGAATCTGCATGAATGATAAAACAAAGAGTGATGACAGCAAAGAAGAAAGAACTGAAAACACCATTGCTTTGCTTTGATATGATTTGTTCTTGTTTTGTATATATGTATGCATGTGTGTGTTTGTATATATATATATATTTCATGCTCTTTGTGTTTGGAATCCGTCCTTTTGGAAACAAATTTGCTGCATGATCTTCCTTCCCCCTGTGAAGAAGGATCGGAAATGGAAATCAGCCAAATATTTTGGAATTTTGATTTTAGTGAAGATTTAACGTTCATGATTGGATTTTAAAATCAATTGTCCGTTCATTCATTCGATGCATTTGTAACGTTTGCAGTTTCGATGCAGTTGGCAAGGATTTGTAATGTTTGTCTGTTTCCATTGTAATTTAAATACATTGGTTGAAATTTTCCAGGAAAATCTGCAAATTCGCAGGAGTGAGAAAATCTGATTGGATGCTATGAATCTTCGAAGAGATTGTTTGAATCAACAAATCGTATTAGATTTGTTAACGAGTCATGGTCTTTAATTATATTTTGTCGAAAATCATTAAACTAAATTATATTTTTATCTTTTAATTTTATTTTTATTTCAATCATTCATTTTTACTATTTAAATTTATAATTTAAATCAATGTTTAATTTATTTATAATATAAAACAAATAAATAATTTAATACACATTGTAGAACGTAGATTATCGACTATATTTAATTATCATATCTATTTGACTATTCAGTCCTTTTTATGAAAATTCAAGATATTATTTCTAATTAATTTGAGATGATGATGAGATAAATAATATTTATATAAATATTTTTTAAGTAATTGACAATTAACTTACACATACTCTGCACGTGTTACTATTTTAACTTACAAGGAGAACGATACATTTTTTTTTCTAATTAAAAGAGCGAGATAGATGCAGAATTTTACGTTAGGAGAAAATTATACAGGACAAATTAAACCAACAGCGTCTTTTTTAACTCGGCAATTGAGCGAACCAGAGTAAAACGACTCTCATCGACACTCGAGTCATTGATTAGCCCATGCAACCTGTAAACCAAGAAAAATCTCCCGGAGCTCAGTTTGGAGAGGAATAGAGACACCAATGCACTTATTGAAGCCGGTTACTCAAGAATCATCACTAGAGCTGATAACACCACCAATCGAGCTTGGATCTGTAGCCATGTCCACAACACTATCAGTGTTCAAAGAAAATCACTGAGAAGGCGGAGAATAATAAAGTTTATTTTAATACTAAGATCGCTGAATGAGTTCGATTTAAATTATAATTTAAAAGAATGTTACATTGTATTAATTACGTGAGTAGATTATACTCAAAATCACTTAATGAAAGAATTATATTGTATCATTTTGGTTATTAAGCTAACTTCTAATGAAAGAATAACGTGAGTATTTAATAATTAGTATAATAATGCATTTAACTTTTAATATTTATAAGTTCATGGAGCGATCTAAATAATAAAAATGAATGTTGTTTTCATTAGATGTCTCGAATTTGAGTAATTTCATATGAAATGTTGGTGTATTTATTATCAATTAACTAAGAAAACTTTGAACATATATTATTTTATAATTACCCTAATTAATCAAAAAAACTTATTATTTATAAATACTATTAATTTAATCCACAATTACACAGTTATCCTCCACGTTTTCATATAATTTTTAATTTAATCCCTCTTAAACAAATTCTTCTTTTATTTTTACGACATTATTAACCAAATCAAATCTTCAAATTTCTCAGTTATTCTCCTTCAAACTAAAAATGAATATTGAACTTAGAATTTTATTTTCCTAGTTACTAGATATAAGATATTATTTTATTCTTTTAGTAAATAATTTGTAAGCTATAATAATTTAAAAAATAATATATGAATGAAATTATTTTTATTTAATAAAGTTAACTTTAATTAATAATTAAAAACATAATTTATTTATTAATAAATGACTAGTTTTTGTATAAAAAAGAAAAGAAAAATGAAAATACAATTTCCATTTCTACATCCAATTATTTTAAAGAGAAAAAGCATGTTTATAGAAGAATCTAGAAACCCTAATAAGTCTCCAATATATTCATCTCCTTACCTCGCCGGTCTAAAGCAGTGCCTACTCTGTTATTCTCCCCATTCGAATCACAAACTCTTAGCTTTCCAAATCGACGTCGTTTCTGTTTGGATCGGGAGGTTAGAGTTCATCCAGCAATGGCGGATGCAGAGACGTTTGCTTTTCAAGCTGAGATCAACCAGCTTCTCAGCTTGATTATTAACACCTTCTATAGTAACAAAGAGATCTTTCTTCGTGAGCTCATTAGCAACTCCTCCGACGTAAGTCCACTTTTTCTTTGTTTTTGTTTTTATTGTTTCACTTTTGGAAATCGATAATTCTGAGTTTTTTTGTTGGCTTTTATTTTCGATACATTAGTTAGTGGTTCTGGAATTTAATGATTTGATGTTCATGGGTTTTGTTTGATTATTTAAATGATGGAAATTTTAGGGCTTATATAACAGGTGTTATTATTTTTAATAATTATTGTTATGTTCATTGGTTGTTCAGTTTGATTTATATATTGCTTTGGATACTTGGTGAGAGATTCTTAGTAATATAATTTGATGTATTTAATTAAGTTCGAATGAAAGCGATTGGTTTTATAGGCATAGAAGTTATGTGAGGCAGGGACTCATTCTTTAAGCTTAATGAAAGTGTACGTTTTTAGATTGGATTTGTGGACTTTCTTGGATTTATGTATGTGTAACATGTTGCAAATGAATGGGCCTTAACGTATGATTAGTAATTTTTTTAATGTTAAATTTGTTTTCTGTAGGCTTTGGACAAGATTAGATTCGAGAGCTTGACAGATAAGAGCAAGCTCGATGCTCAGCCCGAGCTCTTCATCCATATTGTCCCAGACAAGACTAACAACACCCTGTCCATCATTGACAGTGGTATCGGTATGACCAAGGCTGGTAAGTGTGTTTACTTGTCCATTTAGTAGTAGAGTTTTTATTTAAATAGGCTTGTAATGTGACTATCTCTGTTGATTAGATTTGGTGAACAATCTCGGAACCATTGCAAGGTCTGGGACGAAGGAATTCATGGAGGCATTGGCTGCTGGTGCTGATGTTAGTATGATTGGACAGTTCGGTGTTGGTTTCTACTCGGCTTACTTGGTTGCCGAGAAGGTTATCGTTACCTCAAAGCACAACGATGATGAGCAGTATGTATGGGAATCCCAAGCTGGTGGCTCATTCACTATCACCAGAGATACCTCTGGGGAGAATCTTGGAAGGGGTACTAAGATCACTCTTTTTTTGAAAGAGGACCAGCTTGAGTATCTCGAAGAGCGCCGTCTGAAGGACTTGATTAAGAAGCACTCTGAATTCATTAGCTATCCCATTTCTCTCTGGACTGAGAAGACCATCGAGAAGGAGATCTCTGATGACGAGGATGAGGAGGAAAAGAAGGATGAAGAAGGTAAAGTAGAGGATGTTGATGAGGAGATGGAGAAGGAAGAGAAGAAAAAGAAGAAGATTAAGGAGGTCTCACATGAATGGTCTTTGGTGAACAAACAGAAGCCCATTTGGATGAGGAAGCCAGAGGAGATTACTAAGGAAGAGTATGCTGCTTTCTACAAGAGTCTTACAAATGACTGGGAAGAGCATTTGGCCGTCAAGCACTTCTCAGTTGAGGGACAACTTGAGTTCAAGGCTGTCCTCTTTGTTCCCAAGCGAGCTCCTTTTGATCTCTTCGACACAAGGAAGAAGCCCAACAACATCAAGCTGTATGTCAGGCGTGTCTTTATCATGGACAACTGTGAGGAGTTGATTCCCGAGTTCCTCAGCTTTGTGAAGGGTATTGTTGACTCAGAGGACCTTCCTCTCAACATCTCGAGAGAAACGTTGCAGCAGAACAAGATCTTGAAGGTTATCCGCAAGAACTTGGTGAAGAAGTGCATTGAGCTCATCTTTGAAATAGCCGAGAACAAGGAAGATTACAACAAGTTTTACGAGGCTTTCTCCAAGAACCTCAAACTTGGTATCCACGAGGACTCTCAGAACAGGAATAAGATTGCTGAATTGCTCCGCTACCACTCCACCAAGAGTGGTGATGAGATGACGAGCCTGAAGGACTATGTGACCAGAATGAAGGAGGGTCAGAATGAAATCTATTACATCACTGGTGAGAGTAAGAAATCTGTTGAGAACTCTCCCTTCCTTGAGAAGTTGAAGAAGAAGGGCTATGAGGTCCTTTATATGGTCGATGCAATTGATGAATATGCCATAGGGCAGCTGAAAGAATTCGAAGGAAAGAAACTCGTGTCTGCTACCAAGGAAGGTTTGAAACTCGACGAGAGTGAGGATGAGAAGCAAAAGAAGGAAGCATTGAAGGAAAAGTTTGAGGGTCTCTGCAAGGTTATAAAGGATGTCTTGGGCGACAAGGTTGAGAAGGTTGTGGTTTCCGACCGTGTGGTTGATTCTCCATGCTGTTTAGTTACGGGCGAGTACGGTTGGACTGCCAACATGGAAAGAATCATGAAGGCGCAGGCATTGAGGGATAGCAGCATGGCTGGTTACATGTCCAGCAAGAAGACAATGGAGATCAACCCCGAGAACCCCATTATGGAGGAACTGAGAAAGAGGTCTGATGCAGACAAAAACGACAAATCCGTTAAGGATCTCGTTCTCCTCCTCTTTGAAACTGCTCTCCTCACCTCTGGCTTTAGTCTCGACGACCCTAACACCTTCGGCAACAGAATCCACAGGATGCTCAAACTCGGTCTTAGCATCGATGAGGATGCAGGTGAAGCTGAAGCAGATGCAGATATGCCCCCATTGGAGGATGCCGATGCTGAAGGCAGCAAGATGGAAGAAGTTGACTAAGCTGAACGTGCTCATGAACTCTTGTTAGTTTTATCTTATTTTGAGGGTTATCCCTCAGGTTTAGTATGTTTAATGGCTTTACGTTTCGTTTTAGTGTTTTTGGAGCAAGTGTTGGAGCCTTAACGATAATTGATGCTTGTTTTGGGTTATTTTATAAATTTCATCAAGTACAATGTTTGATCTTTTCTTTCTTCCTATATGAGTTGCTACTTTTTAATTGTTATGTTTAATGCTTATAAAAGTTTGAAAAATACAAAAATATTTATAAAATAATCTGCGTGTCTGTTTAATTTTTTATATTTCACATTTAGGGTATTTTATATTTTGAGAATTCAATCTTTTTAATGCTTTCTAATAGCTATTGATGGACATGAGTTTCTGCTAAAAAATTCTATAAATTTTTTTAGAAGAGTTTCATCTGTTTTAAATTCGATCTAAGAAGGTGATTTTTTTTTTGGATCCGATATTCCTACTTAATTTATGTCATTTTAAACCTTAAAAAATTTTCAACTATTCAATTCAATTAAATTTTTATTAAAAATTAAACAAAAAATAAAATAACCTATAAAACAAAAGAAAAAAAATATCTTTTCGGTGTAATAATTTTGATATTTTCAACGATTTTAATTGTAAATATATTCTGTTTGGTAAGAGAAAAGATGATGTTTAATTTTAATTCGATCTTAAATAAAAAAAAACGAACGTTTTAACTCAGATTAATAAATATCAGAGTATTTTTTTTTAGTGAAACAGGCATCAAATTTATTATTAAAACACTTAAAAGGAATTATTGAATAATTTTGAAGTTCGACGATAACATATGATAAAGGCCGATACGATGATCATTTGTTGATAAAGATTTTGAACTTTTTGAAATTTGATAGTAGAGAGAGAAGATTTATAGGAGGAGAGATCCTGAAGACAAAATAAAATAAAAATATAAAAATATTTTTTGTAAAATATTTCATGTCAGATAAAATTTGATCGAATATTTTATCTTTATATATTTAATTTATGTTTTAATAATATCAAAGTATTAAAATATCATTAAACATTTATGCGTGTGAACATTTTTAACTTTATATAGATTAAATAAATAAATAACTATTAATGGAGTAATAAAATATTTGTTATGATTTTATAATAGTCTGCTTGAATTTAGAGTAATAATTTTACTTGTTTTATTTAATTATTTATATAAATGTAAAAATATTATGAAAGTTTATAAAATCATTACGTTAGATTTTAAATTACATTTTTAATTGAATTATAACATAATTAACATGGTCGATCCTGACTATTTTTTTTGGGTGAAAAAATGACCCCTAATTTAAAAAAATTAAGAAATATGTAATATAAGATGTTTATTTAAATTGTTTTATTAAATTAAACAAATAATAGTTCATTATAATATTAAAAATATCAAAAATATATATAATCATACAAATACTTATAAAAAATATTACCTTATATATTTCTTGATATAAAATCATTGATGATTGTCAACATCAATACTTTTTAAATATTTTTCTCATTTTTTATCGTAGCATTTGGGGTTAAGATATTTTTTTCTTCATAAATATACATTTTTTAATTGAGGGGAGTGGTAAAATTTTCTTCATTATTTATCAAATATATATATATAACATTAATTAATACTTAAAAAAATAATTGACTGGGTCAAAGTTTGTTCTTATCTAAAATGTGAAAATATATAAAATTCAAAATATATAATATGAAAATTGATCTACCTATAATTTTAAGAACAATCTTCAATATGATTTAAGCACCGCAATTGATGATAAACAATTGTGTTTGTGAGAAATATGATATTTAAAAAATGAGAATAATAATTTACATAGGAATCGTGAAACATAGAAAATAAACATGCTAATTATACTTAAATTTTCCCTCTCATGAGTTTTGAAAAAAAATAACGTTAATAAAAATTTTCATATAGAAAATTGGAAAGAGATTTGGTAAATTGATGGAAAAAATTTGTAAAGACCAAAATTAAAGATATTAATTTTTTTTTTAATTTTAGGAAAGAAATATTGAATTAGAATTTTATGGAAGAAAAACTTATTAACATTAATATAAAAATTCAACTAGAAAAATTGAAATTCTAATAAATTCACTAGCCCGTTATTTTATTTTACAATTTTTTAATTTATTATAAAAAATAAAGAAAAAATTATATTATTTTTTTAATTTATGGGCTCTGGCGGGCGCCCTCTACCTTGACCAGGGTTGGCCTGGTAATTAATAATGTTAAATTCATTTAAAATGTTAAATAATAATACATATACATTTTAATTATTTAAATGGGTAAATTATACGTTTAATATCTAAACTATCAGTTTTAATACTTAAACATTCAATTTCTTCAAAACAATACTTAAAGTTAGTTTTTGTTTCATTTTAGTACCCACTATAAAAATTTAGTTTTGTTTCATTTTAGTACATCGTTCAAAATTTAACATTAAGTTTTGAAAAAATTAAAAGTTTAAGTACTAAAACGGATCAAAATTGATAGTTTAGGTACCAAACGTGTTACTTTTTTTAATGGAGAGTACTAAAATAATAAAAATTAAACCTATTGTTTTGAAAAATAAAAAATTAAATACTAAAACAAATTAAAACAGATAGTTTAGACACTATATACTTATTTTACTCTATTTAGTTTTAAGAAAGAAAAGAAAAAGAGAATTCGAATAAAAAGAGAAAATCCAATTAGCGAAGAAAAGTATTTAGTATAAACGAGTGGCTCCCGCAATCTTTATTCCCTGATATATTGTATTTTTAATATATATATATATATATATATATATATATATATATATATTAAATAAATAATAGAAGGATCTAGAAACCCTAATGAACTTCCTTATATAAACTCTCCTCGTAGCCATTTTCATAGCAGTGCCTCGTTCCGTTCCATCTTCTTCTACCACATTGAGAGCCAAAATCCAAAGCTCTATTCTTCGATTCGGTAGCTTAGAGGTTGCTCATCAATGGCGGATACAGAGACGTTTGCTTTCCAGGCCGAGATCAATCAGCTTCTCAGCTTGATTATCAACACTTTCTACAGTAACAAGGAGATCTTTCTTCGTGAGCTCATCAGCAACTCCTCCGATGTAAGTTCTCGCCTTCTATCTCACTTTTAGAGAAATGAATTTTTTTAGTTTCGTTTCAGTGCATCATTTCATGGATCTGATTTTTTTCTCCTCTGATTTGATTAAGGTGGGTTTTGTTTGTATGATAGAATGATTTTGGGTTTTCATGATTTTAAATATAAGATGTTCTGATGTTTAATGAGTAATGATCTGTTAAGCGGCTGTTCGTTCTTATTCGCATATTGGTTGTGTTTAACGAGTAATGATTTATGGGCGTGAAGGTTAAGTGAAAGTGAAAGCTTGTATCATTTTTGCAGGGAATTAGTGTATGTTTCTTGAAATTTAAATCGTAAGCTGTATGTTTGATGACCAAATTTGTGCAATCCATGTGTTTGATATAATGCTAAACCTTTTTCTTGTAGGCTTTGGACAAGATTAGATTCGAGAGCTTGACAGATAAGAGCAAGCTCGATGCTCAGCCCGAGCTCTTCATCCATATTGTCCCAGACAAGACTAACAACAGCCTGTCCATCATTGACAGTGGTATCGGTATGACCAAGGCTGGTAAGTGTGCTTACTTGCCCATTTAGTAGTAGAGTTTTTATTTAAATAGGCTTGTAATGTGACTATCGCTGTTGATTAGATTTGGTGAACAATCTCGGAACCATTGCAAGGTCTGGGACGAAGGAATTCATGGAGGCATTGGCTGCTGGTGCTGATGTTAGTATGATTGGACAGTTCGGTGTTGGTTTCTACTCGGCTTACTTGGTTGCCGAGAAGGTTATCGTTACCTCAAAGCACAACGATGATGAGCAGTATGTATGGGAATCCCAAGCTGGTGGCTCTTTCACTATCACCAGAGATACCTCTGGGGAGAATCTTGGAAGGGGTACTAAGATCACTCTTTTTTTGAAAGAGGACCAGCTTGAGTACCTCGAAGAGCGCCGTCTGAAGGACTTGATTAAGAAGCACTCTGAATTCATTAGCTATCCCATTTCTCTCTGGACTGAGAAGACTATCGAGAAGGAGATCTCTGATGACGAGGATGAGGAGGAAAAGAAGGATGAAGAAGGTAAAGTTGAGGATGTTGATGAGGAGAAGGAGAAGGAAGAGAAGAAAAAGAAGAAGATTAAGGAGGTCTCGCATGAATGGTCTTTGGTGAACAAACAGAAGCCCATTTGGATGAGGAAGCCGGAGGAGATTACCAAGGAAGATTATGCTGCTTTCTACAAGAGCCTTACAAATGACTGGGAAGAGCATTTGGCCGTCAAACACTTCTCGGTTGAGGGACAACTTGAGTTCAAGGCTGTCCTCTTTGTTCCCAAGCGAGCTCCTTTTGATCTCTTCGACACAAGGAAGAAGCCCAACAACATCAAGTTGTATGTCAGGCGTGTCTTTATCATGGACAACTGTGAGGAGTTGATTCCCGAGTTCCTCAGCTTTGTGAAGGGTATTGTTGACTCGGAGGACCTTCCTCTCAACATCTCCAGAGAAACGTTGCAGCAGAACAAGATATTGAAGGTTATCCGCAAGAACTTGGTGAAGAAGTGCATTGAGCTCTTTTTTGAAATAGCCGAGAACAAGGAAGATTACAACAAGTTTTACGAGGCTTTCTCCAAGAACCTAAAGCTTGGTATCCACGAGACTCTCAGAACAGGAATAAGATTGCTGAATTGCTCCGCTACCACTCCACCAAGAGTGGTGAAGAGATGACGAGCCTGAAGGACTATGTGACCAGAATGAAGGAGGGTCAGAATGAAATCTATTACATCACTGGTGAGAGTAAGAAAGCTGTGGAGAACTCTCCCTTCCTTGAGAAGCTGAAGAAGAAGGGCTATGAGGTCCTTTATATGGTCGATGCAATTGATGAGTATGCTGTAGGGCAGCTGAAAGAATTTGAGGGAAAGAAGCTTGTGTCTGCTACCAAGGAAGGTTTGAAACTCGACGAGAGTGAGGATGAGAAGCAAAAGAAGGAAGCATTGAAGGAGAAGTTTGAGGGTCTCTGCAAGGTTATAAAGGATGTCTTGGGCGACAAGGTTGAGAAGGTTGTTGTTTCTGACCGTGTGGTTGATTCTCCATGCTGTTTGGTTACAGGCGAGTACGGTTGGACTGCCAACATGGAGAGGATCATGAAGGCGCAGGCACTAAAGGATAGCAGCATGGGCGGTTACATGTCCAGCAAGAAGACAATGGAGATCAACCCGGAGAATCCCATCATGGAGGAGCTGAGAAAGAGGTCGGATGCAGACAAGAATGATAAATCCGTCAAGGATCTCGTTCTCCTCCTCTTTGAAACCGCTCTCCTTACCTCTGGTTTCAGTCTCGATGACCCTAACACCTTTGGCAACAGAATCCACAGGATGCTCAAACTCGGTCTTAGCATTGATGAGGATGCAGGTGAAGCTGAAGCCGATGCAGACATGCCCCCCTTGGAGGATGCCGATGCTGAAGGCAGCAAGATGGAGGAAGTTGACTAAGCTTGGCATGTTCTAATATCAGTTGTTTTATTTCATTTCTGAACGACCCTTTAGCTTTTGTTTTTCAGTTTGTAAGGCGCCTCATTTTGGAGGTTTTGTTGGTTACTTTTGGTGACGATCTTGAATGATAAATGTGTTTGTTTCTCTGATTTGTGGCTCTGGCAGATAACCAAAACATCCATAGCCCATAATTTTCATTTTAAAAATACAAAAATGGCCTCTAATATATGCTGAAATGGTTTCTTTGGTCTCTAAAGTTTTTATAGTTTCAAAATAATCATTGAACTTCTTGAATTTTATGAAATGGTCACTAATACATTCTCGGTATTCGTAAGGTACCTGTAAAGTAGTAATCAAGGCTCCTCAAGCTTATACTGTCTTCTGTTACATATGTTTATCAGCAATGTAGAATCTGCTCAAATATGACGTGAACTAATTCTTTTGCACAGGCAAACGTAAGCACACAACCGGTAGGCATAGTAAATTCCAGACTTCTTGCAAGCATCCATTCAGGTTAACCGTGTCGAACGATGGTGAATTCTGTGTAGTCCGACATCCGTCTTTGCTTCGACATTCACACAATTGGTCCCCGGTGTAATGCATTTTCACTAGAAGCCTATAGCCATGGTACATGAGCAACAGTACTTCATCCACCAAAAAAATTTTGGTATATGCTGCAAAACAATGCAATGTTCTTAAGCGGACGCATAAATTTTGGTATATGCTGCAAAAGAAAGCAAGGTCTTAAGCGAACTCGTCCGATGAATAATCGAAACCAATTTTCATAGTAGTTTTGAGTACCTGGACATAGTAACCTCTGGTGAGAAGAAACGACACCACCACCAGAGAGGCCATCATCCCTGCCCTTTTAATACTCAAAACGGCAGCTCCAAATAGCCCTCCTGCTCCCCTTTTTTGTCATTTGTCAAGTTGAAGATCACATTAGTTGAAGAAGTGTTCGATTATTTAAAGCAAAGGATGTTATATATCTGAAATCTCTTGGCTTACTTGGCTTATGACAGCTATCAGTAAGACGGTAAACAATGTGAGGAATAATCAAATGACATGCGCTACCATGTCACACAGAGTGCAACACATAGCTGTACATGTCTGCTTTCCTTTCTTTCACCAAATAAACATTTTCGAAAGGGAAAACATATATGGAACCAAAAACCAACGAAGATGTCCGAAAAATGAGATGTAGAATAGCAGGACATTCTAAAAATAGAAGAGTGAAATGCAGATGTAATCCGAATCGAAGATTGTAAAATGAAGTTCCGGAAATGTTACCTGATCCCTCAACTGAGCTTCAGTTGCAACACTGGATTTCCACCAAAGAAGACCCAGCAAGACCGCGACTCCTAATGATTGTAGTAATCTGAGGTCATCGAAGTAATCCTGTCGTTTCTCTCGAAAGGTTCTCTTCCTTATTGTCCACTCTTTCTTAACTTTAATAGCCATTCAAAGATGTTTGGGGCTTCGGCGCCTTGGTACTTCGATGGTTCTCTTCCTTTTCCTTTGGCTATAGATGAGTTTTACACTTGAAGATGCCGATATGATGTAAAGAAAAAATGTTGAGAGAGGGAGATGATCAAACAAAGGAATGGATTAAATATTCACTAACTTGTTATCCAAGAAGAGATTACAGCCCTTTGGGAATCATCCCTTCCTTGAGATGCCACTAGATCTTCAGGCAGTGTTATTCCATTAACTCGGCCAGTCGCTAAATCTAGCTAGAACTCGGCCAGATTCATTGCTATTTCCGGGATGAATCGCGATGATGAAACATTTGGCTCGATGACTGGTGAATTGTTGCGGTCACAGTTCTCCCTGCCTGCACACCATCAAACACAATCTTTACTCATTTTGCATATACATATGCTGTGTTGTTGTACATATTTTGGTAGGCTGTTGGATAATATGCTCGAACTTGGTATTCGTATACCTTTGCAATTTCTTGTATAATATGAATAAATATTTTTTTAATCATTAAAAAAATAGGTAAAACAAAGAAAATAATTAAAAAATATATATAGGATGCCCTAAATAATATTACTCAAATTCAATTCCCCAGTAAAGAACACAACCAAAAGTCTTCAGTCACACCTCAATACAATTGTGGATCTAGAAATTTAAGAATGAGATCTAAAATTTTAGTTTTATTTTTTAAAATAATGGGTATACAAAAATATATTTTTTTTAACATATTAAATTAAATTTAATTATTTTTTCAAAATAACGAGGATGCACTTGACCATTGGGAGTTTAATGCATCCGTCGCTGCCCTAGCAGCCTTCCAACGGGGGCTAGCCACGCCAGTAACCACCACTACTTAGTGGCGATAACTATTCCGGCGGCAGACAAACGGACACAATATTTTCACGGTGACAATAACTATCAACCCTTAATCTCAAAACCTTCTCGACTTCCTCAAAACCAAGCTCCACCACCACGCGTCGTTCTCTTCTTTCATAGCTGCCATCCCTCGTCCTTGCTTTCCAGGTATCTTCTCTTCCTTACAATGTTTTGGTTAATGGGTACTTGAAAAATGGGATTTTGAGAAGACCCATAGATGAAAGTAGTTGGATTTACATTAGACTTCTGTAATTTTCTTTCATCATCTCTGTTTTTTTTATGGTAATTTCTCATTTTGATATGATGCATACTTCATTGTTTCCCGTAAAAATATGAGAGTTGAAAAGCTAAATGAACTTGCCTTTGCCCAATTCTGTAAAGACTAATTCGATCTGGGGAATACTCAAGGAACGACAACGCTTAAAAAGTCACATTTAATACGTGCTATTTATATATATTTTTCAATTTAATCATACTTATAATAAATTTAATTTTTCACTTAGATGGCACGTGTTACTGGTGTCACATTTAACACGTCATTATTCGGTTGTAAGAATAATTTTATTTTATTTTAATACATTTTATTTTTATCTTAACTTTAAAATATTTTAACATAAAAATATATTAAAAATAAAATAAAATTAATCTTCTAATTGAATAGTGACACGTATGACACGACATATAACATCAGTGATACATGACATTATTCAATTAAATAATTAATTTTATTAAAAATATAACTAATTTAAAAATATATATAAATAATAAAAATCAGTGATTATATTAAAAAACCACATCATCCTTGCCCAAATATAAAGAGAGGGGTATTATTACATCCCTCAATTTATCCTAAACCCGATTGTAGCCACACGCTGTCGTTTTGTACACGATTGTAATCGGAATCAGCTTCTTCTCCCTTGTTTTCCTCTCTGCGTTTTCTCCAAGTCCATTGAATTTTTAATTCTACAAAACTGTGCTTTTCTTTTCCTTTTTTCCAGAATTTTATTAAAACTACTGCAAAAAAAAATTCTTGGAATGGAAATCCCATTGCCTTTGGATAAACTATCTCTACCATCAGAAAACAAGTAAGTTACTCTCTTCCAATTTTTTTTTCAGTTCAAATTCTCTAATTTTATTGATATATTAATTTCTCTTGATTTTTATATGTTTTTTAATTTAATCAAAGTGAGGACAAAATATATGTAGTCTTAGTAGCTACTGGAAGCTTCAATCCTCCTACTTTGATGCACTTACGCATGTTTGGTAAGTTTTTTTTTTTTCTTTTTTTTCATTTTCTATGGGTTTTGATTCTTTTTTTTAATGTTAATGGTTAGAACTGGCTCGAGATACGTTGAATTCAAATGGGTTTTGTGTTATAGGAGGCTATATGTCTCCTGTAAATGATGCTTACAAGAAAAGGGTTAGTTTTTCTTTTCCTTTTACTGAACTATTGATGGTAGAATTACAATTTTCATTTTTTTGATTCATTTGCTTCTGGAGAAATGATCAAAGTTTTGATTTCTGATGTTTATATTGAAACTCGAAACATCCATCAATTTGATTGCTGAATTTGATAGAATTCAATTACTTTTGCATAGATTTGATATCCAAGAATGAATCACTAATGGTAGAATCTACAAATTTTCTTATAAACTTGGTTTTGTTATTCTTTAGCATCTAGAAAATGGTGAATAATTTGTTTGCCGGAATTCGATAGAATTTGATCTCTGGTGCACCGGCCAATAATCCAAAAATGTTAGCAAATTAGTGGATAACGGCAATAGCTAATTACATGTGTTATCTAGTTCTGCCTGAGTATCTTTGATGATGATGATGCAGGGCCTTGTAGCTTCTGAACATCGTATCGAGATGTGTAACCTAGCCTGCAAAAGTTCCGACTTTATCATGGTCGATCCTTGGGAGGTGCTACTTCTCTTTCTCCGGATTTTGTTTTGCATTTTTTTGGAAAACTGGAGTTGAATTGTGAGGAATATCTGTTGCATTTGCAAAGTAGTGTTTTTTTTTTGTTA
Source organism: Hibiscus syriacus (assembly GCF_006381635.1). Lineage (NCBI taxonomy): Eukaryota > Viridiplantae > Streptophyta > Magnoliopsida > Malvales > Malvaceae > Hibiscus > Hibiscus syriacus. Next base: position 365,282 of record NW_024063339.1, on the reverse strand, counting down.
ATCTCATTCTCTTTTACAGGCAAAACAAAGCTCTTTTCAGCGGTCTCTAACCGTCCTGAATCGAGTCAAGAGTTTCTTGGCGGAGGGTGGATTGATACGTAAGGGTATGCAAGCGGCAACTTTTAACTACATTATTTCATCACTTTATACGTTTCACAGATACTCATCGATGCACAATATTCTATATATATAACCACACATTATAATCAGTTTGCCAGAATGTGTTGATAATTTATTAAATTGAAAGATTAGATTCTGTTAATACTATTTATATGTGAGTTTTCTCATTGTTCCTCCAACGGCGGAGATACAATAATGATATCTCTGTCGTTTCGCAGAATCCCTTAAAGTCATGCTTGTTTGTGGTTCTGATTTACTTCAATCTTTCAGCATTCCCGGCTTTTGGATCCCTGAGCAGGTATTTGCTTATTATTTTCTACTATTGTATCGGTGTTAAAGGAAGATAAGGACATTAATGCTATATCGTTCTGTCTAAATATAATACGTAGAGCATACTCTAGCATGATGTATTAAGGTAACCTCGGGATTTTGGATCAAAATTCAGGTTAGAGCTATATGCAAAGATTACGGCGTGGTTTGCATTCGTAGAGAAGGACAAGATTTGGAAAAAATCATCAGTGGTGATGAGATTTTGAATGAAAACCGGGTTCGTGGATTTCTCATTTCTTTCCAGTTTTTCATACAAAGCAAATCAATATCTTTCGGGGTTAAGGTGCATCTCATCGATTGTGGCTCATTTGATTTTTTTCGTTCTTTCAGGATAACATTAAAATAGTCGATGAACTTGTCCCGAACCAAATCAGTTCAACTAGATTGAGGTAAATAGTAGTGGGTTTAGGGGTGTTTAGATAATGTTCAACTTCGTTTTCCAGTCTAGTTTTGATGTAGATCCATTTTTGTTCCAGGGAATGCATTTCAAGAGGATTGTCTATAAAATATTTGACCATAGATGAAGTGATCGATTATATCGGAAAACAGCATCTCTACCTGAAATCAGATGAGAAATGATTACCGACTAACAGATCGGGTTAGTAATCGTTAATTCTTATATGTAAAAGATCATTGTTGATCGAAAGAAACATTTCTTTCACTTGCTAGTGTTTTGTTTTCATAGATATAGGTGCAACAATTCCAGTTTCTTATCTATATCTGAGCTATGGATTGAACTTGATCACCATTACTGTTAAAGTCAATTATTCGACATCGAATTTGATTCATTCAATAGTTCGGAATACTCAACAAAACGATAACAGAGTTTGAATTCGAAGTTTTTCGAATGAACCCAAACTGATTCGGTCAATTATATTTTTCTCTCGTATTAGGCCATTCTTAAAATTTTAAATTTGTAACATCCTTGTATTGCTGATTAATTGTATTTGACGCTATTTTTGATTAATTGTATTATGGTTATTTTAAAAAAACCCATAAAATTTTGCACGTTAAAAGATCATTCTCATATAATTTATTATAGGATCATTACTCACTTTCCCAAGTATCTAAGTATCAGTTGACTAATTATTCTCGAATTGAGGGACATTAACAATAAAGTTTGTGTGTTTCTTTCTTCTTTTTTATGTTTTTTTTATAGATCATATCAATTTTTTATTTGATTTTATTTAGCCGTATACATATTAGTTTTGATATTAGTTGCCGATCACCAGTTCTCCTCTCTGTTTTTTATTTATTTTTTTAATAAGAATAATTTTATTTTGTGACACGTTTATTTTACCTTTGTGGTACGTTAATTCTATCTTTGTGGTACGTTTTTCTTTCTCGATCGTTTGGTCATTATTTTATTTATGTTTTCTTAAGGTTGGATTTGACGACAACTACTTATTAAGATGACGTTTATTTGAAATATCGTTGATCTTCCTTGTTATGGACATTTGGATTAAATTTGGATGCGATTTTGTGTTAGTAGATAGTTACTCATGATGCTCAATTCTGATTTGCGATTTTCGGTAGTCTTCAATAACTTAATTCCATTTTGTAATTCGTTTACCTATGTAATCAGATTTGTTCATATCTATTTTTGTTCAAGTCTTTTGGTTGGGTTTTTAACCTTTTCCTATATGATTCTTATATGATCTAAAGTGATCAGTTTCAATATTATAGGAAAATGTCAAAATTATGTATTTAATTTACGATTATAGTTGTAAACTCTATTGTAATTTTGAATATTTTCATCTTTTAATAATACTAGCTGCTTCTATTAAAAAATTATAAATGTTTAATTTCAACTTTAATATTTTGAAATAATAAATAAATCTAAAAATATTTTCGAACTTTATAAACTTCAAAAATAATTCAAAGTCTAAATAAACTTTTAGACTCTGATTTCCGTGGCCAAGTCATGGTTCGTAGGTAGCATAGCATTCACCTATAACAGCCTGTACAACGAAGTAGAGATGTAGCCAAGGGAATATCTTCGTAGCACTAGAAAACGATTCAGCAGATAATGCAAGTTTCTCTACCTAAATGTTTCCTATACTAGACTTAGCACCATGCATTTTATTTAGGCCTACGACGATCGGATTCAGGCGTAAATGTTGGATATCTTCGTAGAATTAGAAAACAATCCTATAGATGTAGCTATACCAAGTACTAAAATCGTCGATTCTATTTGGACCTATGTTACTTGGACTTGGATGTGAGTGTCGGATATGAATATATGTTCGATGCAGGTAGGTACTTCAGAAAAATGAAGAATTGTAGCAACATAGATTTGGACTACAGAAATATGACACTTGGCACCTTCAAATTTACCAAAAAAAACATAAACATGGAGAATGAGTTATAGCACAACGTGGCCTAAGAAAACAAGCAAAAACTTTATTAAAAGGTGCAATTCCATGGAATCTCTCTCCTAAAATAACTGATCTAAGTTTGTATACCATGTACATCAACCTCTTTACAAATGCAATCTACGAGCTTCATGGTGCCTTTTTTTCACACCTTGAGGAGAAGAGAGTATGTTGCTCAAACTCTAAGTCTATATTACTCAAACTCGAGTGTTAGTGTTAGATACGGGAATGTATCCGGTATGGGTATCTCCAGTTTTTCTGTCTTTCCATGTGCTTGATAAGTCCTTGGAGGGTCATATCCCCATACTCATGTCCGAATATATGTCAGATACAGGTGTTGGTAAGGATACTTCAGATATTGAAAACCCAAAGCAGCATAGCTCTAAGTTGTGAAATGGGACACAGGCATTAATATCTAACCAACCAAATTTCTACCTTTTTCCATACGATTTTAGCTTCCTAAGATTTAGATGAAACTTTTGACAATCTTTAGATTTATTTTCCAACATCTAACAAAATTTCAAAGGTGGGCATTAATGAGAAAAGGATGTACTAACTAGGTATATAACGCAGGCACAAAAGCTTCTGCAATTGCCCCGTTCCACTCCCCAGTGTGGAGAAAAAAATAAAGTAGGGGCAGGGATATCTTAATGAGCTTAGTAAAATGGTGAGTTTGGAACAGTATATTACAAATCTGTGCTCATCATTCTGACAAAAGGTACAAAGTTATTCCAATTTTCAACCCTAAATATGCTATCAGTCATTCTGAAATAAGTAAATGATCTTACAACTTCTGCTTGGGGATTGTAACAGTTCGAACGGATTTTCCATAGTCCAGTCTGCGAGAATTTAAAAGAGCACGAGAGCAAATGAGTTATTCTAGTAAAGAAAATACAAAAGAAAGTTTAAAGGAACCAAGAAAGGAAAAGGACTGAACTAGATAAAGCTATAGACTAACTACGCACCTGGGAGTTAAAAGCTATCACAAGTACCATATTGATCATTACCAGAAAAAAACAATTAAATTACCGAATCTTATTGTTAAGCTAAAGGAAGACAAGAGTGTGTTAAGATAGAATGATATTTACCTTGTCAAGTCGTTCGGTCGTATTTCTTCCAATCAAGTTAACTATCCTTTTCTTTGAAACAGACTGCATCTGCATCGAAAGTCAGAAGGTAAAAAAAAAGTTTTGGCACAGGAATGGCTGGTGAGACAAGTTGCATCTAGCATTCATTCTTTTGGTGGTTAAATCACATATAATATAGTCTTAAACAACTTCTTTAAATTTTCTTACAACATGCAACCAGCTGTTTTCTATACATGTCATAGAGATTTCATAATCATACATGATGTCTGGAAAAGAACTAGGCCTCAAGTATTAGCCCATTAAGCCCTAAAAAATAACACATATTCAAGCTCACTCGTTGCAAAAATATGGAGATATAACAATATAATATTATCTCTTTTCTTTTGAGGGGGCATATGGTGAGAAGCTTCACTCGTAAACTAATTCAGCTACGTTGGAGATAATACAATATAATCTTCTCTTTTCTTTTGAGGGGAGTGGCTACCCATGTAAATTAATTCAGCTAAATAGTAACTTAAAATAGCATCACATAAATCTTGCCAATATTGACATGACACAGAAAAATAACTAAAATATGACCATAAACAACACACAGCAGGGGGAAGAAAAAAAGACTCCAGACAAATACATGTATGTCTCAGAATCTACATAAAAAGTACTATTAAAGCATATATAATACCTAACAAAATTATGACATGACAAAATACCTGAAGAATACACAAATTGAAGGTCTCTATAGGCATAAAGGGAAATGCCAAAATGTTTTACCACAAACTATTTTTAATATATTACAAAATAAATTCAGGTAAACGAATAACACAATTTGCATATTTAAACAGCTAAAATTGCAACGTCTAAAATCACAAAATTCTAAGTCAGAGAAGAAAAGAAAATTTTGTCAATAAACAGAACTCATGCCTGTTTCAGTAATCCTTCAGGGCTGCAGAGATAGGTTGGTGGGGTTTCACTGTCCATCATCTCTAAGCAGCTGCAAGATAAGCTATAGAAATGAAAATGCAGGAAGGAAATGGCTAAATATCTAAAACCAATATGCATGCAACCAAAAAAACAGGGCAAACTACAATTATTGATGCTTGCTATTCCCTAAACATCTATATTAAATGTGGTAAACATGTGGTCTGCTGGAGTCCTCCACCAGTCGATTTTTTCAAGTTGAATGTGGATGGAGCTGTTAGTAGTGTTGGGATGTTAGCTGGAATCGGGGGAATCCTTAGAGATTGGAATCGGAATAAGCTTATGTCGTTTTCAGAAAAAGTAGGTCCTACTCCTATCATTTTAGCAGAGTTGAAAGCTATCAAAAGAGGCTTAGACTTCTTTGTGTCATCAGAATGGGTAGTGAAGGGAAGGTTAATTATTGAAAGTGATTGCAAGCTAGCTGTGGATTGGATGAAAGTTCAGGATTCAGTTCCTACTTTTCTTTTAAATTTTGTTAAGGATATTGTGTCTATTGTTTCTGAGAATGAGGTCATTGTGAGGTGGATTCCGAGAAGCTGTAATTGCGAAGCTGATAAGCTAGCAAAGGAGGGAATTGGGTAGTGCTTTTCTTTGTTCTAGTGGGTTCAGAGGTTTTACAGCAAGGGTCTTATTAGAGTGTGTTTAAGTATTATGTATCTTCTAGGAGTGTTTTTAAGTCTTATGTAATTCATTTATAATCAATATATTGAGGTACTCTTTTCCTCCTTCCGCTAGTCGGTTCTTGCCTAATGGTAAATGACTACTAAGAAGGAGGTTTTTAACGAGACCTACTATTCCTATCAAAAAAAATATTACATGTGGTAAACTTTAACTTCAAGATGCGATCAATCTGCAAAAAGGAAGGAACAAACTGATTCCAAACTTCTATAAGAAAAAAATTCATTAAGGAGATTCCACGATGGGTTTTCCAGGAGATTCACAGCCTTGTATATTGATCAGTCCACTGTATTTCACAGGCAAGTATCAGTTTACCCCAAAAATTACTATTTTCAGTCATTAAATGAATAATGCATTTTGCTGAAAGTTTTAGAAAGGGAAACCCAACCAAACAAAAACCTATCTAGGTATATAAGAAAAAAAAACTAAAAAATGGAAAAAAAAACTAGATAGTGATGATATCTCACGGAATATGCAAAGCAGCTCCATGGCGAGACAACACTGAGACGACTGGATCATAGCCATCTCTGAGGGCAGTGTTGTAGTAACCAGCAGTAAGTTCAGCAGGGTGTGATAGAGTCTGGTACCACCAATAAATTCCACCAATTTTAGCCACCAACATAACAGAAGTTTGCTCACGTTCTTGGTATTTTTTCAGTATCTTTGCAGCTTTCGCGAGAATGGCATCTGCATGGCAAATCAGCCTACCACTGTACCATTCCTGCAAAAGATCATTCCAAAACCAGGTTCCTAAATTCTGAGTAATTTTGTTTCCATAATCATGTTTAATGTGAGGCAGCCTTTCCACACTGGATTTCAGAAAGAAAGATGTTTGATCATTTCCCCTATCAATACTTAACTGTGAGTATATGACTAAAATAACCCCGGGGTAAACTGATATTTGATCATTTCTGAAATATTAGATAGCTACAGTTAAGGAAACAACAACTTCAACCAGAAGGAGCTCTACCTCATACATTACCATTTTAATAGATGAGTAACTTCTTAGAAAATAGATGTCATAATGATCATAAATAACCCTCTCAATAGACCATCAAGAAACACAGTACTACACTTCTATATTTCAAATATCTTGTCAATGCATTAAATTCAAATGGATGGTATGAGTCCTCTAAGTTAATGTATAGTAGCAGTAAATGTAGTACTGGAACATGAATGTGAAGAATATTAATCTGCACAATGTACAGACATAAATCTGGTATGCAAGTAGCCAAATATTACAGATAATGCGTGGTACCAGGAAGAAACGGCCATAATCAGATAGAAAGTTCTCCTTTCCTTCTTCAAAGAATGGCACCCCTGATGGAACGCTGTTGTAACAACCAGCATTCTGCGGCCCTTTGTCCCCCCATTGAGGCTTTCCTTCTCGGCATGCAGCCATCTTTAAGTCATCCATCCTGTAAGTTCAACTATCTTGATAATACCGAAACACCTGAGTTTGTATCATATGATGGAAAATGTTTATGCCTACATGTACTTATCATAACACTGGAATTCACCAATGCCAGGGAATTTCCATCTACCATCACCAAAAGGATGAGCAGGATACCTGCAGTAGGAAAATGATGCAATGACTTCATATCATGTTTCAACAAGAACTTCACAGTTTGAACAAAAAGTAAAAGAATGACATTAAGAACCATAAAGTACCTAAGTTCTCCCGAAGGACCAAGACCAATGCTTATTTCTTCAATTACACTTCCAATAAAGGATTCAAATTTGTTAACAAAACTAAGCATGAAATCTTCATAACACTGGAGTGCAGTCCGCCCAGATAACAGAGGAATGTGATCCACCCCAAGTGTGAGATAATCATTGTTGGAGAACCCATGTTGATCTCTATAGTATATATCTTTATTTACATCACCAATCTGAGAGCAAAAGGAAAAGGTACTATTTAGCAATACCATAATGTAATTCTAAATAAGATACTCTTTGTATACTTCTAATCTCATAATCTTTTCACTGGAGCAGCTTAAGACATACTGGAAGATATAAAGCAGTCTTACTTACAGGATAACAAAAGTAAATCACCAAGCAAATGAAATTGGTGGTTGAGGAAAAAATAGCATTTTTCCATTATAACTTATTAAATCACATGATTGATAGGATGGCAAGAGTCCCACAAGTCTAACAAGTTGCACCAAAATAAACCTTAGCAAAGCAACCATACAATTATCTCAGTGGCAACTACATAGCAGATAACAAGTAAATGGCAAACCTCCAAAATCCACAGTGGAAGACTTAAAGCCCCTTTTCCATTATTCGAATGAATATTTGAGTGAAAAGACAAAGCAACATGCAACTTCAACCCTGAATCAGAAACCAATTTAAAAAGTTCCTCATAAAGAGACCAATCGTAGTCAAAAGGTGAAAAACGCTCCACTATTCCCCACCAGACTTCAATTCCAATTCCATGAACACCTGCTAACTTGAGTGCTTTTAGAGATACAGTTAAGGCCTTGAGTCTGAAACAACAAAGACCAAAATAGAAACCATTTTATATTTGAAAGCAAAACAAGGCATAATATATAAGATTTAAGATATTGAAAGAATAAAAAAAGATCTTATAATGAGCATGTTAATCAGGACAAAGGTAGTTATATTCAGCATATATTGGATAAGATGAGGCAGACAATGAGTCTACCTCTCTTTAGGAAAGCTAAACCATATATTGATAACCAAGCAGATGTAATACCAAAACCTTACTTTCTAATTTTCGGACACCCAGAGGAATCAAGAGTGAATATATCTACAGGCATCATTACAAAAATAGGCACCCTCTTATCTTTTGATGATTCCAATATTGTTGATCTCGATTTCTCTCAAGCGTCCATGCTGCAAGAAATCAGTACTTCCACGTCAGGGCATTGCATAGAATTCAGGTAAAGAAAATGCCATAAACTTTTAAATTAGTTAAGTTTGCTAAGTAATATCACATCATTTCAATCCAAGCAGCCCAAGAAGGAACTTCTATGAACAGAAACAATCCCTTCACTTGAAGATTAAAAGGAAAAAGAAGTATCATAGAACTCAGAAACACTTCAGCCACAACAAAGCCACACGATTAGTTCATTATATTAGGATAATCACATTTCAGTAACAACCAGATACATGAGCTTTGCTTTTAAAGAAAACAACATACTAACTACTGGAAGTGAATGGATGAAATTATTTTCATCCTCTTTCCCGTTACATTGCCATAAAATCTAAACGAAACAGAACAAATTTTCCTAATAACTGATTAACTAAGCGTCTAACAATCAAAACAGTGACTTCATCAATTCAAATTTGATAATGAAGCTTTACAATTTACAAGTGTTTTCTTCTTTCTTTTTCTTGTTAGATCTGAATCGTATTTGTTCCTCTCTTCTGATTTAATAAATTATAATATTTTCACTTAATTTTGTATTTCAGCTCTATCTGATAAAAACTGGTTTTGAATTTTATCACTGCAACAATTTTCCTTGTTCTCTTATTTTATTGCCAACGAAACATTAACTCCAATGTACAGCTCTAAGATACGAAAACCTAAACATCCTCGTAAAATAAACGCTTCCAATCAGCTCTTCGATTAGTCAAACTAATAACATTAGGCAAAAAAATCAAACACGGATATCGAAAATTTCATTTTCCTAAATTTTCTCGGTATTCAAACAGGAAGGCTATAAATGAAAAATTAATATGAAAATATCAGGCACCGACCTCAAGATGCGACGTTTACCGGCAATGGATCGCCATTTACTGCGGAAGAAGCCGCTGGTGAACATGCGGATCACCGAAACGTTCCGGAGAAGAAACTTTCTCCTTTTGTTCAAGTCGCGATCGAAGCTCGCTTTTACGTTCAAAGTGTAGTAGTAGCCTCCACACTTGCACGCCATCTTTTCTTTTTCTCCTCCTTCTCATCAATTTCTCTGGTTTTGCGCAGAGAAAGATCAAATAAAAATAATAATTGTGAAAGGTGTTTTTTCTATTTTATTTAAGGGAAAATTATATATATATATAAAGTGCCAGTATTATTATTATTCCTTCGTTTTTTAAAAGGAAAAAATTTCCCATCCTTTTATATTTCATATGTACAAATGTTTTATGCGAAAATTTTCAGTTATGCCCTTGAAGTTTCACAAGATGTTGAAATTTAACCCGATTTATTTTTTCTAATTTGAATTAATCTATTAATAAATTAGATTAAACAAAAATAATGTAAATAAATTTCATAATATCTTAAAAATAAGATTCAACATGTTTCTTCAAATTCTTTACAAAAGTTTGTAGATAAATTATCAATATAAAACTTAAAACATTACAAAAAGAAATTCAGACGTGGAAATTCTTATCCAAAATGGATAAGAATATAATAAATAATGCCCTTCCTAAAACAAAAACTCAGAAAATGGTCCTTGTTGACAAAGTAATTTTGCAATTATTCATGTAGGTCCACAATCTCATTATTATTTCCGACTTTGATTAATAAAATTTAAAAGGTGAATATCGTGTACAATGTATGAAATTGTCCATATTTTCAACAAAGTAATTATCACCTGTAAATAGGTCTTCAGAAAAAAATTATCACATGTAAATAATAATACTTCGATCTTGGTTTTCGACTTCAAACAATTATTTCCCTTTTCTTTCGAGCTTAATATATTTTTAAGTGTCTAAATTATATTTCAAATTTACTTTTAGTGTTTAAAGAATTTTTTTTGATAAAAATAAGTATCTAATACTTTTTTATTATTTTTAAGTACATACCATTAAAAAAATCATTAAGTAACAAATGTCAAATTTATGTTTTTTATTTTTTAAATAATTTTTTTTAAATTTGCACGTAACACGCGTCACTTAACATTTTTTTAACGATAGACACTTAAAAATGTAACTAAAAACCATTAGACATTATTTTTAACGAAAAATTCATTATACACCAAAGATCAATTTGAGATATAATTTAAGCACAAAAGTGTATTAATCCTTTCTTTTATAAAAAAAATTGTATTAATTATCATCATAATCTTTTTAAGATCACAAACATTAATATGTTAACCAATTTAATTTTAGGGTCAACTATACGTTTAGTACTTAAACTATTATTTTTTTCTGTTGTGGTACCTAAACTTTATTTTTTTCAAAATCATACTTAACGTTTAATTTATGTTTCATTTTGGTAGCTCGTAGTTAAAAACTTAACGATGATGTTAACATATCACCATAAGGTAATGTCACGTCATCATTGACAAATAAAAAATGTTATGTCAACAATTTTATTAAGGTTGTAATGACAGAATATTAAAAATAAAACTTAAACTAAACATTAGGTATAAATTTGTAAAAGAAAATTTGAATATTAAAATGAAACAAAAATAACAATTTAAGCACTAAATATGCAGTTTACTCTTAATTTTCATTCATTCATATGATTAGAATCAAATCATTTATTCATCACTTCAAAATCAAAGATATGCATTCGATTCAAATTCGATAAGTTTTCACTTAACCTTATAAGAGACTCTTTTTACGAAAACACATTATTCAAAACGAGAATATAGTATAATTGATGTTTACGAATTTATAGATAATTATTATAATGTCATTTTTATATTTTCATTTAAAATATTGTTTTACCTAATAAAGATAATTATCTTTATATATTTATATTGAATTATATTGAATACGATTTTTTATTCGAAAAGAATTTGGTTTAACTTCTCTAAATTTATATCAAATGACAGATAAAAATATTAGGGTAAACTATATTTAGTACCTAAACTATTAGTTTTAGTTCATTTTAATATAAACTTTTAATTTTTTTCAAAATATAACTAACATTTAATTTTTATTTTATTTTAGTATATCAACGTTAAAAACTTAATGCATTCAATATATAAACAAAAGTTTAAGTATTATTTAAAAAAATAAAAATTTAAATAGAAAAAATTAAACTGATTATGCCAAAATCAAATACAAATAGACTATAAACTAGATCTTACTCGTTCCGATGACTATCCCTAAGTACGGCTAAACGAGACAGAGTAGTGGCGAATCAGCCCCATTCCCACTTAGATTACACTATTCTCAGATCAGATTGACCAAAACCAGCTTCCAAACGTCCATTTTTAACATCGCCGTGTCGAATTCATCGCTAATTCCGATCTGTAAAACCCGAAAAGCCCTAAACAATTTACTGAAAGCTTCATCAGACAAAGTGACAAACCAACCCAACCAGCATCAGATCGAAAACCCTAATAAAAATGTCTTCGATAGTTTTTCGATCTCGTATACTTCCAAATAAATGCAGGTCAAAGATCTTCAATCGAAGTTTTTAAGTTCAGGAGTCGATTCTTCTTCTTCAAATCCATCTCGAGAAACGATCATTGCTTCACAATCCATTCTTTCCGATCAATCTCAGGCTCCTCTCCTCCCCCGGCGCCGGAAGTTGCCCCAAAAGCTACGGGAGGGAAAGCTTGGAGCTTTCTCAAGTAAGGACTCATCGCGGCTATTACAGGAACTGCTGGCTATGCTGGTTATCTCTCTTACAGTAAGTCTTTTTTCTTTTGATTAAGACTGGGTCATTTGTGATTTAATTTATATTGCAGTTTAAATGTGGGTTTTTAATATGATTAAAAATGTATATATTTTTTTGAAAAAATTAATTCGTTTTGCAGAGTGTTCGTACGAGGAAGTAGCTCAGAAGGCAAAGGCATTGCGGGCTGCTGCAAGTTTTGCTCCTAGTGAAGATGCATCTGCTGTTGATGTATGTTTGAGTTTGTTTGGAATTTTATTATTTTTAAATGAATTTTCTCATTTTAGCTTAGTATTTGAATAATGCTGTCTACAAATTGTTTAATTTATATAACTGCTATACGTATAATTTGATTCTTATTTATATGCGATTGATTTTCTCTGCATTTCCATTTAATTAGTTATAAAATCTTGCTACAATTTCTTTTCAATCTGTAGGAACATATTTTATCTGCTACATTTGTAATAATCACATAAAAGCCATCCATCATTGTGCCCCATAGGTCATTTCCCGTATGATAGGTGGCTTTCATGCAGTGAGTACATCAATATCAGTTATACCAGCCTGTGTATTAGTGTCTTTATGCATATGAATGGATATATGTGTCACTTCTGCTAAGTCCTAGTAATTTGATATAATCATTGTTTTGTTGCTTCTATGAATGAATCAGTTGTTTTCCATCTCGTTTTTCAGAAATATCGAGGCTTACTTTACTGCTATGACAGGTGAGAGCATATTTATTTATTTCTTGTTGCTCCTTTCTTTGTTCATAGCTGCAGTTTTCTCTACGTTCTTTCTTCTGTATGCTAATCCAATTACTAGAAAAATAGTTTGGTAACAGAGTTCTTTTCACATTTTGTTTTAGCCTTTTTAGTTAACTGTCCATAATTGTTTCTTTAGAATAATTGGGTTATTTCATCATAAGATTATTGAGCCAGCAAAAAGAAGTTCATAGTTCGGTGCTCATTACACTCTGTTAACTTGTTCAACACTCGTCTTGTTTACATGTTTTGCTTCCACCCCATTTGCTCATGGCTTCTTTGCTCGTAAAATTTCAGTTCCAGCTAAAGCACTTGAATCTTATCTGGATCTCAGGAGGTTAGTGGAAGAAAATGTGTTGGTGAGTGCTTCCCTTCTCTCTGGTTTTTTAGTATTGCCTTCCTATCTTTTGTCTTTTCTTCTTTATACTAGCATGAAGCTCTCGTTTTCTTTATTCTTATAATGCATCTCATGTTTCAGGAATTTACTGAACCGACCTCAGATAAGCTTCTTCCTGATTTGCATCCTGAAGAACAACATGTTTTACGCTTGTCCTGGATCTGAATGAGACATTACTTTATTCAGATTGGAAGGTAATATTCTGACTTAAAACTATTTTCCATTTTTCCTTATAAACATTTTATTTTTTGGTTTTGTTTTATTAAAGCTCACATCAATGTCTGCAACTCTCTTTTTCCTCCTTTTGGGTTGGAAAAGCGAGAGAGAGGCTGGCGTACCTTCAAAGGACCTGGAGTTGATGCCTTTTTGGAATATCTGGCAAAATATTACGAAATTGTTGTGTATTCTGACCAGATGAATATGGTAATTTAAGCTCTTCCTTTGTGAAAACAATATGAATACATAAGCATCGGATAACTAATGTTACCAGCAATTTAATTTACTTTTTTTTTTTGGCTCATCCAGTACGTTGATCCTGTCTGCGAAAGATTGGATCCTAACCATTGTATACGATATAGGCTATCAAGGGGCGACACTAAATATCAGAATGGCAAGCATTATAGAGTATGTTATAGTTGATTACTTGTTTGCATTGTTTTTCCTTTTGGTTTTATGCTATATGAAGTGTATTAATCTATGGGTGTGTCTTTAAGAGCTCGAGTATTCTTTTAAGAAACGATTGGTGTTGGCAGGATCTTTCAAAGCTTAACCGGGATCCAGCCAAGATTTTATATGTGAGTGCTCACGCGTTCGAGTCTAGCCTTCAACCTGAAAATTGTGTCCCTATTAAGCCATTCAAACTCGAGGGCGAGGATACAACACTTTTGGATCTTATTCCTTTTCTTGAATGTAAGTTTTATGCAGTTTCTTTTCCCCTTGCTTGATGCCGTTGTTCAAATCTATAACATGGCATGCATGCTAACCAATGTGGTTAACGCCGATTGATCTAAACAGCCTCTCTTGATTAGTATTTTTGTTTTGGTTTTTCAACAGATGTAGCCCGCAATAGTCCACCTGGTATCAGACAAGTAATACAATCTTACGAAAGAAAAGATATCGCCAAAGAGTTTCTTGAACGTTCTAAAGAGTACCAGAGGTTAGTTCTTTCTTACCTATGCATATTCCTCGAAACCTGTCGGTTTTGCTATTTCATACTCGATAACGTTGGTGAAATCTGGTTCGACGAACGCCTTTTGATTTGGAACAATGGTAACACAGGCGAAAGCAATAACAAAGGCAACAACAAGGTCGCTTCTGGTGGCGATGAGGACAGATTCTTGTATAGTTGATGGAATCGAAGAATATGATCAAGTTTTCAAGCTTCAATTTTTGCCAGTAAAAGGAAGAAAAAAACATTTTGCTGATAAATTATACATTGATGAATTGCATCTTTCACTGCATTATTTAAATATCTGACAGAATAACTTGTAAGTTCTTTTGGGTTACATGTAGGCAAGCTTCCAACATCTTTAGATGGTTTGATGGAATCAAAAATTTGAGAACAATTGATGTTTAGGGTTTCTTTTTGTTGCAATATTCAGTTACTACTGCCACATGAATAATCTTTTAGTCTATGATAGGTGGAAAAAAAATTAGCTGACCCTATTCCCATATGTAATGGGGTAGGGGAGGTATAATAGTAGGTTGTCCCCAACGCCAGATTGATAACAACTTCCGTGGGAGACCGCTGGCAGTCAGAATTATGATAGCTGAGTGATTGATAAATCAACTCTTGATTAATGATTTACTTACATTAACAAGAAATTAAATTAGGTTTACAATTTATAATTTTTGAACAATTGATATTTTAATAATTCATTTAGATATGGATAGGGATGGTCATGGGTCGGGCTAGGTATTTTACCCACTTGAACTCGAACTGAATATAACATTCCTCTATTTGTCAAATGATTTGAATTTGGGAAGCTTCATTCGATCTGAAACCTGACTTGATTTTAAGGTAAAAATTAGTATATGGTTTGACACACAATGGTAAAATAAGGATTTAACTGAAAATTTTAGGTGGAGGGATGTTATAACAATTATTATTCTCATATTGGGTTGAATATTTTTCATCTAAACTTGAATTGGAACCAATTGATCTTGAATTCGATTATTTCTCAAATCAGCACCCATCGAGAGATAGAATATCCCTACTTAATTATGAATAATGGAATTAATCACTAAATCTGAAGCTAAATTAATGGGGTTAATCATTTTCCACCCTTTTTCAAGTGACAAGTTCTTTGATGCAGTGACAAGAGGGTAGCCATGGAATGATTCCATTCATCTTGGTTCTCAAACAAACACAACGTTTGAAAGCTAACATGGACTAATACGACACATCTGTGGGGGACCCTCTCCACAAAGTGAAACGACAAAGGCCACAACCGGTGGTGTTGGTGGTTATCGTTCTCAGCATCTGCGTGACGATCAACTGAGTCAACCGGGGTGCATGATTCATGCAGTGATGGCATTCTTTATGCAGAAGAGTTTGAGCTTTATGAATCCGGTTGTAAATCAGTTTGTGTTCGTGTTTTGAACGACCACCCTTCTGAAACTCCGACAACATCGTGATGGTCGGTCGAGACCGCTACAAATAGAACGACTGAAAAAGTGTCATTGTATGTGGCCATTCTCATTGAGTTTGCTCAAATAGGTTGATGACAACAAAGAGATTATGATGGTAGTAGACGACTCATTCTCCTAATGTGAATGGATAACCGAAATAGGTGATTAAACAACGATTGATCAATTACGTTTATAATAAATGAACAGATAAAGAGAGAGCAAATGAACACGAACCAAAAGATGAAGAAGGGGATCTTCTCTCGTTCCTGGCATAGAGGTTTATATGCTGACCCCTTATATATGTTAGTGTGAAACCTATGATCATGATGATATATAAACCGATGATTAAGAGTAACTATTTATTCATAAATTTGGTCTTGACAATTTTTTTTTGAGTTTGTCGATGATCATATATTAAGAGGTGATGGTTGACAAGAGGATATATTAGTTGATGAGATAGTGTGTTCGAAAATTTTATTAAGCGGATGAATCTTAATTTGTAGAAGAATAATTTTAAAGATGTGATGTCATTATTAAATATTATATTCGAAAAATCTATCATTTCAATAAAGATATGTCGTATAAAATATTTTCAAAAAATGATTTTCTTTTAATATAATTTTACTAAATAAATACTATTTTTTAAATAAAATTATTTGAATATTATTTAACTAAATAAATACTTTTTCAAAGAGAAAAAATACTAAATAAATATTATTCCATAAATTACCCTGATTAAATTACATCACTTTCTCCTGCCATTTACGAGGCAACTCCAGATATTCTTAGAGAATTTGCATCCTTCAGTCTCTGTTTCGCTCTCCAATATATATTCTCTATCTTCTCTATCTAGCTTTCTCCTCAAATTACTTTATTTTGATATAATTAAATATAGAAAAGAGACGGGAGAAGAATAGAAAGAGCTGAAGTCTGTCTCCATTGTCATCATTCATCATCTCAGATCTTGATTTCATCCCCATTTTCTGATTTGGGTTATTTCCATTATGGTAAAATTTTTCATCTTTTCTTCTCTGTTTCCTGATCTTTTCTACACACTTTTACTTTGTCTTAATCCACATAACTGGGTCTCAATTTTCCAGGAACTATGGGTTGTTCTCTGATTGGTGCATGGATTTCTTTCAGATGATCCTAGATTGGATTTGACAACTACCCAGTTTGTATTTGATCGGATTCTGTCTATAATCCATATCGAAAGGTGTGTTGTTTCTTGTAATAATCCTGTTTGATTGTTGTTGTTGTTCACATTTTGATCTGTTGATGGATCATTTTTAGCTGCTGCTGCTGCTGCTGCTGCAGATTTGATAATTCATGTGCTGCTTGCTTTAAACTTGTCCAAGAATTTCATTTACTGAATTGTTTCTGTTAGAGTTCTGGTTTAATTTGAAAATTTAATCTTTGAATCCAGTTGTGCCGAAAAAAGTTTAGATTTTTAGATTTGAAAAATGGTGATTGATGATTGCAGATAAGATGGAATCAGATCTTGGTAAACTCTTCATTGGTGGGATATCTTGGGACACTGATGAGGAACGTCTGAAGGAGTATTTCAGGAAGTATGGAGAAGTGGTGGAGGCAATGATAATGAGAGATCGTGTCACCGGTCGTGCCCGTGGCTTCGGTTTCGTTGTCTTTGCTGATCCTGCTGTTGCTGAGAGGGTAATTATGGATAAGCATATGATCGACGGTCGTACGGTGAGATCATTGTTTCTATCCAATTTATAGGGAGGGAGGGAGGGACAGAAAATGCCATGCAATTGTTTAATTAAACTTGCTGGCTCATCGATTTTCAGGTTGAGGCAAAGAAGGCTGTCCCTAGAGAGGACCAAAACAATTTAAACAGGAACATTGGTGGCATCACTGGATCTCCCGCTCCTGGTCGCACAAAAAAGATTTTCGTGGGAGGTTTAGCATCTACAGTCACTGAGAGTGACTTTAAGAACTACTTTGATCAGTTTGGTACAATTACTGATGTTGTAGTGATGTATGATCATATCACACAAAGGCCGAGAGGGTTCGGCTTCATCACTTATGATTCAGAGGAAGCGGTAAACAGAGTCCTTCACAAAACATTTCATGAACTCAATGGTAAACTGGTTGAGGTCAAGAGGGCAATCCCTAAAGAACAATCTCCGGGCCCCAGCCGTAGCCCTGTTTTAAGATATAATATGTTTGAGTCGGGCTGCCAACATCGTCGATGATTATCCTCAGGGATATAATCTAAGCCCTCTAGGAGGCTTTGGAGTCAGGATGGATGGTAGGTTTAATCCTCTTACTAGTGCTCGAACAGGGTTTCCTCAGTTTAACACCACCGGATATGGAATTGGTATGAATGTAGAACAAGCCATGAACCCGAGCTATGGTGGGAGTTCCGACTTTGCCAACAGTCTGGGGTATGGGCGGATAATTAACCCCTATTATAGTGGGAATCCAAACAGGTATACAACTCCTATTGGCTATGGTGTTGGAAGTGGAAGAAATTATCCTAGTTTGAGCTCTCCTACTCGTAATGTCTGGGGAAATGGAAGCCTCGGCAATGCCACAAATGTTTCCGGCCCTGGGGGTTACTTGGAGACTGCAACTGGGAATTTCAGTGCTTTGGGAAACAGTGGGGCTAATTGGAACCCTTCTCTGCCTATGCAAAGTGGAGGTAATGCTTCCGGCTACACCGGTAGGAATTCTAGTTATGTGAGTACCGATGATAACATTGGTTTGGCAAGGGCAGGATACGGAAGAAACAGTGGCACTGTTGCAGCTCCAACATCGTCATTTGCTGGATCAACTGGTAATTTTGAGGGGTCCTATGGGGATCTTTACCTTGGTGGTTCAGTTTATGGTGACCCAACTTGGCAGTCTGCAACTCCTGACTTGGATGGTTCCGACTCATTCGGGTATCGGCTTGGCGATATATCCTCAGAAGTTGCTGTTAGAACATCCGAGGACTATGTTGGAAGTTAGTGTTGCTAGTAGACAGACCAATAGAGGTAATATTCTTCTTGAAGTGGACGCTTTAGCCATCGCATATGAATTTACATTACGCCTATTCTAAGTTCAACTCGATGGAAATAACTACTTCCCTCTTGAAAGTTCAATTACGTAATTGCAGTCATAGTTTATTGATGTTTGGCTTAAAACTTGTTTCTGGCATCTGATTAGCGGAGTGAGTCAAAGAGAGGATAAAGCCATTAGTATAAGTTGGAACAAATTTGTTTCAACTTCATAGAGTTCGGAATTTTAAATGGAGATCATACTCTTTTCTTTTACAAAATTGTTTTATTTTCAAGATGGAGATCCTACTTGCTTTGCCTATTTGATTCAAAAGGACTCTGAAGATTATCTTTAGTTGTTTTTCATGTCTGGTTTCACATCCCCTAGGTAAAGCCGACTAGATGTACTCTGCTTGTGGTACCACAACAGAATCCATCTGTGTCACTTACTTTATCCGACTTCCCTGATGTCATAAATAACACGGAAGAAATCAGTTGGGAACTTTAACTTTATCTGTGGACTAGAACTTAAGTAATACGAGCATTTTGTATATACCGATATTTGAACCTTGAGAGGGGAATGCTAGTTGCTGCCTTTTTGCTGATTCTCCTATATGTTTGTTTAGTATGCAGGAATTGCTGCCTAGGAGATCTGTTATTCGGATATCAGAAATTATGTAAAAACAGGCTTCATTACTATGTCAGCATACAAGGAAATTGATCGTATAGCACTAACGAGGGTTATTTGATTTGATAATACATTTGGAGCGAGCAGTTTACAAGCAATTTTCTGTAAGGTTTGAGATCCAATTCGATTCGATTTTTTCCCTTCTATTTTGTTTTAGTAGCGAACATTTTAGGCTTCTTTCTTGGCATTTGAGTGAGGTGTACAATCAGATTGTGGGATATATACTCCTATTTTGTTTTAGTATCGAACATTTTAGGCTTCTTTCTTGGCATTTGAGTGAGGTGTACAATCAGATTGTGGGATATATACTCCGGAAGATTGTTTCCTATTAATATACCCTGCATCTCCGAAAAAACTGTACTGGTAGTGGCACATCAAACATAGGTTATGAATATATTTTTTCCGATTTCCCTTTATATAACCTTTTCAGCTGCCGGAATGCCTAGCAGGGTTGCTGCTACTTCTTGTCCTTGTGGTTTCTTCGTATTATCCGGAATCGTTTTTCTCTCAGATTGTAAGGAGTTTCTGTTCAAGTTATTAGTGTGAAACATTAGAGGGATATCCATAAAAAAAAACATAATCAAATAATTTACGACGTATTTTGATTCATTCTTTTTACTAGGCTCAACATCGCTCTTTCTGTAACCGTTTTGCGGATAAGCTCTCCGTGAATGCATTCAACGTCTCTCTTTTCTAGTTCATTGTGTGTCATATGTATAGAACATGATAAAATCATCTCCATGCTATTTTGTGCATGAAAGAAGACGTGATTCCAATGGTTAAGACATGCACCGATGTGATCGAAAACTCGTTCTATTTAGATCGTATAGAATTGTTACCGTGCTGCATCAACTATCATTCTAGTTGTGTTTCTTCGTTCTCAATGTCTATTCTTATGTTACACAGACTCGGGAGCTGAAAGTATCGGATACAATACGTGTCTTGTATGAGCACGTCACATTCTTTTCTTGTATTTAAAGTACCATATTTTCATATCTATGCCCGGATATGTGACGGATACTCGTGTTTAGACACTCGTGCTAAACACGAGTATACCGGATATATCTTGCTAGGGTTTTCAAGATCACTTTCATTTGAAATTTACTTTTAGAGTGGGCGACGAAAAATAGATACTACCATGTTTGTGGTCCTCTGTGCCTTTTACGTGAAAATTTATGGCATTTTGTCCTTTTACCCTTTGAGAAAGTGCACGGGACTTGGTTTTATGCCCTTTTTGTCATGTGGATCTTAGGAGGTTTCCATTAACCAATCAACTTTGTTTTGTGCGATACTATTTTCCACTTAAACTCTTTATATTTTTTTCAGGATAAACTATTCATTTAGTACCAAAGTATCAATTTTAGTCCGTTTCAGTGCTTAAATTTTCAAAATCATATCTAGCATTTAGTTTTTGTTTCATTTTAGTACTTTGTCCTTAAAAACTTAATGTGTTTGGTGCCTAAACTATCAAGTTTGGCCGGTTTTAGTACCTAAATTTTCAAAAAGAATATTAAAATTTCACGTTAAATTTTGAACGGTATACTAAAATAAAATAAAAATTAAACTTTAGGTATGGTTTTAAAAAAATTAAAAGTTTAGATATTAAAATGGATTAAAATTAATAGTTTTGGTACTAAACGCATAATTTACCCTTTTTAAAAGATAAAAGTAGTATTTAAATTCCTGAACTTGACAATTTTTTCTCTATACAAAACATTAGTCTTTATTGTTTGTTTGGATAAGCTCACACGTGTAAGTAAAATTGTTCGAAATTACGTGTAAATGAAATTGTTCGAACTCACACGTGTAAATAATATTGTTCAAACGCGAGTCTCCTAGTAGAAGAAATATTGCTATTGGGGTCTGCGAGGATGTGAGAAAGATTGGGGTAAATTACGTATTTGGTATCTAAACTATAAGTTTTGGTTTGTTTTAGTGTGTAAACTTTCAATTTTTTAAAATCATATCTAAAGTTTGATTTTTATTTCATTTTAGTACTCTGTTCAAAATTTAACATTAAGTTTTGAAAAACATTGAAAGTTTAGGTACTAAAATAGACCCGAACTGATACTTCAGGTACCGATACATTGAAAGTTTTTAAGGGTAGAGTACTAAAATGAAACAAAAATTAAACGTCAGGTATGATTTAAAAAAATAAAGTTTAAGTATTAAAGTGTATCAAAACTAATAGTTAGGTGCTAAATGTATAATTTATCCAAAGATTTGTATAACTATTCGTGATAAGATAAAATTTAATTGAATTATGTTTACTGGGTTTGTATAAACTATTCGTATGTAATTAAGAATCTAAGATTTAGTGTACTTTTGTGAAATCCTTTCGTATTTTATCGCAAACTGTGATGAATGTTGTCTCTTTTATCTATATTTTATACCTCCGATATGATTAATTAATTAATTAATATTATAAATCTTAAAACACAACTCAAATATTTCGAAAAATTTAAGTTTAAAATAATCTAAATTCAAAATTTTAAAAATATTATAAGTATGAATGAACCAAATTATTTCAATGGTTAAATGAATAATTATTATTCTTAGAGGTTCCAGTTGGTTAAGAGTATTTAGAATCATCACCTTAGCTTAATCAAAATAAAAAGGGTAAAGTACACAAATGGTTCCCCAACTATAGATATTGTTTTATCGAGTCCATTGAGTATTAAAAGTTATAAAATAATCCATCAACTATTAAAAGCTACAAAATAGTTACCCGGTTATTTATTATATTCTAAACTCGTCATTTTTTATTAAAAAATTAACGTTAATCTAAGTTGGATGTTAACATGCTGACTAAGATATGATAGTTGTTTGAGATTATAAGAAAAAAATTAGTATATCTCAATTGGTAGGTTAATGTACAGTTCATACCGACATCAAATTTTTTAACAAAAAAATGACGAGTTTGGAACATAATGAATAATCAAGAGACTATTTTATAACTTTCAATAGTTAGAGACTTAATAAAATAATATCCTAGAACCAGGTGATCATTTATGTACTTTACTCAATAAAAAATATCATAGATAAAATATTATATACTAAAAATTGTTATACTAAATCAAATCGAATAATATAAGAAAATACATAAACCGTACTTTTGGGAAAAGTCTCACATGTGACAGTCTTAATATACGGCTAAAGAAATGCGTTATCAGTTTTGTTATTATTTTTTTAACATTTCAGGTAAAAAATTACCGGAAACATTATTATTTATACTGGTTTTGTTATTATTGGGTGCTTTACCAGGTTTGGTAAATCGCTACTTAAAAAATTATTTTTTCTATCAGTTTTATTATTATAGGGCATTTTACCGGAAATGCTAAAAACATTAATATTTTAGGTAGAAATAATAATATTTTCGGTAATTTTTTTTATCAAAAATACTAAAAAAATAATAACAAAACCGATAATACATTTCTTTAACCGTATATTAAAATTACCGCACCGTAGAACTTCTCGTACTTTTGGATCTAAAGCATCCAATACTAGATAGGCCTAAGTGAAGAAGCCCAAAAATTTTATTTTTAAAATGTACTCATTGACTACTCTACCCTACAACAAATCAATTGCAACGAGGGTATCACCGTAGTTTCAAGTAGCTAGGGTTTTACAATATAAAAAAGCTTCAATCTCCGCTAATGGCTGCCGTGCTGCCTCTCAAACCCTAGCTTCACTCTCTTTTGGGATTGGCTTCAAAACACAAAAACCAAAGCAAGCCTGAACTTTTCTTTTGGAATGAGTTAATTGTTGTATTAGTAACTATTTGTTTTGTGCAAGTGTTGTAGCAGATTTTTGTTTCTTTCTCGTGTTCCTGCAATACACCATTTGTCTTTTTACTCATGTATATAAAACTTGGAATGTGATGTTAGTGCTGGATACAAGTTTGTGTTTGATATTTACTGGTTCAGACCTCTATACTTGTGTCAGCTGGATATGTACTCTGATTCATCGAAGGAAAATAATTGTTGAAGCAACATTGATTTCTTTCATGGTAGCATATCAGTTGGTATGTGTCTGGTTCTGTACGTCTTCATATGATGGTATTGCTGTTTATAGGAAGGTGAAGAAGAGCAACCATGTTGTGAGGAATCTGGAGAAACGTCAGCAGGATCGTAAGCTCGACCGGCATATTGAGGATCAATTTGCATGTGGTTGTCTATTGGCTTGTATTGTATCTCTTCAAGGCCTGGCCAGTGTGGCCGCTGTCAAGGGCAACTAGTTTTCTTTTAACTTGCCACGTCATATCCTATAATAATATAACTTTTTTGGATAGGATTAATTTAATTTAATTTAAATTAAATTATTTTTGGTTTGTTGAAATGTTTATGAGGGAATTGAAATTTGTGAAGGAATTAAAATCTGTAGTAATTGGAATCTGAATACTGTTTGGTTGGCAGAAAATTGAATTGGAATCCAATTTCATATTCTGTTTGATTCGCAAACATGTTAGATGAATTTGATTTCAGTAATGTAAAATGACAGAATTGTTCTTCTTGTTTTTTTACTTAATTTTAGTTTGTTTTATAATTTACACGTAGTAATTTATTATAAAAATTTAAAAAAATATTAAATTTTCATTTTATTGATTAATTATTCATTTCAATAAATTATAAAAATCATACTAATAAATATCATAAGTTAAAATTATCTCAATTAGGGATGGCCATGGGTTGGGTCGGTCGGGTTTTTGGTCCATCCGACCCGACCCGAGAATAAGGGAACCTCTACTCGAGACCCGACCCGACCAAAATAAAGTTTCACCCGACCCGAATATATAAATTAGAAACTCAACCCAACCTGAAATAATAAAAAAAATTATTTTTATTAAATAAAAATAGTGACTTAATTTAAAAAAAATTATATATAGATAGATATTATTATAATTATTCCTAAATATATAAGGTAAAATTATATATTTTTTTGGGTCGGATATTTTTCACCCTAAATCCGAACTCGATCCGAATATCACACTTAAAAAAATTCGACCCGACCCGAATATCACACTTAAAAAATCTTGATCCGAACCCGACTCGAATATCAAACTTTAAAAAATTCCGACCCGAACCCAATTTTTTTTTTTAAAAAAAAACTTGATCCAAATACAAAAAATTGATAAGAATAATATAGTCAAATTTCATAATCCAAATGATTTAAATTTCATCATTGGTAGAATTAGATTCTATTTCCCTAATTGCAAGGATTTCAGCGACCAAACGACACCTAAAAAGAACTTTCCCCTTTCTGGGTTTACGCTTGTTCTTTTGTGGGGTTGATCGACGTTCTTTTTTTCGTTTTTTAAAACTGAGTTTTGCATTTTATGATATGGGTCTTTGTTTAATTCCATTTTTTCCCTAAAAGAATTTGGGATTGTATTGATGGGTTTTCAACTGGATTTCCCAAATTTATTTTCTTTTTACATTGGGGTTAATTGGACTAATAAATTTTGGATTCTTTTTCATGATTTTGATTCATTTTTTCAATGTTCTTGACACCTACCGCTTTTTCAATACAAGCTTATATCCAGTTGTTAGAAGAAAGATTTTTTTTCTTCTTGTGCGTAATGGTCTAATTCTTTAAAAGAATCCATGGAATTCAAAAGGACATAGAGAGGAAAGGGTTTTTACCCCCTCAGAATTATTAATATTTGGTTAATTTTGCAAGTTCAGTGAGCTCTCATATGTTATTCTTTCATACTCTGAATGATGAGTTCAAGTTTGTAGATTTTATGTATCTTTTTGGCCATTTATATTAGATTCTGACTTGATTGTTGATTGTCTAAGGTCAATGGCATCTTCTTCAGATCCATGGGTTAAAGAATACAATGAAGCAGTCAAAATTGCGGATGATCAATGCCATGATATCTGAAAGGAGTTCCTTGCCTGCATCGGGGCCGGAGCTTCAGCGACATGCATGGCTATAAGAAGGAAGATTACGATTTTAGGGACTAGACTTGATGGATTGCAGTCCCTTTTGTCTAGGCCGGCTGGGAATCCCCTGTAAGTCATCTAAAAGAGGTGCATATAGGAGTAAATTGAGGTTCAATTTCTAATTTTGTTCACGTGTGATATTTATAAATATGGTTGTTCTGTATCTGCTTGCTGTGTGAACTGTGTTTTATCATGAGCAAACTGGCTTTTTCAGTACTTGTTGATGTTTCGAGTTTTGGTTACAGAACAGAGAAGGAGATGAATCGTCGCAAGGAAATGATCGCAAATTTAAGATCAAAAGCCAATCAGATGGCTTCTGCATTTCAACATGTCAAACTTTGCTAATAGAGACAGCTTGTTGGGGCTGGAAATTAAGCCAGATGCCATGAGTAGAACAGTTGGTTTGGATAATTCTGGCCTTGTTGGTTTTCAACGACAAATAATGAAGGGCAAGTTATTTTAGTGCTAGCTTGTAAATTGACTGTATTTTCCCTCAACTCATGAGGTTGTCATTTTTGAGCAGAGCAAGATGAGGATCTTGAAAAGTTGGAGGAGACTGTAGTAAGCACGAAGCATATCGCATTGGCCGTCAATGAAGAACTTGATCTGCAAACCCGACTTATTGCATGTTTTCTGTTTGTTTCTGCTATACTCTTTGGTTTTTATTTCTTTAAAAATTGCTTCGTGAGGTTTGATTCATCATCCATAACTATACGTTATCCTGTGCTTCCTCCATGCAGGACGACCTGGACTATCATGTGGATGTTACTGATTCTCGGCTGCGGGTAAACGTTTAGTAATTAACATTTTTATTTACTCAGCACTATATCCTCCCTTTTTGTTGAATGGAAAAAAAATCCAATTACTGTTTTTAATGTATTTAATCTGGTCCACCTATTAGTTAATGGCATTCCGCTAAAGTTGAATGAGTCCTAGCGTTTCACTAGAGAGTGAACTAAGCCTTGAATCCATAGCATTGCTTCAAGGAGGAAGGCAATATTTCATGGTCATCCGAGCATTATTTAATATGGAAGTTCTCTCAAGTTAACTAAGAATTAGTCATTGGTTATCAAATTATATTTGAAATAATCTGGTTATAAGTAGTATTCTATGGCAGTTTGATGAAAGCAGAATAAAGCAATTGATATGAAAATGTTGCTTTTTTTTTTTTGATAGGAAGAAAATGTTGCTTTTTGTTTTACTTTTATATTGTTTGTGATCATTGATGCATTGTCGGTGTGAGAAAGAATGGACTGTTTGAAATATTCCATGTTGAATGCAATTTGAATATTTTCTTAGTGCCCGAAGTCCAGAATAGTTAAAATATAGAACACTATTGGCACTAGAAACCTTGGCGCGTTTAAGGCAATAGGTGCAAAAAATACCCTTCACCTCGGTGAAGGAAGGTGCAAAATGTTCATGTGTGGGGTTTTGTATGTGTGTTCTGTAGACGTGTTCGATGATATGAATATAAGTATGATAATGAACTCTAAAGAGTGCTCTAGTCCGTCTACAAAACATGAGCAATTTTTGTACCTCTTGTTAGGCTGTATGAATGATTTTCTTATGGTCTGGTATTTATTGTTGAATACTCGAGTATCAAGTAAAGTCTGATATTATTCCCCTTTCTTACTAGGAAAGGTAAAAAGCTAATGGAAAGAAAAGCTTAAAACAATGATATTAAAGAGAATTTCAATTACATGAGCTTTTTTTGCACCTATTGTCTTTCCAAAAAGGATGTCTAGGTGCTTTAGGCCCGCATGCCTCGGATCAAATGCTAACTTGTCTGATAATGTCTTTAGTGCCAATGGTGCCTGATGTTGAGGGACACTTGTTGACAAAACTACTAATTGCTACAAAAAATGGAACTTGACTATCATGGTGGGTTCAAATAAATACGAATTTTGTTGGATGTATCTTGTTTTGTAACAGAGGGTGCAGAAAAACCTTGCGATTTTGACCAAGCGAGCCGGAGGAGGTTGTTCTTGTATGTGCATGCTTTTAGCTGTCATCGGGATCGTGATTCTGGTTGTTGTCATATTTCTACTCATCAAATACTTGTAATACCAACAAACACACAACCCAGAAGCTCGTTCATTTGTTTTGTCTGTATGGGTAGAATTTGTTTTCAGCTTGAAAACTTTTTATTATCGGCTTCCCCCGCATTTCTTCGTTATTTTCTTGGAGTGAGTGATAGATGTAAGTATTCATCCAATAAGGATGTGCTCGTTATTTTTTGAAAGTTTTTTCATATATTTTGGAGATGTGCATACCTTAATGTGTCCTATGCAAGTATGGGACACGTGTTTAAGAAAAATGAAGACTACGTGTAACAAGGTGTGAACTAGTTGCCGAGTGAGTTTGTATTAGCAACTTCGTAAATTTACGAGTAATTTAAGTCTTATTTGCGTCTTTAGACCATTTATTCTAATGATCCTTGTTCCATTTACGACCAGGGTGCTTAATGAATTGAGTAACTCGTGAGTAGTTTGAACTCAATTCAGTCAAAATTCGAATCGGGCTGATTTGAGTTTTAGCTCACTCGAGACTTTAACGAGCTGAGTTGAGAAAACTTCAATTTGATTGGATAAGTTCATGAGCAACTCGTTAATTTTTTTATAACATTATAATAATTATCTTAAAAATTTACATCATTTAAAAAATTACTAATATACTAATAGATAATAATAAAAAATGATGAATTACTAATCTATTGATTTTCTAATAAGTAATTAAAAATACTAAATTATTAATTAATGATTATTATTCATGAGCAACTCGTTAATTTTTTATAACATTATATAATTATCTTAAAAATTTACATCATTTAAAAATTACTAATATACTAATAGATAATAAAAAAATGATGAATTACTAATCTATTGATTTTCTAATAAGTAATTAAAAATACTAAATTATTAATTAATGATTATTATTTTACTACACTTAAAAATCACCCTAATTATTATTTTAATGTATTTTATGGATTGTTATTTTAGTGTTTAAACTTTGAATTTGTTTCGTACAATCTTTTGGTTAAATTTATTAGTTTATGTTTATACTAAGTTCTATATAATGTTAGAAGATTTTAAATCGGTGAGCTTAAAGAGTAATGAGACGAGCAATGAGCATAATAAGCTTAACGAGCAACTAATCAAGTAAAAAAAATTGTTAACGAGTACGAGCCGGGTAAAATTTTGACGAACATAACGAACAACGAGCCGAGCAATAAATTTTCTTATCGAGCATGAGTCGAGTAACAAAATTTTTTAATGAGAACGAGTCGAGCACTGTCCAACTCGCGATCGACTCGCTCGATAAGCATACCTATTTACAACCTTATGGTTAAACCTCTTAACCTTGTTTAAGAAATCTAGCAGATTATTTTATTAAGTCTACTTATTAGTATTTTGAAAAGAACGATAATAAAAAGGAATGCACTTTCCATAATTATTTCATTAAAAACTGCATAATGTCTGAAGGAAACAACACTATTATTTTATTCGTCCTATATCTTGTTGCTCCGTGATATACAAGACCATCACTAAAATTCTTGTCAATAGGATGACTACTATGCTTCCGAGGCTTATAGCTCCAAATCAGTCTGCTTTTGTCAAGGATAGAAGTATCGTCGACAACACTCTTCTAGCCAGGAGATAGTAAAAGGTTATGGGAGGAAAATAATCTCTTCAAGGTGTGCTATGAAAATTGATCTTCAAAAGGCTTTCGATTCCATCAATTGGGGCTTCATTTATTCTATTTTAAAGGCCATGGAATTTCCCCCTAAATTCATTGTATGGATTACTACTTGGTACTCTGATGCTCGATATTCCATTGATTTCAATGGAAGTTTGATTGGTTATTTCAAAGGTGCCAAGGGATTAGACAAGGATATCCTCTTTCTCCCATTTTATTTGTTCTGGTAATGAATTTTCTGTCCAATATGCTTAACATTGCTGCTAATAAGGGGATTTTTGCCTACCATCCGAATTGCAAGAAAATAGGGCTAACTCATTTATCTTTTGTCGACGACTTACTAATTTTTTGCAAAAGTAATTTACAGTCGGTAATGGGAGTCATCTCAATTCTGGACAGCTTCTATGAGTTATCTGGGCTAAGCTTAAGCAGAAAATGTGAAATTTCACTGCTGGTTTATCTTTCCAATCTCTAGACACTATCATTAGATCCTCTGGCTTTAATCATGGCCGACTGCCTATTCGCTACCTGGGAGTCCCTCTTGTCACCAAGAAGCTATCTGATAAAGACTGTCAAGCCCTTCTCGACAACATAAAAAATAGACTTCATCGGTGGTCTAGGAAAAAGATGAGTTATGCATGTCGTATTGAGCTTATTAAGACGATCTTATTTAGCGTTGCTAACTATTGGTGTAGGCAACTTGTCTTACCCCAATCCATTATCAAGAAAATCGAGCAATTATGTTCGAGATTTTTTTGGAAGGGTTCTGATTCACCTGCTGCTGGAGTTAGAGTGAATTGGGTAAAATTTGTAAACCAAATCCGAAGGAATTGCCTCAAGGATATAAAGTCCTGGAATCTGCATGCTTAATTCAACAGATTCGAAAACTGCTTGCAGGGGAGGGTTCAATGTGGGTAGCTTGGACGCATAAACATATCATCAAACATAATGATTTTTGGACTATTCCTGAACCAATGAATTCTTCCTGGTGCTTCAGACGAATGCTGAAATTGAGAAACACAGCCAGACCGCTGATTGCTTCTTCTTCTGTAATTAGTACGAAAGAAATTTGGGAAGGTATTCGGCCAAGAGACAACAAAGTCACTTGGGAAAAACTTATTAGGTTTCCCTTTCATAATCCGAAACATAGTGTGATTTCTTGGATGGTTGTATTGGATCGACTCCCCACTAAGGACAGACTGCAACGCTTCGGTCTGTTTACTAATACAAACTGCATTTTCTGTTCTGAAGCAAATGAAACACGAGATCATCTTTTTGCCAGTTGTTCATGGACAACTTCAATTTGGAAGTCTATTCTCCAACTTTCAGGCTTGAACATACCACCCTTGCCATGGTGCAATTTGCTGGAATGGGCAGCTACAAAATGGAAAGGTAAATCTCTGATTTCTTCAATATTGAAAATTTCTTGGTGTGCTCTTAATTACACAATATGGGAGGAAAGAAATCGAAGAACCTTCACAGGGAAATGCAAAAGCGAAGAAGAAATTATTAGCATCCTTAAGTCGATTGTTGGAATTGTTTTAAGCAATAGGAATGTTAACAGAAATGATAACACAAATTTACTACTATGTAACCAATGGGGTATAGTTTAATTTTGTTGTATATAGGTTCCCCTATTCTTTATCCTAAGATTGGATTGTTTTGTAAGCATTTCTCTGCCTTCATGGGTAATAAAATCTAATTATCCAAAAAAAAACACTATTATTTTAAGAAAATCAAACAAATGTGAACCAAATAGTGAAGTGCTAACATAATATCAATTCAAAGTTCAAACTTTGAATAAGGATTACTTACAGAAACATCATGAGAAG
The DNA here is from genome assembly GCF_006381635.1 of Hibiscus syriacus. Classification (NCBI taxonomy): domain Eukaryota; kingdom Viridiplantae; phylum Streptophyta; class Magnoliopsida; order Malvales; family Malvaceae; genus Hibiscus; species Hibiscus syriacus. The sequence goes on along the minus strand of NW_024063339.1, from coordinate 334,223 downwards.
ACATGTTACATGACAACTAAATTCTGAGGGGCTAATCCCACATTTCCGAATCGATCGTGTAAAGGATTTCACTCTCCTTCACTCAAAATGGGGACGATGAGTGGTTTCATTTGAGCAAGATATACAATTGCCCACCTGTCAAAGCAAAAGAACTAACATTACAAATTAATAAGACACAGAAACAAAACCTATTTACTTGCAAAACTAGATATATACTTATAAATAGCTATATAGATTAACTTCCTCGAAATCACTGGTTAAAAGTGTATACCAATGTCGGGTTACTTGGACTCGAACGAGAATGTATGTCATCAGTGTCACTTTTAGAAAAATAGAGTCGAAACATGGTACCAAACTATGTGCTCAATGCAAGACATAGGTCCTCTGTATGAATAGTATACATGAATAGTACCAAGGCAGCCTAATGAAGCTATGAATTTGCCTTATTCTAAAATTATTATTGCAATGATCATGAAACCGGGCAGCATATTAAGGCTCTTAAAGAAGTCGGCCTTCAACAAGGTGACATTTGCTGAATTCATAGCTAAAGAACCTATTGAACAAGCTACACGAGATATTATTCTCATTTTATGACAAGTTCTTTATATACACATTCAAATTAGGTCTTTGCAAGGGCATTGATTCTCAATTTATGTGCCACTATGCAAATTCAGAATCCTGGGAAGAAAAGGTAGTTCCTCGTCGCAGAAAGGATAGCCAGAAAGGCAGGCATTCTATTCTTCATCTAGACCAAAATTTTAGGACGGCATGGCCAAAGGAATCCCGAATGCCGCTGATATAATAATCATTGCACATTGAAGATTTCATATTTTTATAATTTACAAACAGAACTCATATGAAAGTCAAGCTGCTAAAGAAGAAAGATAAAATGTAAAACAAGAATAAACTTACATCATCCAACTACAGACTGTTGCCGTAATGACCAGTGTTAGGTGGAGCCTGCGTAATAAAACATAGAAAAGCAGTTTTTCGATGAAAACAAGGAAAAGCTAGGGAGAACTACTCTTATCTGGTCGTAATTGAACAAAAGAAAACATCTTAGTAACTACTCTAAATGGCAAATCAAGCAATTCTATAGCAGAACATGGTACCAAATAACAAAAATTCAGTCAATCCAGTTTGCTAGATCACCAATCTTTACCCAGCGTCAGTGGCAAGGCACCCTCTAGGTCCTAGAATCCTTATACTGCCCACAAGGCACAAAAAAGTACAGGCATAAAATGTATACAAGTGTATTTTTGTATGTGTCCGTATTTACTTATAAAATAGGGTTACAAATTATAACATGTAAATACGATAAATAACTCCAAAGAGTGATCTGGTTTATCTACGAAACATGAAAAGTTCTCTTTCTCTTCATTGGCCAATATCCATGATTTCCTTATGATCCCAATATCCCATCTCTAAGGTTGAATAGTATATTTATATTAGAAGAAATTAAAGAGAACTTCAATTAGGTGAGGTTTTTTGGGCACATATTTCCTTAAAGATAGAGGTCTCAGCGCACCAAGTGTCGCCTGATCGGAGCAATGACCATGCCCGTAGAGGGTCAAGGCCATTCTGTTGACTGACACTAAGGATGCGTTGACAGCACAGCCCAATGCAATGAGATTTTATAAGGTTCATTCCGGATCAGAGTAAACAACCACAGTAAAGAACTCGGCATTGGTTGCCAGTTTGCTGTTCTTGCAAGTTATAATACCGAATTAAAGCATATTTCATCCAAGTATACCAATCAACAGATACCCTTTAAACTTAATTCTAACATATAAATTTTAAATCTAAAGAAGCCTAATAAAACGAGCAAATTTTAATTCTCAAAAGAGTTATTGTTTAAAAGGATACTCACAGATTAGCAGAGGGACCTCTGTTACAGCATATTCTGGTAGAAAGCGATGCGATTATCCCAATTACAGCAAAAATTAGGGTTGTTATCAAGAAACCCATATTCCAGATATCGATTTTACACAAAATTTCCTGCAAAAAAAGGGAAAATTATTTTTTTATATTATTTAACTTGGATTCCAGGCTGAGCAAAGCCAAAAACAAATATGGAGATAAGATATAATCCATATGCTGAGAAACTAAAACCTTCCGTTTGGATTCAGAGAAAATGCAAGAAAATATCAGTAATTGGGATCTCAACTTTGGATTTGTATATCGGAAGGTTCGTTCTGTAGAGGTTTTAGTTTCGGATCTTCGGAAAATCGACTGTTCATCAATGACCCGTCTCTTTGAGCCCAAGCTTGCGTAAATGGGAGTCCATATTGGGATAATATGGCCCAAACGTTTTAAAGTAACCCGAGTAAGATATGTTCCAAACCCATCATTTTCTAATTAAAAATTAACGATTGTCCAAGATAAACGTTAACGTTTTGATTGAGATATGATTGTCATTTGAGTTTCTGATATAATATTTTATTATATTCAGTCAACATATTAATCTCTAGCTCATGCGGCCATTAAATTTTTAACATAAAATGATGAATTTAGAACATGTGAATAGCAAAATGACTATTTTATAACTTATGATAGTCAACGGACTCAACAAAACAACTCATATAACCAATAGACCATTTTATAACTTTTATTAATCAATGGACTCAACAAATAAGTAACCCATAATTAATGGATCATATGTGTACTTTATTCAAATATAAATTAGATTATTTTATTTTATCATCTCACCAATAGACTTTTTTGGTGAGAGAAATAATATAGTTATATTTAAGTTTGATCAAACCACGAAGGAATAAGATCATAGACAACGTAATTGATGAATTTCAGTTTAAATCTATAAATATCAGGACATTTTTTCAATTAAAATGGCATTAAATTCAAAATTACAAGGCCTAAAAGGAAGTATTAGAAAATTTTAGAGATTTTAGGGTGAAGTATGCATTTAATATGTAAATATCAGTTTTAGCCTATTTTAATATTTAAACTTTTAATTTTTTCAAAAGCATACCTGATATTTAATTTTTGTTTCATTTTAGTACCCCACTGTTAAAAGCTTAATGCGTTTAGTACCTAAACTATTAGTTTTTGTCCTTTTTAGTATCTATATTTTTAATTTTTAGTACTAAAATGAAACAAAAATCAAACTTTAGGTATAATTTTAAAACAATTAAAGGTTTAGGTATTAAAACATTCCATTGTTATAAGATGAAGTCAAAATCTGTCGAGTTTGAATATTTTAACCATCGCTAATTATACCATATCATACATGAAAAATTTAAAAGCACATTTTATTTTTGTGGGATGATGTGCCATTTTGAGGATTAAAATTCTAAATTTAGGGACCAAAATGCAAAATTTAAAAAGGCAATGCATTAAATGCTACTTTACATCTTTAACTCACGTGGGTAATACTCTCACGGCACCGTATAGAATTCCCAAAGACCCAAGCCCTAGATTCATTCACCTCAGAATCGAAAATCCCCAAATTCCTCGTATCCGGTCCGATTTGAGTAAGCCGCTCGGTTAAATTTAAATCACAAAACTCCCAAAAAAACCATATATATATTTTTTAATCTTTATTGTCATTCGAGGCTCTCATAATCCCCTTCTTCTCTCAACCATAACTCTGATCCCTTCCTTCCTCAAGGTAAAAATTTTATTTAAAAAATTCTCTCTTTCCCACAATTTACCCGCCAAAAAGTTTCCTGGTAATTTTAGTTCTACCATTTTTCCCCTTCCCTTTCTCTCTCGTTCTGGTTTCGGTCACTCTCGTGAAGTTACAACACTGGGTTTTGATTGATATTGTTTATAATGGACCATGAGGTGGGTGTCGGCGGAAACGCCGTAGCGTTTGAGCCTTCTCCGGCGGTGGGGGAGAAGCGGGGGGTCGAGAACGGGGATGTTTCTGTGTTGAAGAAGCAGCGGTGCGGTGGGGGATTAAAGAGGTGGCGGAGATTGTGCTGGTGCTGTCCACGATGGGGAAGATGAGAGGCGGAGGGAGGAATCCCACGTCGGCTGAGACGGCGTTGATGGCGGAGGCACGTGAGACGTTGGCGGAGATGTGCGGGGAGATGTCGCCTAAGGATATTGTTGGGAGGGAGGCGATAGGGAATGTGATTGAAGAGCTGGGGATTAATTCCCATCTCAAAGAGCGGAGTTTAGGGTTCAGGGGTATGGGGATGTCGATTTCTCAGAAGGTTTTATTTTCTAAAATGAGGGTAATTTTTTTTTATTATTTTAATGAATTTATTGCATTTATTATGTTTTATAATTGATACATTTGGGGAATCAGGAAAATTAAAGGCCTCGATCTATTATATGGTTTGATGTTCTTCACTGATTTTAATGTTAATTTTGGGGAACTAAAGATTATGTCTGAAGCTGTGAGAAGTTTAATTTGGTTCAAATTGCCCATAGGACATTTATGAATGTTGTAGAATTCTTATGATATTTTGAATGTGATACTGAATTTTAGTGAAAAAGTTCATGTTATTGGAATCTGAGTGTTCGATTACCATAATGATTTTCAGATGGAAGAACCCAAAAAATTCACTACTCCTGCTACGTATACATCTCAGTCGGTGCAAACTAATGTCGGTGGATACTCTGAAAACCGTGGCTCATCGAATGCTGTTCGCATTTTACCATCAGATCGACTCATTCATGGAGCTGTGTCTTCTGGAGGCACCCCAGTTTCGTCTCATGTTACAGCAGCGGGTTCAACTCTGTTGCAACATCAATTGCCCACTGGCGATGTAAAAATGGCAACAATGTCCACTGGGCTACCAAGTGGTCATCTAGGAGATTCGTCTTCGTTTGCATATCCCAGGGTAAACAGACCACAATTAAGTTGGATGGAGGATCAAACGTGGCTTCTTATGTTTCACATGTACCGGTAATTCTCTCTTCAACCTGGTCTCTGACCCTTGGTAGCATAAAAGTTGATGGACCTGTTTACGTATAATTTGAAACTTTTTGGGAGAGATTAGATGATATGTTCTACCTACTTTTTCCATGGGTGGGACACGTTTTCTTGGCTTAGAATTGTGTTCTATGATGATCATGAAATGATTGATTCTATAATCTAGCAAATTCTAATGCTGTGGTTTCTTTATTCGAAATTTTGCCACTATATTACCACTATTCTCCCTCTTATTTGGTTCTGTTGAACATTTAAGCATCTTTATCCGTGCTTCATCTCGAATATTGTGTGTTTCAGCTAATTCTTCAGCAAGCCATTCACTCGCCAATGCTCCCACTTGGTCTATGCAAGCTCAACCTGCAGCATTTGGTAAACCTGGGCAAGAGAACAAGGTTTTGGCTCATCATCCAACCAAGGTTGAAGGAAGTTCTGGTTCACTATGGCACAGATGACTCCTCAAGCTGTGAGAGATCAAACCTTTAGACCATTCAATACTCAAACTGCAGCCGGAACTTTTCCAAGTGTGCACCAGCCCGCGCAAGGTGTGAACTTTACACAAGCTCCTCCATTTACTAATCATCACACTGAAATTGCTCGAATTGTTCAAAAGTTGTTGCAACCGAAGCTTCCTGCACATCTTACCTGGACTCCTCCTTCTAGAGAGTATATGAATAAGGCTGTGACTTGTCAAACGTGCAAACTTACCTTTAATGAAGTGGAAAATGTGCTGCTTTGTGATGCATGTGAGAAAGGATTCCACTTGAAATGTTTGCAGTTGAAGGGTATCCCTAGGGTGAGTGGCACTGTGCTAGATGCTTGTCATTTTGCAATGGGAAGCCTTTGCCCCCCAAATATGGTCGTGTCATGAGAAGCATCAATGTACCCAAAGTGCCGGCTTGTTCAACCGAAGCTCAGTCATCTTCAGAGAAGAAAGTGGAAAATCTGGGTCCTCTGCTCAATCATGAGAAGGTAACTGCAAATGGAAGCTCAGCATTGCAGACTCCTGTCTTGTCAACTACAGTTAACTGCAACTCTATTGGGTCAGCATCTGGTTCCAAGGTTCCAAAAGGGAACTCGACAAAACCTTTGGAGGCTGTACGTGATTCACCTTCTGTTGGCAGAGTAAATGAGAAACCTGAAGAACATTCTCAAATGACTGAATCATCTAATCATGAAGAAAAAAAAGATCACACAACATTGTCACAACCTGCGGATACATCATGTAACACTATCAGCGACAAGGCAGATCATTCACAGCCTTCACATAACAAACAAGATATCCTAACAGAGCAGCAAAACTGTGCTGAAATCCCTTCAAATAATTGCCATGATGAAAGTTCCGGAATTAAATATTTGGAGAAAGGTTTGAAAGGAGACATTGACTGCATTAAACAGATTAATCAAAGTGAACAAGATGCTGCAAATGCACAAGTAAATCCTACTGGAAATTCTGGAACTCATACTGTGATTCCAAGGCATCCGGAGTTTTCTTGTGATGGTTTGTGTGCTGTTGAATGGGATGGTGACGTACTTCAAGTTGTCGATGAGAAGGAGTTTTACCGGTCTTGTTGCATCAATGGCATAACTTATGAAGTTCATGATCATGCTCTTATTCATTTTGGCCAGGATAAACTGATACCATCTAAGCTTCAGGTAAGCATGTTCATAAGAATTATATGATGAGCTTTGCTAGATCCTATGTCCTGTAAAAACAGACTTCATAATTTTCGATCTTCACTTCAGGCAATGTGGGAGGATGCTAAAACCGGGATAAAGTGGGTGGTTGTCAAAAGGTGCTACTTTCCTAATGATTTGCCGGAGGGTGTTGTTTATCCATGTGCTCCTGAAACGAGTGAGGTAATCTTTCATGCACGATTAAGTTGACCGTTTTCTTACTATTGTTCTCTCTGTTGTCTACTTCTTGTCTGTCATGATAGCAAGTAAAATCCGATGGCTCGTCAATCATTCTTTCTGCTATTCTTTGTAGGTTTATGAATCTAATAATGATAGCACTGTAATGGCAACCTCAATTCAATGCCCGTGTGAAGTTCTTCCTGCTGCTAAATTCAAAGAAGAAAGTGAAAGGCGAAATCAGTTAGAAACCGAATCAACAGAAGGATTAAGGGCAATTTTCTTATGCAAGTACGTGTATTCATTCGATAAACTTATCATGTATTAAGCACATGAAGAATCGGATTTCGATTAATGCTTGATCTTCATTCTGCAGATGGCTTTATGATGAATTTCAAGTAAGCTTTCAGCGTATATCAAGCTAACAGTTATGCATCTTTTTTACTTAGCATGATGTCTTGACTAGTTGACATGGCAAACGATGTCACTACTCAGATCAGGTAAATGTAGTATTGATATCTCAATTTCGTTTGTGGTTTTCTAATATTTTCCGGAACCGATCTTTCCCGATACATTATCTTGGAGTCGTAACTGTTTATGCTGAACACAGTATTAAAAGCTTGCAGCTTGGACCTGTTGCATATCTGAGGATCGTGGCTTGCTATTTGCATTGTGTATTATAAGTAGTCTTTGACCTAGAGCTAGTTGTGTATCCATAGTTTGATTAGCATTTTAAGTTCATTTCTTCATGCATTTCCATATTGTTTAAACAATCATAAATCAATCTGTTTCAGCTTTTAAAACATTTTCAACCTTTTCTTTTATATAAATAAGAATAATTAGACGATAATATTAATGCATGTGTATATATCTTATCTTCAATCATTCAATAAATGTATGTTCAATCATTACTTACTACAGAATCCCAGATCTCATGAACTTCGAATGTCAATAAAGAAAAGATCTAAAGCTAGAAGATGAAAGAACTCCAGATCTGATAACACCAAGAAATCATTACTTACTACAGAGATCAGTCGTGAAGGTGAAAGCAATCGCATTCATAAATCATAGAATCAAAGACCCATTTTCTTTAGGTATTGAATTAGACAAATTGTTTATACAAGATGAAAGATCTTTGAGATCATCAGAGGTGAGATATGAGATCATAGACCCTAAATCACCATCATTTTTCCAGCAACGAAGATCTAACATTTGATAAATAGCAAAAAGGGATACTTTAAGATCGACTGGTTGATCGTCACCGTTGATCAGAGACATAAAGTGAGATCGTCGAGTTCATCCAACGGTGGAAAATTGAGATCGAAAGGCAAAGTTTTCCGGCAAGACGACGATGCGATAACATCCGCATCATCGACGACTGACGACGATGAATCACAGTATTCACTATGACAATCGTCGGGCGTAACCGGCGGTGAACACTTCCGAGTCGTAGTCGCCGTCGGTTTCTGCTGTGGTAGGGATGGTCTCGGCCCACTAAACGACTCCACCGTGCTACTCATGCTACTCCTCGCCGGTCTTTGCGGTTTCACTTTCGGATCTTTATAATCGCCGTCGATGAAGGCTTCATTGATGATGAGATGAGAAGGTGGGAGATCGGAAGAATTTAAAGCGAAATTCGTTTTCGCTTTGTTTCCACGGAGGGAAATCGCCGCGGCATCGTATGCTCGAGCGGCTTCTTCGGCAGAATTGAAGGTCCCAAGCCAAACCCTGGTTTTTTTCCATGGATCTCTGATCTCCGCCGCGAATTTTCCCCATGGTCTTTTCCTGACACCTCTGTATCTTTGTTCTTTTACAGATCCGTTGGGTTCCACCGCCGGTTTCATCGCTACGTCGGATCCTCTCCCTTTCCTCATCGGAAAATGATCGAATCTTAAAAAATCCACCCGATCCTCCCAAAGGGGTTATCCAGAAAAAAATATGTTTAACTTCAAAGATTGAAGAAGAAAAAAAAAGCAAAAAATATTATATCAAAACAAAGAGATTGATGAAAATATTAGAGATTAGGATTAAAAAGGGGTAAACTCACCAATCTACATGCCCAAAATCAATATTTAGACAAAGGAATAACAAAAAATGAAAAGAAAATGTAAATTTTAAGGAAAGAATGAAGAAGGGAAGATGGAAGGAGAGAAAGATGATAGGTGGGACGGCACAACCTTCTCTTGTGCACGAATTATATTTCATCTGGACGATTTATTTATTATTTATTTATTTTAATTCTATTTCTTGATATTTAATACACTCTTATGAAAATAATAATAAAAAAAATTAATTATGTTGGTTTCATATATACATGTTAAATAAATAATATTTTATTATTACTTTAAAGCATATTTCAGTAGTAATAACAATTTTAAAATTTATTATGGGTGAAGCACGTAAATGATTTATTGATTATTAAAGTTTTCTCCGTTATATTTTTAGGTATTTATCGTTAAAATAACTCGTTAAGACACATGTCACATCTAAATTTTTTTAAAAATTAAACATGACACGTCATTTAACGATTTTTTTAACGATAACATCTAAAATTATAACGAATAAAACTTTAAACACAAAGGTTTTATCTATTAACTTGCCTTGCAAGCTTTGAAGTATGTGACTATGTGACAGTGTAATCAATGACGGAGTCAAATAGACAATGGGGGAAGGTTTAAATTTTCTAAATTTAAGCATTAGCTAAATTTTTAATGTTATTATTATGTTTTAAATGTATATATTTATATAAACTCTTCTATCATTTCAGCTATTAACAGTAGCTATTGGTTAATATTTTATTTTATAAATGTTTATACATTCATATAGTGTTTTTAATGTTTTTTATAAGGGTAAATTACATTGTTCCTCATTGTATTATACTCTATCTTCTATTTTCCTCGCTTTTAATTTTTTATTTTGTTCATTAAACTTTAAAATTAAATCATTTTGCTCACTCTCCATTTTCTCTCTAACTGCTGATGAGGTGACATTTAATATTATTATTTTATTTAAAAAATTAAAAATAAAATAAAAATAGAAGGTGGTCGTATGCCATCGTCGACCGCCGTAGATGGTGGCTGTTAAGTCCCAAAATGATATGTCGCTTCGTGTCGACGTCGTGAGTTTGAATCCGACCTCTATTTTATCAGAAGTTACTTCGAAGTCCACGAATTTGTGATTGAAAGTGAGTAAACCGAAACGTTTCAATCCAAATTCACGGGTTTTGGGAATTTTTGTTGGTGAAACAACCACCAGATTCGGACTCAAGGGGTCGAGACGAACTAACCCGTTCCATTTTGGGACCGAAAGGTATCCATCTACGGTGGTCGTCGGTGACCGGAATGAAAATGATGTGGTGGTCGACGGAGAGAAAACGGGGAAGAGAAGGAAAAAGGGTATCATGAGTCATTAAACTTTACTATCTTTCATATATTTACTCACCAAAATAAAGACAATTTATTATATTTAGTTTTTAAAAACGGCGTCGTCTTGATTATTGTACCACATTATAATACTGTTAAAAGCTTAACGGTAGAGTAAGCAAAATAATTTAATCTATAAAGTTCAGTGAGCAAAAAGAAAAATTAAAAGTTGGGTGAGAAAAATAGGAGAGAGTATAGTACAATGAGTAACTATGTAATTTACCCTTTTTATAAATGCAAGAGTCATCCACGAATTTTTATGATGTATGGAATTTGAATTCAATTTTCTTCATGTTTGTACGAAGGATTAATGTCAGTTTTAACTCTCGAAGTTTTCAAAAAAAATTATTTTAACTTTTTTTTTTCATTTTTACTTTTAAATTTTAAGTTCTTTGCCAAATTAAATCAACTAATATTCACTAATAAAGTGACCTCTGTGATAAAAAAAATTATTGTTATTATTTGAGGATCCGAGTTCAAGCATCATAGATGTAAGGGGTGTTAGCATTTAATGTTAAAAGGTTGAAATTATCTTTAAACAAATATTATTTCATAATTACTCTTTTTAATAAAAAATCAACTAATAGAAAATATAACAAACTTATTTATAAACAAATAAAAGAATCGATGTCATTTTAATAAATTTATTTATTTTTAGATTTAATTTAACAAAAGATATAGAGTGAAAAGATATAAAAAAATAAAGATTAAAATATTATTTTGATATATTTAATGGTTGAAAATGTCATTAGACTTTTTATAGTTTAACTTATTTTTAGTAAAGTATTTTTTTTTACTTTATATAAAAATAAATACTTAAACATATATAAAAATAAATACTTAAACTATATTTAAAATTAATTTAGGTGACTAAAGAAATTTTTGCTAAAAATAAGTGCTTAAAGTTTTCTTTTTTACAATTTTATGTGTCTACCGTTAAAAAAATCGTTAAGTGACACGTGTTATGTCCAGTTTTTAAAAATATTTTTAAAAATATTTTTTTAAAAATTTATATATGACATGTGTTACTGAACGAGTTTTTTTTAACATAATCACCTAAAAATGTAACGGATTAAATTTTAGACACATAAATAGAATATTCTCTTGAAATTGCTAAAGAGCACAAATTAGTACGTTAAAAATAAAAATACAAACAGATGTTAAAAACCTAATCAAACAATTTGAATAAATAATAGATACGAGCAGGAATCTATTAAGGAATTAAGGTGGGCACGTACACACCTTAAAATCTGAAATTTCTTTGGATAATTATATATTTTAATGATTGTGGTCATCCTGAAATTTTAGTTGTGTCCATCCCGTATAAAACTTCGTGTGATTAATATATATGTGTATCTAATCTAAAAAATATTTTTGGATCCACCGCTAAATACAAACAACATCAGGATAGCACCATCATACTAACATAAAAATGCATATAATAGTGAAAAATCATTTACAATCTTACATTACCTTAATTCAACCGCGGCCTATTTTCGGTAATCGCAAATGTCTATCAGTATTAAGTATTAGGGTCCAAAACATGCATATGCAGTGGCAGATTTCTTAAAGATCTAGAGTGGGCACTAAAATTCAAATTTGTCTGAAAATTACATATTTTAATAGGTGTGTCAACTTGAAATTTTAGTTGTACCCACCCTGTATAAAAGTTTTGTGATTAGTTTATATGTGTAAGAATGACAATTTAACCCGAATCTAACGTGTTTCGACCTGACCTGACCTGATTAGTTGTAATTTCTTTTTTTAAAAATATATTATTTTAATTAATTCCTTATTCTATATCTAATTAGGTCATATCTATACTCTAAAAATTCAAGTCGGGTCAGAGTCGAGTGGAGGATACATATTTTTCGGGTCGGATCATGTTCGAGTGGAGGATAATATTTTTGGATCGGATCGGATTGACAAAAAATCGATCCTAACTGGACCTATTGTCATCCTTGTATACACGAATGTCTACTCTAAAATATTTATGAGCATATCATTGTGAATATCAACCGTATAACCAAAATAAACGTAATCTAAATATGAAAATACTTGTCAAATATAATCTAAATAAAAAGAAAAATTAACTGTCGATAATTAATCGAGATTAGTGTTGTCATCAATGATGATAAAATGTAATAAAATTAGAACAAGATTAACACGGAAAGGAGAAAAAGAAACAACTAGAGTTTTACATCATCAAGAAATAATTATATCGAGGAAATGACTTTGAAAATTCAAAATAAAATCAAGTCCTAGAATTTAAATTTAATTGAGGAATTGACAATGGTTTAAATTTATTAAATAAAAATAAAAAAATATTTTTATTTATAAATAACGAAAAAAAAGTTTTGACATTAGAAACATGGTAAATAAATAATAAATAGTAATTAAATTTAAAATATTTCATTTTTTCTGTACAGATGAGAATAGATTTTCATTTCCATTTAATAAACGTTTTCTTAAAATTTTCATTTTATAAATTCAAGATTGTTGCCATTTGTCTTGCTTGATTTTCCGTTGGACCCACAGTTGTAATAAATTCAATTGTTTTTATATAATTTTGAATTTTTATTTCTTATGTGTTTCGAGAAGATTTGAACCCGAATGCAAAATTTAGCAAATACACGTAGGATAATGGAGGCCATGCATGCATGTATGATAACATGTGATTTTTCATTTCTTGTCTTGTGCATACATGTTTTTTTTTAATTTATGACTGAATATGTATATTTATGCGCAGATGAATTGAAGGAGTGTTCGAGACTTTTTTTTCCTTAAAATTTTTAAATTTTATACAGTTTATGTATTTTTTTAATTGATAATCTAATTTTACATCCCTGAATTTTTAATATAATTTTCTAAAAATACATACGATGACGTAAAATCATACAATTATCCCAACCGACATAGTTATACGGTGTGCGTGTATGGATATATCATTATACTAACTTAAAATTCTTTAGTTTTTTAGAGGGTCTAAAGATAAATTTCTCATTTCAAAGGGCCAAGGCCATGAATATTTCAAATTTCAAACGCGTGGAGTATACTTTTACCTTTCCAAACCACGTCATGGCCACCATCTTCAACCAACCTACGTACTATAAATATATCCTCAGCGTAGTCGTGTTTGTAAGGCAGCTTTATTCACTGCTTCCTACGTTTATATTCAACATCGAAGAAGGAACAAAACAACAATGGGCGAGAGCAACGTGACGCTTATAGGTTCATGGCCAAGCCCTTTCATGTTGAGGGCAAGGATCGCCCTTCACCTCAAATCTATAGACTACGAGTACATCGAGGAGAACTTATTGGAACCCAAGAGTGATCTTCTTCTCAAACTTAACTCTCTTCACAAGAGAGTCCCTGTCCTCGTCCATGAAGGCAAACCCATCATCGAGTCCCAAGCCATCGTCCAATACATCGATGAGGTTTGGCCCAATGCCCCTTCCGTTCTCCCTTCCCATCCTCAACAACGTGCCGACGCTCGAATCTGGGTTGCCTACATCGACGAAAAGGTTCATTTGTTTAATCTTGGTCACATCTCGTTAAAAAATGATAAAGTTTATTCGTATAACACATAATGTCAACAAACGTTCAACATTCCAAAATATGAGTTTGTTTGCCCTAAAATAAAATATTGGGATAAAATACTACAAAAAAACAAAAAGAATAGGGCTCAATAATGAATTCATAAATTTAAGAATATGATCTAAAATTTTAAATTTCTCTTTCTTAACAAATGATATGCAAATTTCTTTATTTTTTCTCTCTTTAACACATTAAACTAAATTTAACAACTTTTCTAAAATAATGGGTATGCACTTACTCACCTAGATAGGGACGGAACCAATATTCTAATTCAAGGGGCAAGGTATAACTAACAATATAGAAAATGAGAGCGATAAAATCAAAATAAACCAAAATGGGAAGGTAAAATCAAAATAAATTAAAATTTGGAAGTCTAAATACATATTTAGTTTTATATATTTTTTAATAATAAAAAATTAGGGGCAATGGCCCCCAACCTTGCACATAGTTACATCCTTGCTCGTACGGGCTTAGTGCATCAACTTTGGTTAAAGTGGTTATTTAATTAAATATTAGGAGTATTTTTATCTTAAAATAAAATATTAGAGAAAAAAGTGACTATTTAATTATACGTTATGGATACTTTTGCTATTAGAATAAAACATTAAGTTACTCCAAAAAAAAAAGATTAAATTGATTATTTAATTAAACATTGGAGACAATTTTTTAGTATTACGCCTTGAATCTTGACATAACATGTCGAGTGTGGAGTCTCATTAATTTGTTGTTGTTTTCTGTTACTGTAGTTGGTCCCTGCCCTGATATTAGCGGTGATCGCCGAGACGGAGGATGCCAAAAAGGCGGCAATAGCAAAACTGGAAGAAGCGGTGGTGACGATGGAGGGATGCCTGAGAGAGCTGAGCAAAGGGAAAGCTTTCTTCAGTGGGGATAACATTGGCTACCTGGACATCGCATTCGGTCCATTCTTTCTCTGGATCCAAGTCATCGGCAAGCTTCATGGGGTGAAGCTGCTCTCCAACGACAAGACGCCGGGTTTGCTCCGATGGGCTCATAAGAGCTTCTTCCCCCATCCAGTCGTCAAGGATCTCTTGCCTGACCTCGAAAAGCTTGCCGAGTATTCTGCTAAACAGAGGCCCCTCTTAATAGCTAGGTTTTCTACCAAGTGATCAATTCAGTCATCCAGTCTGAAGGTTCCAAGTTTGGCCACCATAATCTTAGTATTTTGTTTTGTCAACTCTAATAAAAAAATAATGTACCCATGGTGATCATTCAGTTATAATAAAAAATAACGTATACATGCATACGTCGTCATACGTTTATAAACGATAAATATGTTTCCAGGATATGTAATATGATACTGATATGTGCATGCATGCATGCATAGGATATGTAATATATTTTTCTTTTTGAAATTATGCAATGATGATTGATAATGTTTTCTTCTTCATTTTTATAAGAAAAACTTCTAGTTTTGATTTCTCTTTGATTTTTCGGTGAAGATATATTTTTCTTCTTTATCTTATTCTTAACGGTAGGAAGGTGGAGAAGGGAGAAGCAAGTTGCATTTCTTGATTCCACATTGATCGGATAGTGTATATTATAGATTGGAGTACTGGTTTGCAATTTCATGAGTTTTGAATTTTTGGTTGAGTTTTATGAGTTTTAAAGTGATTTAGATAAAATTCTAATTGATAGAATGACATGAGAAAATTAGGTGAGCTCATTGATATCTGGTGCGGTCAAAAAATACGTTAAAGAATGATAATTACAATGTTGACGCGACGCATGAATAAAATTATAAACCTTTATTTTAGATGATTAAAATAAAATAAAAAATGTAAAATGATATGAAGGACATATGATTTCCATACTAATAAAAAGTGGTCATATCATACGTGACACATGAATAAAATTGTAAACATTTATCTTTAATGTCACATTTTCATTTATGATTTGATATTTTAGTGACTAAAATAAGAGTATATCAAAAGTATAATGGGTAAAATAAAATTTTTAAATTTTAATGATTAAAACAAGAGTCTAAATAAGCATGCATAAACCAAGATACATATCAACTTCCATCTACATCCATCTTTATTACAACTACAAGGACGGTTTACAATAGGTGACTCTGAATGAACTCTAAGGTGGTGTTTGGTTCGCTGGAATATTTCTGTTGGAATTAGAATCTGTGAAGGAATTGAAATCTGTCAGGAATTGGAATCCAATTCCATATTCTGTTTGGTTGGCAGGAAATTGAATTGGAATCCAATTCCATATTATGTTTGGTTCGCAGACATGTCAGATGAATTTGATTTCAATAATATAAAATGACAGTATTTCCCTTCTTGTTTTTTTTTTGCTTAATTTTAATTTGTTTTATAAATTACATGTAACAATATATTATAAAAAATTAAAAAAATTAAAATTTAATTTTATTGATTGATTATTCATTTCAATAAATTATAAAAATCATGCTAATAAACATCATAAGTTAAAATCATCCCAATTAGGGATGGCCATGGGTCGGGTTGGGTCAGGTTTTTGGTCCACCTGACCCGAGTACAAGGGAACCTCCATCCGAGACCTGACCCGACCAAAATAAAGTTTCACCCGACTAGACCCTAATATATGAATTAGAAACCTGACCCGACCCGAAATAATAAAAAAAATATTTTTATTAAATAAAAACAGTGACTTAATTGGAAAAAAAAGTATATATAGAGGGGTATTATTGTAATTATTCCTAAATATATAAGGTAAAATTATATATTTTTTTTGGTTGAGTCAGGTATTTTTCACCATAAACCAGAACCTGACCAGACCCGAATATCACAATTAAAAAAACCGATCCGACCCGACCAAAATAAAGTTTCACCCGACGCGACCCTAATATATGAATTAGAAACCCGACCCGAAATAATAAAAAATTATTTTTATTCAATAAAAACAATGACTTAATTGAAAAAAATTATATATAGAGGGGTATTATTGTAATTATTCCTAAATATATAAGGTAAAATTATATATATTTTCGGGTCGGGTATTTTTCACCCTAAACCCGAACTCAACCCGACCCGAATATCACACTTAAAAAAACCGACCCGACCAGACCAAAATAAAGTTTCACCCGACCCGACCCGAAATAATAAAAAAATATTTTTATTCAATATATGAATAAGTTACCAAAAGATTGATGAGGGTAGTATAGTCAAATTTCAATTCCCTCCATTCTTGGATGGAATTCACTTTCCCTTATTTGATGGAAAGTTGAAGCCATGAGGGATTCCAATTCTCTTGGAAAACTTGAACCAAATATGGAAAAGTGATGGAATTGAATTCTAATTCCCCCTAATTCCAAGGGATTCATGCCAACCAAACGCCACCTAATACTTATAAAAATAAAACTATAATTTTTGTATAGGCAGGATCAGAGAGACGGACGAAATATTTCATGTTTAAAAAATGAACTTGAACTTTTAAAATTTCATGGAGTGAACCTGAACGTAATAAATTCCAGATAAAGAAAAAATATATTTTCAATTTAAAATATATAATAATTTTAAATTTTTCATTATAACTGTAAAAAAAAAGTACCCGGTCCATTAGTGGGTAGGACTATAATGATAAATCCAACCTTTTTAAATCTTTTCCGTGGAGTAACCCGGTATATTCAGACAAACAAGTAACCAGATATCAGCCCATTTATTACAAATGGGCCCATATGTACTATCCAGTCTTATCCAAAATCCTCATTCACTCAACCGCACTCGATAACGCCCTCCATTTCTTGCACAATAAGAAAAAGTATCAATCAAATTTAAAAATAACACTATCATACAAAAAAAAGTTAAATTCAACATAAGTAACTTAATTATTAATAGTATTATAGATTCGTCATTAAATTCTAAAAAATTCTAAATCTATCACTCAATTAATCGATTTGTTATAAAAATATTGTTCTATCTAAAAACGACACGCTCTTTAATATGGTTATAGATATGTCACATTATTTATTAATTGTAACAATCAAGTACTCAATTTATCAATTGTTATAAGCAGATCACTCAATTAATCGATTGTTAAAAATACGTTGTCATGTCATTAAAAATAAACCAAATGTTAATTTTTTTAGTTACAAATAGGTTACTCTATTCATAATTGTATTAACCAATTACTTGATTTATCAACTATTAACCAGATTACTCAATTGTAACTAACGACAAAGTGACTTATTTATAACCATTAATTAACTGAGTAATCTATTTATAAATATTTAAAATTGATCTATTTGTAATCTTACTGAAAACTGAGTAAGTATGGTATAATTTATCAAAAAAAAAAGCGATGATTACAAATATATCGATATGTCATTAAAAAAATGAAACAAACATTAGTTTTTTTTAGATACAAACCTGTCGGGATGGGCACGAGACCCGAATCGAACAGATTCTGATCCAATCCAATTTGATAGGATCATATTTAAAAAAAATCAGGTTCAGGTCGGGTAGGTTTGGTTTTTTTCAAGGTTATGTTCGGATATGGTCGAATTCAGGTTTAGAATGAAAAATATTTGATCTAACTCGACCCAATTTTTTTTAATTTTACCTTATATATTTAAGAATAATTACAATAATACCCCCTCTATATATTATTTTATTTCAATCAAATCCCTAATTTTATTGAATAAAAATAATATTTATAATAAATTTATTATTTCAAGTCGATTTGAATTCGGATTTTATCTCAAAAAATCGGATCAAGTGGAAGGTGTATATTTTTTGAGTCGGGTTGAAGATTTATGATTTTCTAGTAAGGTCGGATGGACCGAAAATCTGATCATACCTTACCCATGCCAATCCCTAGTCACTCTATTTATAATTATAACAACCATATACTCAATTTATCAATTATTACAACCAAATTACTCAATTATAACTAATGTCAGAGTGACATATTTATAATAATCGATTAATTGAGTAATTTATTTTAAAAAAGAAAACTAATTGGCCTATTTATACGGTTACAATAATTGAATGACGTATGAATGTAATTTATACCCAAAAAAATCATACTGGACACATACTCGTTCGGCTAAGATTCTCCAAGAGGTCTCCCAACGGCAACGATTCTCCTAGAAGCCACAATAATGAAAAGTAAAAATAAGGGTAAACTATACGGGAGACCATCAAATTATGGTCATTAATTAATCTTGCCATCGAACTATTTTTTATCTCAATTCGACCACCAAACTTTTTAATTGATTCAATCAGACCACTCTCCGTTAAAAAAATAACGGAGAGTCCGACGTGGCTGCTCAATAAGCGTATTGTTTCCAGGTTGAACATGCACCACACCACGTCATGGACATGCACCGCTGCACGTCAATTAACACATAAGAAAAAAATAAATAGCACTCAAAGAGTGAAGGAAGAAGAATAGATAATTTCAAACATGTATCTCCATCTTCTCCACAACCTTTTGTCTTCGTTTGTCCACCCATCTCTTTCGCCTGTTGAGCAGCTCGACGAACAATATCCGTCGCTTGTCCACCCTTCTCCGCCGCATACTGAGTGCTTTGACGAGCGGTTTCCCTTGCTTGTTAACCCTTATCTTTGGTGTACTCGACTGCGGTGTTAAGCGATTGGGCGACCGACTCCTTTGCCTTGTTATACCATTCTTTGGCAGCGTGTAAAGTCTCCATCGAATTCGCTTGAGCTGTTCCTCTTAGCTTAGATATCTCTTCTAGAGATAGCTGTTATAGTTTCTCGCCACCCTATTCTTTATCGATGTTCCTCAGTTCGCCGGCCGTTTCCATGCTATGCATTGTCTCTTTATCGCTCTCGCGTTTGCCCATAGACTCCATTAAAGCACATGCACTCTGCTCACATTTGGCTTTGGACTCCATTGAAGCACCTCTCTCTTGTCTATTTCCACCGATCTTCTCGTGTTTGAAGCCCTGAGACTCCATTGAAGCACCTCTAATTTGTTGTCCAAGCCCACCGCTCACTTCGAATTTCCCTATGGCGTAATTAGGCTCTCTAGCCTTCTCTTCACCGTGTTTTCCTCTTCCGATTTTGACGTCATCTCCCTTTTGGTGGTAGTACACATTGCTATCTAAACTTAGAGCCGTTGTCTCCCTTTCGTGGTTTCTATATTGATGTGTATCCATTGTTGCACCACCTAGAAAGTCCTCCAGTTTTGGGGAAGAAGTGGGCACAATCCCTTCAACAGAAAAAATATGAGAATATAAGTTTAACATAAGGAAAAAAGCAAATAAGAGAAGCATGCGAAAAATGAAAACATAGAAAGCCATCTGATTTAAGCGGCATAATAGACAATGGAGCGTGAAAGCTTTCAGTTTCTCCAACTCCATAGTAGATTCCAGTCCCGTTTAAGTAAGAAGGCAAGTAGAAGCTTTTAGGAACAACATTAGCAGTAGCTGGTGAAGTTTGACTATATTGATGGTAGTGATGATGACGGTGTTGGGGATCAGTAGGTACTTCCATTTTCATGTGGGTGAAAGAGAGAAACCCAACCATTTATTATTGTTAACATTGTTACTACCGTCGTTCACAATATTCTTCTTCTTCTCTCTCTTGCTTTTCTTTCTAAGTAGTTTATATACCCAGATTGAAGGAACAAAGGTGGCGGCGAGGATGGTGGAAGGTGGATGGTGGAAGGAACCTAATGGGTTTTGTGTGAAAAAAACCTGTGTCTTCTTAGGTGGCATTAATAATAATATAAAAACATCGGCATTAGTTTATAACAGCCACGTCGGACGTTGCGTTATTTTTTTAGCAGAGAGTGGTCTGATTGAATCAATTAAAAAGTTTGATGGTTGAATTGAGACAAAAAATAGTTCGGTGGCAAGATTGATTAATGACCATAGTTTGGTGGTCTCCCGTGTAGTTTACCCTAAAAATAATTCAACACATCCCTCTGAGCTAGCGGGAGGAAAGAAGGAAAAACAGGCAACTGTTGAATGAGCTTTGGATGCACCACGAAAGAGCCTATAAAGAGAAATATCTTCTCCTTTGCTTTCCATTTCGTTGTTTCATCGAAACTGTAAGAAGCTTTCTTTCTTTTCTTTCTAATTCTGAATTATTTATGTAATTATCCGTATAATTTTTGTTTCTATTTTTTTGTCAGATCTCCTTTTGATCATCACTCTTGCTCTTCTGTTAAATTTCTCTTTTATGTTTTGTTTTGGTTGGGAAATCGTTGCGATGTTTCGAGGATGTGATCTTAGAGCTGAAATTTCATGGAAAAATTAAGTGAAAAGTTTTACTATCAGACTTTGAGTAATTTTTGTTCTGACTCATGAGTTGACTCTGGAATTCTTCAAGTTCAGGTTATCCATATACGTCTTTAGTCATTTTTATAGTGTTTTCTATTTTAAGTTTAGCCAAATCATCCTTTAACCTGTGAGAAGTTAGTGTAATTTCTCTTTAAATTTTTTCAATTAGATCTCCTTTTGATCAATCTTGTTCTTCTGTGATCTTTTTTGGAGTATGTTATCTTAGAAATTGAAACTTCAGGGAAAAAATAAATTAAATGGTTTTCGAATTCAGGTTATCCGCTCTAGTTTGTAGTAATTTTTGTCGTGTTTTCTGTTTGTCTGACGAGGTACCGTCTTTTGTTTTTTATTGCGTGTTTGTAACCTGAGTAACGTGAAAATGATTTGAATTTAATGGAAATCTCTTTTGACTTTAATGTTTAGCTGAATTAAGTTAACGCTGTTGTTTCGAAATTCTAATAAGATAGATTTAATTTCCATCCTTTTGTCCTGCAACCAAATTCAGTATTTGGCACCTGATCAGTAATTGGTTTTACCGAGTTTCAGTAACTTGAACTGTAGAGCAAGGGTTTTGACTTTAAGTAAGATTTATCTTAGTTTTTATCAAATTACTTTGACCAAAAATTGATTCTACTGAATTTCAATTAATTGACGTGTAGAGCAATTATTTGCCTTTAAATAAGATTTCTCGTATCTTTAATCAAATTACTTTAACCATAATAATGTTTACTTTTAAGTTGCAGATTGTTTATATATTTGTTTATCTATTTATCTGTGTGCATCTATGTCATGTGTAATGTTTTCTAAGCGACCAAAGATGATCTGAATAGATGTTTTAGGCATAGGTGAACTAGAGATATTTTTATTCCCATGTAGGCAAAACGTGGTTGTGTGCTAGTTTTCATGTGAAAGTAACTTTTCCAGCTGTATTAATTCTAGTTGTGTGTTGGTATCGTATTTTGAAGCTTCCCGTTTGGAGTTCTTATCATAGCTTATTAGAATATCTGTTTTGTTGACTTTCAATTGCAGAGTGGAGTTCATCAGAATGGGGACAATAATCAAAACTACTACTGTCACTCTTTTTCTTTGTCTTCTTCTGTTTCCTATTGTCTTTTCCACACCTAATGAACGGTTGATCAGAATTGGACTCAAAAAGATAAAGATTGACCGAAACAATAGGTTGGCTGGTGAGGCTTTGAAAGCTTCTATTAGAAAGTATGGTCTTCATGAGAACTTGGGGGAACCTGAAGACATTGATATTGTGGCACTAAAGAACTACCTGGATGCTCAGTACTTTGGTGAGATTGGTATTGGCACTCCACCACAAAAAATTCACTGTGATATTTGACACCGGTAGTTCCAATTTGTGGGTACCTTCATCTAAATGTTATTTCTCAGTAAGTTTTACTCCTTAAATTGATATCTGAGTGCTTAAGAAGTGGGCATGTGATTTGGAATATAACTTACATGTTTTCTGGGTGCAGATAGCTTGCTATTTACATTCAAGATATAAATCAGGCCGTTCACGTACCTACAAGGCTAATGGTTTGTTTATGTGCCTTGGTCCATTCAAGCTTTCCTGAAATCCACTTATAAACTGGTTTTCTTTAATCAACTAAAAATGCCACTTAGAACAGGTGACGTAGTTGAATTTGGGTGTTATTTGTTCTTTTTACTTTTATGATATTTTGGCTACTTAAAAAAAAACAAAAATAAAAGATCATGTGTGCTTGTTATGCACAATTGGTTTCGTTGTGCTTGATTGGCTAAACTTTGGAAGGAGGACAAGGAGGACATTACAATTAATCCTTGTTTATACAAATCGAAGTGAAGATAATGAAGCTGATGACAATGTACTTACTTTTTAATGAGTAATTGCAGGTAAACGAGCGGATATCCAATATGGCACTGGAGCCATTTCTGGATTCTTTAGTGAGGACCATGTAACAGTTGGTGAACTTGTAGTTAAACATCAGGTATATTTAGTAAATTATTGTTATATGTGTTTGAGCTGTAACTCAGTGGTACTTTATTTTTGATGTTTTATGTGAGAAGTTACTTTTCATCTCTATCTGTTTAGGAATTTATTGAGTCAACAAGGGAACCCGGCATAACATTTTTGGTTGCCAAGTTTGATGGTATACTTGGACTTGGATTTAAAGAGATTTCAGTTGGACATGCTGTGCCTGTGTGGTATGCAATAACACCTTTTATATCTTTACGTGTTGTTATGCTTTGTCGGGTTCAATTTATGGGCATAAGATGTTTATAGTGTAAGAATTAATGATGCAAATGATGTTGCATAGTTTTGATTCTGTAAGTGCTACAGGTACAATATGGTCAATCAAGGCCTTGTTAAGGAACCAGTTTTCTCATTTTGGCTTAACCGCAACCTGAGGATAATTTAGGCGGAGAAGTGGTTTTTGGTGGGATGGATCCAAAACATTACAAGGGAGAACACACTTATGTTCCTGTAACACATAAAGGATACTGGCAGGTTAGAATTCTAAAGTTTACTTATATGTTGTATAATGTTTGATGTCATATATTCATTTTAGTAATGCTACTGTTTCTTTGAGTTTTGCAGTTTGATATGGGTGATGTCTTGATTGGTGACCAAACAACGGGTGAGAAACTGACAAAATTGTCTTACAATGATGTTTGGATGCCTGATTTACCATGTTGGTTCCCTTTCTTTGACTTGTTTCAGGACTCTGTGCCGGTGGCTGCAGTGCTATTGTTGATTCCGGAACTTCCTTGTTGACTGGCCCTACGGTTTGTACATTTCTGTGTATTTTATGTGTGCATGTATGTTTTATGTAGCAAGGTTGTGGTAATCACGTTTTTCCCGTTTCGGTGATGGTTTTTGCGGAAACGTTGGATTTTTCATTAATCCCTTGGCGGTTATAACTAACACTTCTAAGCAAGCAGCTGCTCACCTTTTCTTTCTCCAAACTATTATCTGGATGCACTATAAACATAATGCATGTGTCGATTATTTAGTCAGATCTCCCATTGGTGATATGGTTTCTTATGCATGTTTTCAGGCTATCATTGCTCAAGTCAATCATGCTATTGGTGCATCAGGGGTTGTAAGTCAAGAATGCAAGGCTGTAGTTTCAGAATATGGAGAAACGATAATCAACATGCTATTATCAAAGGTATATGATCTGTTTAAACATGTGATCATTGTGTTGCAGCTAAGTGGTATCCGGAGATGGCCAGAATAAGGTTCTGGTAGTTCCAGCTACGTGGTTTCCGGAAATGGTTAAGAGTAAGATTCTTGTTGTTTCTCGGTCGACCGCCTAATTAATAGTATTTATTATTCTGCATCGACAGGACCAACCGATGAAAATTTGCTCACAAATAGGTTTGTGCACATTTGATGGAACTCGAGGTGTAAGGTTAGGCACAAATCTTTGTTTGATGAAATTTTAGTTGTATCTGAGAGAACATTTTTTGTTAATTAGTTTTTGTAAATTGTATCGGTGATGCAATGTGTTCTGTCTGTGAGATGGCAGTTGTCTGGGCGCAAAACCAGCTCAAGCTGAACCAGACTCAGGAGCGTATACTCGAGTACCTCAATCAGGTAAGGAAGCAACCCCTTATTCAAACATTTATAAATTATGGCAACCTTAACTAGTGGCTTACCGTTTTACGAAATCAATAATTGCAGCTCTGTGAGCGGTTGCCCAGTCCGATGGGAGAATCAGTTGTTGATTGTGATGGTCTATCTTCTATGCCTAGTGTCTCCTTCACAATCGGTGGAAAGATATTCGAGCTTACCCCCGAGCAGGTATGATGTATTATGCCAGATCTGTTTAAGGTTACATCGGCCTTTTACTTTGATGCCGTTGGCTGGCAATGGCACGTCAGTGTTCACCGGTTCTCTCTTTTCTTGACTTTCCTTTCTTTTCCGGTGATGCAAATCCAGTATGTCCTGGAAGTTGGTGAGGGAGAGGTAGCTCAATGCATTAGTGTATTTGCAGCTCTCGATGTACCACCACCTCGCGGACCGCTCTGGTATATACTTGACCACATATACATACAATCCGTGGATAATAACACCGTTTTTCGATCACTTGCATTCATATTCAATATCTTTAACTTCCGTCCGTTGAAATATCCGAGAAATCAAACTAATGTTTTCGTTTAATCGATATTCAGGATCCTCGGCGATGTCTTTATGGGGCAGTTCCATACAGTATTCGACCACGGGAACTTGCAAGTCGGATTCGCAGAAGCTGCATAAAGCGTAACTGTGGTACGTTTAAAACCTCGTTAGTCTTGTATAATATGCAGAGGAATAAATGTGGGACTAGGTATCGAATGATAATATTTGCATATAAACATTGTAGCTTCTGATGACGCTTTTATTAAGAAAGAAACTTACGTGATCCATACTTTTATCCTTTACCCATAATTAATATCATCTATTTATAATTAAATTCTTTTATAATGAATGACTTAGATTGATGTATTTCGACGATTATGATGAAAATTCATCGATTATGATGTCTACTGACATCATAATTGTTTTTAAACATAAACTTGACGATATGATGCCTCAAATAGTGATTTGATGGTATAATGTAAATGGAGAGTTAATTTTCAAAATATAATTCAAACGATTTAGGGATTATGTTGTATCATATCATAATCAATAGGTTAACATTCACTTTAGACTAATATCTCTTTTTATTAAAAAATAACGAATTTGTAACATATGATTAGTCGGTGATTAATTTTATATCTTTTTACCTTATATCGTTTTACTGAGAGAAAAAAATGCCAAAACAAATCAAGCATCTTCGAGGTTAGTTGCATAAAAAATAGAATCATCATCAATCAAAATTCAAAAATGAACTACGAGCATGAATTCGCAAATCCGATTCATTTTCAACTTAATTATTTTACCTCTTTTCCAGCGTTGGCGGAAACTCTAGAAGTTGAAATATCATGCCGAATCGCTTGCAGTGACTTCCCTAATACCTGAAAAGAAGAAAATTTCAATAAAATCCATGTGTTGTAGTTAAATAAATTACAATTTCAAAAACAAGTTAGATTTAAGAGTTTTAACCGAAGCCGAAGAGCCTCCGATCGTAACTTTTCTCCTTAAAGCGCCCAACATCACCGATATTGAATCCCTTCTCTTCCCAATATCAAAATGAAAAACAAAAAACATAAATCAATAATTTAAATTCAAAACCAAACACGTTAATTTTTTTTACTCAAAAACCAACCCATTTACCAGATTTCAGCATATAATCGATTCGAGAACCCGCGAAGATGCGCGTTCACGTGGCGGACGCAGTAGAGTTTGTCTACGCGACATCGTTTTATTGGCGGGCTACAATAAAAGCGATGGTTCTTTTCTTACTATTGACCGAAAACGGAGAAGAAAAGTACAACGGCGGCGTTTTGGAGTAGTTTAACTTTGGGCCCAATAGGCCATGCATGTAAAAAAAATTAGTCCATTAAACAAACTCCAAATGCGATCTAGGACAAATGTTATGGTACAAGGTATATTCGTTACGCTCACGTAATGAGTTTTTTCATATAATATTTTTTATTTAAATTTATTACGTTAAAATAACGAATTCTAATAAAAAAATAAATATTATAAAAACTCATTACGTTGATGTGACAAATTTCGAGTTATTATAACAAATATCGTACATTCCAACTTGTTAAAAAACAAATATATAATAAGGACAATTTGGTTAAATATACATTCCAATAATCTTTTATTCTTTTAACCAAACACGGTAATCTTATATTCCTGCTAAGCCAACCAAACACAAAATACAACATTCCCAGTAATCTTATTCCTTGGTAATCTCACATTCTCATTAGTAATTTTACATTCCGTGAACCAAACGCACCCTTGTTATAGGGCTAATTTTGGTACGAGGGCTAAAGTTGAAAAAAACTGTTTTTCCAATCAATGAAACTTAAAAAAAAAAGAATCTATATAATATGAATAGGCTTAACATAAAATAATTATCTAAACTATACTCGAAATTAACTTTTGGTACCTAAAGAATTTTTTCTTAAAAATAGGTGCCTAAAATTTTATCCGTTACACTTTTAGATTTTTATCGTTTAAAAAAACCATTAAGTGACATGTGTCACGCCCAAATTTTTAAAAAATATTTTTTAAATAATATTTCATTTAAAAAAATAGACGCGGCACGTGTTACTTAACGATTTTTTAACGGTAAACACCTAAAAATATAACAGAGTGAATTTTAGATTATTTTTAACGGAAAATTCTTTAAACATTAAAATATTTTTTGAAATATTATTTAGACATTAAAACATTTTTTAAAATATTATCTATTCACCTATTTTTGTATTAAGCACAAGGGTGTAAACGAGCAGAGTCGAGTTCGAGTATTGTTGATCTCGACTCGACTCGAAAACTCTGAAATAGAGCTCGACTCGAAAACTCACGAGCTTAAAATTTTCAAGCTCGACTCGAACTCGAAATTACAAACTGAAGCTCGTGAGCAGCTCGAAAATGCTCAAAATGAAAAAAAAATCTTAAATTTAACTCGATTGAAGTCTCAAACTCAAGCCGAACATGAACATTAAATATATGAAATCTTAATATATTAATATTAATATATTAATACATAAATGTTAATATTATTAATAATTTATTTTTTTAAAAAT
Organism: Hibiscus syriacus; assembly: GCF_006381635.1. NCBI lineage: Eukaryota > Viridiplantae > Streptophyta > Magnoliopsida > Malvales > Malvaceae > Hibiscus > Hibiscus syriacus. The sequence continues at coordinate 306,511 of NW_024063339.1, read as the reverse complement.
AAATCAATCAATACATAAATATTAATATTATTAATAATTTATTTTTTAAAAATAAAATCTTAATATATTATATTTTTCGAACAGCTCACGAGCTTTTCGAGTTGAATATCGAGTAGTTCGTTTTGGCTCGTTAAGAACTCGAGCTTGAGTCGAGTTCATTCATCCAAGCATTTTTCGAGTCTTGATCAATTCGATTTCAAATAACTCGCGATCTGTCTCTTCTCATTTACAACCCTATTAAACACTATGAATAATATCTTACGTAGATACCATATACGCAAAACGTGATGAATTGGAGAATGCCGCGTTGATCGGTTCATTCATTAAATTTAACCATGGTTAACTTTTGTGTTAGGTGGGTTAGAGTCTTGTTTGGTAGGCGTTGGTTTCCTTTTGTTTCTTAAATTCGATATTTTTTTATGACAATAAAAATAAGAGTTAAGTACATTCATGGATCCCAGATTGTCACCCTCATTTTAAATTATCCTCTAAACTTATATACATTTTAATTTGATCTCCAAATTATGAATATCAGTTTAGATCATCCATAAACTTATGAACATTCTAAATTCATCCCACAAACTATAATCCTTCTTATAAATTGATCCCTAAAGTTTTGGATATTCTAATAACCTCCTTAAAATCATTCAAAAGTTTGGGGATGAATTTGAACACTCAAAATTTTAGGGACCAATTCAGGAAAAATGAGTCATAGTTTGAGGATGGCTTTGGAATGTTCAAAAGTTTAAGGATCAATTTAAAATGAGAGTCATACATGAGTCTCATTGAGTTATCTTTCCAATATTCAATTACCACTTCACCTCATGCACCACAAAAGTATACGAGTCTCATTATGTGATTTGTACAAGTATTCGACAATTACACCATCTCGTGCGTCATTGACTCTTATGTTTTATATACTAAGCTTTTATTTAAATCTCATCTCCTTTTTAATATAAAACATTTATAGAACAATTATCAACTTCATATATTATTTTAATATATTAATACTTTAATTAACTTAATAACTCATGTTCGTATAAATATTTTAAAAAGATTATTACCGTATATACAATACTAATTTCTTTTACCAAATTGAGACTAACTTTAATTCTATTAAATTATTCTTCTAAGTCCCTTAAATAATAATAATAATAATAATAATAATAATAATAATAATAATAATAATAATAATAATAATAATAATAATTATTATTATTATTATTATTATTATTATTTTCTATCATTCACATGATTTTTCAACATTTCACATTTTATCGCTAATAACATTTCTTTCAAATAAAATATAATATTTTAAAAATATTCTAAATAATCCCTTAACACTTACTTTAAATTTATATTAATCATATTATACTCAATTTTTTTTACTTTGATCCATAATTTCTCTATATTTACAATTTAATCCTTTAACTTATACATATTTCTGAATAAGTTCCAATAACATCAGAACTACTATTCTATTATTTAAACTTCCAGTGCTTTAAAATTCATATTTATTCAGTAAGTGTCAAACTCGCAAATTATGCAATTTTCATTTTGGTCCCCAAACTTTATCAACTTTCCAAATCAGTCTAAATCACATTCAAAGCATGTAGAATCACTCATACATCATTTCTAACTCTTGTATAATTTTCCCGCAATGAGTTAACCATACAATTCGAATATTGGATAAAGGAAGAACATATATATACCTGTCGGAACCGTCTTTCGGGTGTGCACGGAATTGGGCTCCGACTTGGATTAAACGAATTAGAGTCGCCACCCTTGAACTGCCCTTTCGGTACTACACAATTTCCAGTTGTCTTAAATTAAGAAAATTGTAATTTAAAATTAAAAAGTAAAAATACGATCTCAATTGCTTACCTTAGTTTTAAAAGTGGGCCCTTAAGAAGGTCAAAAAATCATGTTAGATAAAAAATGTAAGAAATAAATAAATAAATTGAATTAAAATGAAAAAAATAAATTAAATAAAAGATAATATAAAATAAAGAAAATAAAGATAAAATAGTAAGTAAAATAAATAAATAAATATGTAAAAAATATTAAAAAATAAAGAAAAAGAAAAAATATAAATAAATAAATAAAAATAAAAAAAATAATATATATATATATATATATATATATATATATATTAATAAAACATATAATAAAAAAATAAACACACACACACATATATATATGTAATCTAAAAAATAAAAATATATACTAAATTAAAAAGAAAGCGCATAAAATGTAAAAAAATATTACATAAAAAAAATAACAAAACAATTAAATAAAATGAATAATAAGGGAAATGTGCGTATAAATAAAGTTAAATAAATAAAACAATAATAATTAAAACGTAAATGTAAAAGACCGAATCAAAAGGAAAAACAAATCGATGAGCAAATTTTGAAGAAAAAAAAAATTGATTTAAGGAGGAGAATTAAATACTTAAAAATAGGAACACGCCTCGGGGGTAGATCTAAGTTTGAAATTTCGAAACCCTACTCCTTTTTTGTCATCGACGCAATCCACATTTTGGGTTATTCGAACCAAATATCAAGAAAAATAACATGCATATGCGAGAAATGAACGAATCAAGATAAAAAAGATGCTACCTTTTATTTCATTTTCGAATCGTTTACAATAGTATTGCCTTTGTATTTTTTTCGTGCTTTCCTCTATATTTTGTATGTAAATCGTTGTCGCTCTGATTTTGGTTCCATGTTTTTCTCTATGTATTTTCCTCTTGATGCTTGAGTCTATTTATAGTATAAATAAACCTATTTTTAGCTTAGATTTAGAGTCCTACTTAGACTCAAATGCTTCAGTTTTAGTGTTTTAATAAGACTCAAATACGTTGATTTTAGTGTTTCAATATGATTCAAATACGTTGATTTATTTTTTGAATCTTACTAAATCAGGGTTGTTGAGTGTGGGGCCTTGTAAAACTAAAAAATAATAATAATAATAATAATAATAATAAATAAATATAATATAATAAAATATTTTTATAAACCGGGACAAAAACGGATTTCTACAATACCTATTTAGTAAATTATCAAATTCAAGCTCATATTCTCTATAAATCATCTCATGTACTGAAACGTCCAAGTACTTTCACATTTAAAATCCTCATTCAAGCTGCTATACTCTAGGGACTGGCTAAAGAAATTAAACCTTGTTGTTATTAGGTGACGTATAATCATTTTTTTTAGATTTCTAAGATACAAGTTCATGCATGAAAAAAAACTCATCCACAAACAGTTCATTGGGATTAAATAAAGCTATAACATAATCATCATCACCATCAAATTCAGGATGGGTTAATATACATCATCATCATAATCATCATGAAAAAAATACCAATGCTCAACTAATCCATACTATGAAATTATGTGGAGTTAATATGCCCCGATTTGCAAATCCAGATTGATGTTTAAACTTTAAGCAAGAATCAAAACAACAACGGCAATCTCCCAACAACGCCATTTTTTAACACCCATTTTATAATTCACCTTCAAGTCTCTCACAACTCTCAACTATCACCAATCTCCCATCAACGCCATTTCCTCTTTGCATTAAACAGATTCAAAGATCTTCTCCTCCTCCGCTTCGTCATTCACAGTACCTCAGATTCTTCAACAACAACAGCAATGGAGTCTTCCCCTTCCTCTTCAGGTTCCATGAAAATTTCGCCACTCGATCTGATGTCAGCGCTAATCAAGGCCAAAACGGACCCTTCCAACGCCTCCGCCGCCGAGATTGCCTCCATCTTTCTTGAGAACAAAGAACTCGTTATGATTCTAACTACCTCCATTACCGTGCTCGTCGGCTGCGTCGTCGTTTTGGTCTGGCGTAGATCCGGTTCTCAGAAACCTAAGCAAATCGTTCCTTCTAAGCCATTGATCGTTAAAGATCTCGACGCTGAAGTTGATGATGGCAAGCAGAAAGTCACCATCTTCTTCGGTACTCAAACCGGTACCGCCGAAGGCTTCGCCAAGGTTCCATTTATACATAATTTCTATCGTTTTTTATTCGTTGATTTATTTTTCTCGATCGTGATTTGATTTTTATTGTGACTCAGGCTCTAGCTGAGGAGGCAAAAGCACGCTACGATAAGGCGATGTTTAAAGTTGTAGATTTGGTGTGTTTAATTCTGAACTCGTTGTTTCTTTTGTTGTTTAAGTTTTTGAACTCGAATTGACGATTTTAACTGTTGAGCCTTGTTTGTGGTGCTATAAATAGGATGACTATGCGGCTGATGATGATGAATACGAGGAGAAGATGAAGAAAGAGAGTTTGGCGTTTTTCTTCTTAGCCACGTGAGTTATTTTGAATCATTTTCTTTTTAGTAAGTATACTTTTATATCATGTATTGATGTGTTTATGTGTACATTATATGTATATATTTTGAGAACTTGTTTAGCATATTCGCTTAATTTGGTGAACTTGTAGATATGGAGATGGTGAACCGACTGATAATGCAGCTAGGTTCTATAAATGGTTCACTGAGGTAAAGGTTGATTGTAGTTGGTCAATGATGATAATGAATTATTTTCATCAGCTAAATTATTGTAATTACAGTTGTACTAGAATTTTTTCAGTTAGGTATTATTGGAATATTGAATGTGTTTTTGGATATTTAGGGAAAAGAGCGGGGAGAATGGCTTCAAAACATGAAGTACGGAGTTTTTGGTCTTGGTAACAGACAGTATGAACATTTTAACAAGGTTGCAAAGGTGGTCGATGACATCCTTGCTGAGCAGGGTATGCTCTTAAATTTTCTTTAATCTCCCCCATGCTTATATAAACGTATTCTTCTTTTGTTTTCAATCCTTGAAAATTCTGATTTCAGTGAGATAAAGTGAGTCTTGACATGTATTCAAATGTTCAAACAGAAATATTCAGATGGATAAAATCTAGGTCCATCCAGTAAAAGTTTGTTGTATAGTTGGTTCATATATATTGTAATCAAATTATCACTACTTAGGAACCTATGGGCTAACACTATCCTTTATATTTGCAGGAGCAAAGCCCCTAGTTCCTGCGGGTCTTGGAGATGATGACCAATGTATTGAAGATGACTTTACTGCATGGTATTACGAACCTCCACTTTGTTTGAATGAAAAGTTTTTCCTTCTTTAACCTTTACCCTTTATTGAACCCATTTTTCTCTTCTAGGCGTGAATCAGTGTGGCCCGAGCTAGATCAGCTTTTGCGTGATGAAGATGATGCAACAACTGTTTCTACTCCATACACTGCTGCTGTTTTGGAATACCGTATTGTATTTTATGATCCTACGAAGGCACCTGTTCATGATAAAACCTGGAGCACTGCAAATGGACACACTATCTATGATGCTCAACATCCATGCAAGTGTGCGAGAATAGTGTTTTCAGATATACTAGTGCAATTTGTTAGTTTTTGTTCTTTGATGAAACCTAACATTTTTATTTGTTTCTAACTTAAAGGTCTAATGTGGCTGTGAGGAAGGAGCTTCATACTCTTGCGTCTGATCGTTCTTGCACCCATCTTGAATTTGATATTGCTGGCACTGGACTTTCGTAAGTTGCTTTCCTAAATATTTTGGTAAATGTGTGGGTAACTTCTTGTTATTTCTATTATGACCACCTCTGCTCCTCTCTTATCCTCATTTTAAAACTAGATGCCAAGTGCTGGTAATTTCTTCTTTTTAACATCATAGATAACTTTGCCTACTTACAATTGTCTTCCTTTTCAGATATGAAACAGGTTATCATGTTGGTGTTTACTGTGAGAATCTAGACGAAGTTGTAGAGGAAGCATTGAGATTGTTGGGGATATCACCGGATACCTATTTCTCTGTTCATACTGATAAAGAGGATGGTACTCCACTTGGTGGAAGCTCTTTGCCTCCTCCTTTCCCACCTTGCACTCTAAGGACAGCACTGGCACGATATACTGATCTTTTGAGCTCACCAAAAAAGGTTAGATTATTTTTTCCTTCTCATTATATCATAAACACTTTTGTATTTTCTTTGAATAAAGAATCTAATTCTTTTATGCATATAACCTCCAGTCTGCCTTACTTGCTTTGGCTGCTCATGCATCTGATCCAACTGAAGCTGATCGATTAAGACACCTTGCATCGCCTGCTGGAAAGGTCCGAGGAGTCAATTTATATTATAGCTTGGTTTCCGTATTTGCAGCTTATTTGTAAGCTGGTGTACATTCTGATATTTTTACAGGACGAATATGCACAATGGATGGTTGCAAGTCAGAGAAGTCTCCTTGAGGTCATGGCTGAATTTCCTTCAGCCAAGCCACCACTTGGGGTCTTTTTTGCAGCTGTTGCCCCACGGTTGCAGCCTAGATACTATTCCATCTCATCCTCACCAAGGTGATCCTCTTTTCTTGTCTTCTTTCTATTTGTCCAGTAGGTTTGCCTTCTAAATAGTAAGGTGGGAAAATGTGTAATAAATGGTTGAGTCAGTAGCATTATGGATATATCATTTAAGAACACTTCTACCATCTTCAATTTAATGTTTTTGTTCTACCTATAATATTTTTAAATGTATGTGGACATATTTACCATCTATAATTATGTTTTACAGGATGGCACCATCTAGAATTCATGTAACTTGTGCATTGGTTCACGAGAAGACACCGACAGGTCGAATTCACAAAGGTGTTTGTTCGACTTGGATGAAGGTACCCCATGTTTCCTTTTTCTCTTCTACATAGTCGGGAGAAGGCAGCCTTTGGAGTCGATGGAAACTTAGATGACATTTGATAAGATAAATGATATCTAATTCCTTGTTGCCATGCTTTCATGCTTGTCGTCCCTGTTGTATTTAACACGTTTTTCGATGAATAATAGTATTAATATAATCTTTATCCCCATTTGCCCCCTTCTTTTAAGAATTCCATGCCATTGGAGAAAAGCCATGACTGCAGCTGGGCTCCTATTTTTGTCAGGCAATCGAACTTCAAACTTCCTTCTGACACTAAACTTCCGATTATTATGATTGGCCCTGGTACTGGATTGGCTCCTTTCAGGGGAATCCTTCAGGTAAGGTCTATCACCTTTTCAGTGCCGTCACATTGAGAGAATACAATAAACAAATTATTAATATTTTATTTTTCAGGAAAGACTCGCCCTGAAAGAAGCTGGAGCTGATCTAGGTCCATCTGTATTGTTCTTTTGCTGCAGGAATCGGAAAATGGTAAGTCATGCATGCGCTTTCCAGTCTCATGATAAGTTTTGCATCTCCGGCGCCATTGGTTTGAGGATACATTAGTTATTAAACTAATTATTTTAGTTCAATACATTTTTTCTTTTGTCTAGGATTACATTTATGAAGACGAGCTCAACAATTTCGTCGACAGTGGTGCACTTTCTGAGCTCGTGGTCGCTTTTTCACGCGAGGGACCTACCAAGGAATACGTGCAACACAAGATGATGGAGAAGGTACTGGACATGTTTAACCTACCATCATGAATCGCAGAATAGAACTTCTTTTTTCTATTTTACAAATTCGGCATTTCAGTTCCCATAATTTCAAGCTCTGAGCGCATTTCCGCCTCGTTTTCAGGCCGCAGATATCTGGAACATGATTTCTCAGGAAGGTTACCTATATGTATGTGGTGATGCCAAGGGCATGGCTAGAGATGTGCATCGAACTCTACACACTATTTTGCAAGAACAGGTATGTTTATTATACATAAATCTGAGACTATGATTGCCGATATCAATAACATTATCAGCTGCCATGTTAGAAGGCAATTCGATCAAAAATAAGTTACCGCAACTTTTACAACTTTACAATCCGATACCGGAAAGTCCGGAAGAGGACGGTTTCCGGAATTTTTCCTGCTTTGGTAATTTCATGCTCCAAACTTTGTTGATTTCAGGGAGGTATAGACAGCTCGAAGGCTGAGAGCATGGTGAAAAACCTGCAAACTACTGGCAGGTATCTACGTGATGTATGGTGAATGATTACACCATGAAAATTACTGAAAGAAAAGAATTCGCTCTCTCTATCCGTATACTTATAAAAGTATATATACACACACACACACAAGCCAAGGCCGGATCGTTCGCATCGAATGGAAAGCGATGAGGTCTGTGATTCTTTTTTAACTCATTAATTGCAATTTGAAGGGATTTCTTTCTTCTATTATTTATTTTTTATATATGTACTTTATGTATTACATTATATAATTATTAATATTAGGCGTAGTAATGGGCTCTGGTTTTCATTGGAGTTTAGTATCGGTTATATTGCATGAACCGGCCGAGGAAAGGAAGTTCGAATTACAAGCAAATGTTGTTATTACTCTTAACATTGTAACTTTCATTCTTTCTGAATGGATGATATTTAAGTTTGGAATTTCAAGTAATTGCTCATAACTCCGAGAGTTAAATATATTTACTCGGGTAATTAAGCATTCATTGTCAAATGATTGAGAGTATTTATAATAAAATACTACTTAATAAAAAAAGTTTAATTTTAAAATAATTTTAAAGTTCGGCTTGAATCCGGCCTGGCTGGCCCATCTATTTTCATCGTTAAAAATAACAAAGTATTAAAATATAGTTTTATTGTTAATAATTTGTATATTTCACAAATACCATTAAATTTAAATAAAATATATAAAGATTGAATTGTTTTTTATTATTATTTCAAACTCACCGTCCCACTACTCAAATTTAGGGTTATTGTGGATAAACAAGTTAAGAGATTAAAAGTTGTTTTTGTTCTTATAACATATTGTCATATTGTATATAAGGTCGCGTTCTATGTGTTTTTGGCCAATTTTATTTAATTCGATCCTTTTTTAATTTTATCCCGAAATGTATAATATTAATTTTGAAGTTAATTTTTTCGGGGAATGGATACATGATTTTGTATTAAGAGAGGCGAATTTAAGAAATCGTATTAAAAAATTTAAAGCGTATAATCAAAATTTTAAGGATATAAAATTAAATAATTAGTAAAAAATTATTAAATAGTACGGGAATTTAAATTCTTTAAGAGATATGACCGTATCGTAACACTTCTCGATTCATTCATATAGTCGAATAATTTGATGTGATTTTTTTCTAATAGCTATGTTCGTTATTTAGTATTTTTTTCCCTTTTGGTAAACGAAAAGAAGAAAAATGAATCCTTAATTATCAGTAGTTCATAGTTTAGCATATTCGCATTATTTTCTCTTGTTGTGGAAATTGACAACGAAAATATGAAGGCAACAAAAGGATGAAAATTGCATGCATTGCCACCACAAAGAGGCAAAAAAAAAAAGGAAAGAAAACGTGGGCGGCAGGATTCGAACCTGCGCGGGCAGAGCACACATTTTCCTAGCTTGTCCAGAGATTCTGATGTCTTTAGTTTAGTTAATTTCATAATATTGTTACGGATTAAATAAATTAAAATTAAAAATTATTTTTTATTGAGCTTAATATCAAAATAAGTAACCAAACTATACTCATTTTCCAAATAGGTGACTAAACTAATTTTCGTCTCATCCAAGTGCCTAATGTTACAAACGTTACACATTTAGGTGTATGAGCCGGTAACAATGTTAATTTCCCTATTAAATGACACATGTCACAACCGGGTGATTTTGAAAATTTTATTTAAAATTAAAATTATATATTAAAAAAATAAATTTTGAAATAAATTCAAAACTTTGAAAACCTTCATTCCAACCCCTAAACTATCATCAGCTGTCTCAAATGACATCAATAAAAGGGTTGAATGCAGGTGGTGTCTCAAATGACGAATCAACGTTTTAAACCGCCTGAACCCTAGGATTAAAATCACGATCATATGTGATTTCGAAGGCCAATCAACGGAAACTATGACGGTGGCCTGAAAGGGCAACGTCGACGAATTAAGGTTTGAGTTTGGAATTTTGGAGCAATTTTATAATATTATAAAAGTTATTTTTTTTTATAAATATCATAATATTTTTAATATTTTATTTTTAAAAAATAAATTTCAAAATCACCCGAGCGTAACACGTGTCACTTAACGGTAGAAATTAATGCCGTTGACGGCCCAGGCACCTAAATAGGTAATGTTTGTAACATTAGGTACCTAGATGATACGAAAATTAGTTTAGGCACCTATTTGGGTTTTAGGTTATAATTTGGGCACTTATTTTGGTATTAAGCCTTTTTATTATAATTTTTTTTGATTAATCTGGATAAGTATAATGTAGTATCTGTTCAAAGATAACTCTCAATCATTTGACATTTAACTCTCTCACCCTTGGCATTCATAATACTCAAACCTGAGATTTCAAGGAATAACATCAATTCTTTTACTACCGAGGTCGCTTAGTTTGCGCTTATAATTAAATAAAGGCAAAAGGGTACGTAAAACTCATGTACTTTAAAAAAGCCAATGTGACTCTCATATTATTTTCTCTCAATGTGACTCTCCAACTCAAAAAAAGAACTCATTGTGACCCTTTGACTAACGTTTTCCGTCATTGAACAACGATTCTGTTAATTCTTATTGTCGTGGATGCTTTATGAAATCTATTACGAATGGAATACTACTTGTGACAATTGGTAGAGAAGGAAATAATCATGGAGATGATTTTTACAGAAATTTGTGATTGACTTAGAGCATCCTAATGGCAAATAATTTACGCTAAATTGGCCAATGGCATAAAATGTTGGTTAAAGGACAACATTGATTTTTTTTAAAATTAGAGGACCACATTAGATAAAAAAAATAATACGAGAACTCATTACTATTTTTTGAAAATACAGGGACTTCGCATATCTCTTTTCCTTGAATAAATTGCTCACCCTTGTCTTTCCTATCTTAATTTGTTTTACTCATATGCATGCAAAAGTTATATATGGATAATGGAGAATCTCGATAACACAAATATATATGTTCGAAAATTATTTCCCGAAGTTATCTTTGAATTCTTCGAGTTTCACAACGATAACAGCTCCGACATGTGCCCGGCCAACAACATAATCTCCGATGGAAAACTTGTTCCTTTGGAAGAATGAACCAGTAAAAAACCCAATGCCTTGCACAAACAATCATCACGCAAAATGATTCCGGTCGTTCTCCGAGTTATATGCCATCAGCTCCACCGGAAACAACAGCGCTCTTCTTAGAATCAACCGCTCTTTGAATTCTCAGAAGCAGAAGCTTCACCCGTCTCAACATGAAGGAGAGGGTTATGTCGACAAAGAGCTTCGACCAATCCGAGGTTTCGCCTAAGAAGGTCGTTAAGCCAATGTGGTACATTTTCATGTTCGGATCGATTAAGTTTCCACCAGGATGGAGCTTAAAGATACCAAGAGCCGACGGTAAAACCCAAAATTCAATGCAAGCTTAGATAAGGCCATGATAGAACATCGTGCCAAGAAATGGATTGAAATGCCTTTGTAGACTTGAAAGCAAAGGAAAAAAAAAGCACCAAACCAATAGACACTGAAAAGAAAAAACATATTCAAATGGAACAAAAATAGAAAGGTGAACTGATGATGCATATAACAAAACAAGTTTCACCAAATTCGAAGCAACGACGAACGATGACGAAGGAAGCAAGCTTCTCGAGCATTAATTTGTAGTGAATACGGGGGCAAAGCATCCTTTACAAAGGGGGTAGGTTCAAGTTCATAATGCTATTACCATTGACAATCCTTCTTAATGTAATGTTTATTTAAGCATGTGGAGCCTTAGCTCACATGGCAATGACTATGAGACTGCTGTCTATGATACCAAATGGTCCTTCAAATATATTATATGCATCTAAGAGACCAATGCATTTCAGTGTATCAATTGAAATGGAGAAATGACTCACCGATAAGAAAAATAGCTATCAATAAAGCAAGTGTAAGTTGCAGTGAGCAACTAAACTGCAAGTGTACTGGACTTCGCAGATGTCGTAATAACCCTCTGACCTACCCAGAGCGCTGCAATATTACGTTCATTAGGTTCCCCGAGTATTGATTATACAAAAAATATAGTAATGCATAAAAACGGTATAAGAAAGAAATAAAGGAAACGAACCCCCCGGTTCTTACCTGATAGAATAAATTAAAAGCACCCTTGGCCGGAGGAAGATCTCCACACCTTTGCTTATTTAAGATCTCCACACTTATTTTCAAAAATGCTTCAAGCATAAACTTGTTATATATGCAAAACCCTAGTTTATGTAGTTGATTAATGATATTAAGCGTTACAAAATCCCCATTAAAGTTTCCAGATATCAAGCATATAATCTTCCTCTAAAAGATGGAACCTTTAATCAAATATATATGAAATTGAGCAGTCAATTATATGAAACTAAACCAAACATTCAAAAAGAAACAACAAGAACCCATACCGGAAACCAAACCCAAGCATAAAATTAGCATGGAAGTTGAATTTTAAAAGGAAAAAAATACATACATATCAGCAGATTCTTGAACCTCTTCTGCTGCGGAAAAGAAGCCATCTTTTTGCCACAAATCAACACTTTTTGCAACCATCTTCTTCTTCTTCTACTTCTTCACTGATCAGTTCATGTGGAGGTCCAGGGTTTCATGCTGCTTGGATTATTATAAATATATAATGACAATGCAAGATGGGCAAAACTTTCGAGATAATGTTATGGAAAAAATTAATTCACGAGATAATGCACTCTCCAAATTAATTGTTCAAATAAGGTGAAATCCACAGTGTTGATCGTAGGTCGTCATGCCTTCCGGGCGACCTACTAGGTCGCCATGTCTTCCCGGCGAGCTACAAGAGATTGCATGTGCCATGCACGTCCTAACACGCTGGGCATCCGAGGCCATCCGACCGAGCTATGCGAGAGCATCCGAGGCCATCCGACCGAGCTATGCGAGGGCATCCGAGAGCAGCTGAGCGAGCTATGCGAGGGCATCAGAGCGAGCGAGCAAGGGTAGGTCGCCCGGAGTGCATGGCGACCTACAAGATAGCCCGGAAGGCATGGCTACCTATGTGTTGGGACGTGCATGTGCCATGCAACACGTTCATTATCTCTGTTTGAGCAAGGGTAGGTCGCCCGGAGTGCATGGCGACCTACGGCCAACCCTGTGGATTTCACCTTATTTGAGCAATTAATCTTGGGAGTGCATTGACTCGTGAATTAATTTCTTCCAGAACATTATCTCGAAAGTTTTGCCTGCAAGATGTTATTAAATAAGTTTAAAAAGACGAAATATTAAATATTAAATATTTATCTTTGTATGTCTGTCAGTTTCTATATTACATGCAGATGGTAGATTTAGTCCACACACTCTAATTTTTTAATTTCAATTCTACTTTTTAAAATTTAAAATTTCAGTTATAATTCAAATAATATAAGGTACTGGTGTTATCGAGCGAGTCGGTCGTGAGTTGGACAATGCTCAACTTGTGTTCGTTAAATTTTTTTTTTGCTCGACTCGACTTATTGCTCGTTAAGCTCGTTAAAATTTTGTTTAACTCGTGCTTGTTAATTTTTTTTTGCTTGACTCGTTGCTCGTTAAGCTCGCTACTCGACTCTTTGCTCGTTAAGCTCGCTACTCGACTCTTTGCTCGTTAAACTCAGTAGAAATTTTACCTTGTTTTTACTTTTTATAACTATAGGTAAAATCTACTAATACTATATAGAGCATAATGTAAACATAAATTAATAAATTTAACTAAAAAATTATCAAAAGAGTGTATGAAACAATTTCAATGTCTAAACTCCAAAGTAACAATAACGAAGTTCAACGATGCATAAGCAGTATTAAAAATAAGGAAATCAACATCTCTTCGATCCATTCATTGTTGCTTGCAGTCACCAAACTACTAAAAAAATATTAAAAAAATTAACAAGATGTTCGCGAACCTATCGAGTCGAGTTGAACGTTGCTTGACTCAACTTGTTAAGGTCTCGAGTTGAGCTTTGATCGAGTCGAGTTCGAATAACTCACTAGCTGCTCTACTCATTAAGCAGCCCTAATACAAGGACACTAAAATTGGGTTCTTAGAACCATTATATAATATTATTAAGGGATCTCTTGATTATTCGATCAAAACTCCACATAGAATATATATGTAACCTCAGTTCCTAGGTTTTACTAAAAATGTACTCACTTTTTATATTTAGTCCCTTAATTTTGCATTTTACTTAATTTAGTTCCTAGGTTCGAATAACTCACTTTTTATTATAATTATTTTTTTATCAATTTCTTGACTCCTTTATACTCTCATCAAAACTTTAACCTCAAAATATCTTCTTTAAAATATAATATTGTAAATATATTTTATAATTTTAGATTGTACTTGATATATTAAATAACATTATACTATGAAAAGAATATGAATAAATATAGATCTTATATGGTTAGAGAAAGTCAATAAATTGAAACCAATTATATCATAATACTATAAATAATTATAATAAAGTTTGTATAGAAATTCGGATAACTCGACTCTAAAAAATTTCAAGTCAAGTTCAAGTCATAAAATACAACTCATCAACTCGAATAATTCAAAAAAAATTAACTTGACTCGACCAAACGCTCACTCTTACCTATTACGAGAGTAATAAAAAAAACTTGGCCATATTTCAATTATAGGGCCCAATGCTAGAAAGAGCAACCAAGGGCACAACGGTGAAGTCCAATTCGATGTGGGAACCAATCCGTCCCACTCCCTATTCAATTTCATGAGTTGCCTTTTTTTATATATATAAATAAGAACCATATGATAATAATTATGGGGTTTTGATGTCTTGATGAATCGGGCTTATAAGTGTGGGAGAAAATCTTAAAATCGAACTGAATCGTATTAATTCAATTCTATTCGAATTCTTTTAACATAAAGTTTTTAACTTTAATCTTTTCAAAAATTATATTTTATCTTTATGTTTTTAAATAATATTTTTGATTTCGTCACTGTAAAATAACGACCCTACAAGATGATATAGCGATAAGTTTGTTTGGGATTTGTATAGGGATGGATCGAGAGAGAGTTGGGGGTGTGATCGTACCTTTTAAAATTTTATAATTTTGCATCCCTTAAACTTTTTAATATAATTTCTTAAAGTCGTACTCATGACATAAATTTTTGATCCGTCCCGGATATGAATATCAGCCCCCTTAAAGAACATGAGTGCTTTCCTACGAAGAGAGATTGCAAGAGGTTAATCACGTGCAATTGCATCCTCCCCCACCACTGAAACAACCTCAATGCCGACACCTCAGCCTTCCATAATCCAACGACGTTCCAATTTCTAGGGTCAACTGGTGTTGCTCTTTTTTGTGTGCCACGTATATTATCATACATAAAACCCTACTTTTCTTTCTCGCCTCTGAACATTCTTTTCTATACCTATGGCTATTATCGTTAAGTCTGTAATCATCGATCGACACTATGAGAACTGTGCCCGATTACTGTTTAAATAACTGTTTTTGTCTGTCTCTTCCCTTCTCACTTCGTGTACATTATATATCCAATTGCTCCCATAATAATTTTATTAAGCAATTTTAGTTATTCATAAGATTTAATATGAACAAAGAGAATGAATATATATTTTGTATTTTAAATGTTTGTTATTTTTTGTTAGAGTTTTTACTTATATTTCTAAGATCAGATCAAAGTTAAATATATATTAATTCAAAATAATTGATTAAATTTATTATTTTGCCAATTTTACTTATTAATACTCTTCTATATAACATAAAATAAAAACACATCTTTAAAAATGTTTTCTATTGAAAATGCCTTAAAAAAAACGTCGGACGCGAAACTCTTAACTCTTTTTTTTATTAATTTGAGATAAGTACATGACATTATGTGTTTAAAAATAACTCTTATTCATTTGACATTGAATGCTGGCATTCAAGGACGGACGTAAGATTTTACGTTAGGAGGCCGAACTTAAACTTGTAAAATTTCAAGGGGACGAATTTGAATATATAAAATTTTAGAGGAGACGAAAATATATTTTCAATAAAAAATACATAAAAAAATTCTAAAATATATGATAATTTTATATTTTTAGGGACAATCGCCTCCACCGCCCCCGCCTAGAACTTTGGTAATTGAGATCACGGGGGAAGTTTGATTGATTAATGACAGACAAGATCAAAGGTTGTTTTAAAGTTGGATTTCATTTGTCTCCGTACATAATTAGGAATCTCCACCGCCCAATTAATTATCCCATTACATTTCCATCAATTGATTTATTAATCTAAATACCATCATTAAAAAATTATTTCTTAAATTACTTTTTTTTATTAATTATTAAAATAACATATTTCATAGAACATCTTATAAACAAAAACACATTCAATTAATTATATATTTTATAAGCAGAGATCTCATAAATTCTAACCACAATTTGAACGTTATGGTTTGCAAGAAATCGACAGTATCATCAAGGTAGTCAAATGAGGAAGAAAGAACTGATTACCTCAATTCGAGCACGTCTCAAATTTGATGCAAACCCCCTCCTGGGACCACTGTTAAAATCAATTTTGATGTTCGATATCTAAAAAGTCAAGCAATTGCATGGTCGGGGTTATTGTGAGGAATAATGTTGGATTAATAATGGGAGCTTGCAGACGTTTTGGTGAGAACATTACCTCGGCGTTTATGGCGGAGGCAATGGCGACAGTACACGCAGTGGAACTCGCTGTGGACATGGGTTTTTCGGATGTGATTGTTGAAGGCGATTCTCGAACGGTTATCAGAAAATTAACTTCAATGGGCTTGGATCGTTTGGAAATAAGCTCTTACACTTGGGAAGCTCGCCAAAGATATATGTCGTTTCACGCATGTCGTTTTTCATTCACTCCCAGGGCAGGAAATGTTGCTACTCATCTTCTAGCTTCCCAGTCGGATTTGGGTTCCACCGACATATACTGGGTGGAAGAAGCTCCTTTGGCAATGAAACTTCAAGAAGCTGAAGATCGGCGGTGGCTCGATCCTCCTTGAAGTTTCAGTGCTTGAGGTGGTTCGTGAATCTTCAGGTTCCATTTTCTATCACAACTTCCTTATTAGAGCGTTCATCGAAGACTTGGAGAGAACAAGGAAAGAGAAGGTCAACTTTGTCTTTTGGATTTCTTTTGTTTTTATTTCTTTTTTGTTGTTTTAGCTTTTTGTGGTGTGTGTTTTTACAGTAGTTTTCCTTAACCTTTGTTTTTCGGGGTTGTACTCTGAGTTATGTTTTTAAAGTTTAATTAACGTGGTGGCATTTATTGATTCAAAAAAAATATTTTATAAGCAGAGATGAAACGGAGAAGGCGGACAGAGACGGTTGTTTCCCTTAAAAAAAATTAAATTCTCATTATAATTTAGATATCTCATATCGATAATATGTTTATTTATTAGCATGGAAAACCGAACATATTCGATATAAAAGATCATAAAAGAAATTGGAGTTGAAAAGGGCATGTATTTTGTTGTAGGCAAATAGTGATATATGGTTAATGCATCCAAACCTGAGACAGAGAAAACACACAAGAAATAGGAGCACAAAGTGCATGCAGGGCAAAAGTGGGTTTAAATGACACCCTAATCGTAAACCCTCCCACAGTTCCTTGCATGAAATTTGCAAATCATCAACTTCATTACTCACCGCTTTAAATGAAATCCTTACAATTTTATATATCGTGTTTTATTAAAAATAAAAATACTGAGTATTATAACAGGTAATGACCAATAATCAATCATGAAAACAACCGACAACATGTTGGTTTAGTTGGACGAGACATTAGGGTTTTTAAGCAAGGCCAAGGGTTCAAACCATGGCCTCTGTAGTACCTGATCTGGATTAGTCGGTTAATAGATCGAATACCGGTGATTAATTCAAAAAAAAATCATGAAAACAATAAAAGGGGTAAACTATTAGACTGGTATTTTTCTTTTATATTTGTACACTTTAGTTTATGTAGTTTAAAAAATTCAAGTTTTAGTCATTTGTGTTATTGATTCGTTGAATTTTGGTTGCTTACATTACTAATTTACTGAAATCTGATCATTTATGTTATGGATTGTTATATTTTGATTACTAAACCGTTAACTCTCAATTGTTTGATAATGTGACACATTTGTCGAAAGAGGTTAATTTTAGTTTTACCTTTTGAACTTCATATAGAATATTAGTTAGACCATGCACTTTAGATGAAGCATCATTTTAACCTCTAAATTTTAGATAAAATATGTAATTGATTCCTGAATTCAACCAAAGTCTCTCATCATCGTTACCACTCATCAACGTAACTGTCGATTACCGTCGATCGACATCGGTCGCCTTCGCAGTCGACTGTTAGACCTTAAAATTTACAATTCACTCCTTTTTAACGCTCTGAATATGACTTTAGTGTTTGTTTCACACACAAAATATTCGAAACTCAACAAATCTAGACCTAGAACCCTTCAACTCCCTTTAAAATTAAACTATAACAACAACTTTATTATTACTATTTATTTAAAAGTAAATGATAAAAATATTAAAAATATAATTCTATATCGTAATTAACATATTTTTATTTATAATGTTGTTATATTATTCCTTTATTATGTTTATAATGTTAATTATAACTAGTAACAATCAAATAAATTTAATGATTATTTATAATTTTTAAAAGTTCGATCATTAAAATAATAATTTGGATCTAATTTGATAATATCTAATATATTTCACATTATTGTATTTATTTATTTGGAACAATTTAAACAATTATGAAGAGAATTAATGTTCCTTAGAGTGGAGATTAATAGACAAAGGGTCAGTGCAATCATAGCCGACCTGCAAGATTATGCTCCCACAACAATCAAACCCTAATTAATAAACACATTAATAAATAAAAGTTTGATAAATTAATATATTTTCGAATAAAATACACTAGAGGTCACTTAACTACGTTAAAATAATCTTTTTAACCAGTGAACTTTTAAATTTTACAAAAAAAAAATACAATATGGTCATTAAATTGATCAAACGATTATAAAATCGTCATTGAACTTATCAAAATGGATAACTATTTATAACATAATATGAATCATTTTGCTACAATTCAATAAATCTAATGATTATTTTGTAACATTTTAAAGTTTATTGATAAAAAAGAATATAACATAGTTCAGCAACCTCCAATATACTTTATCATTTAATTTTGGGTAAATTGCACACTTATTCACTGAACTTTACTCTCTCTCCTATTTCACTCACCTTACTTTCAATTTTTTCAATTTGCTCACTAAACTTTAGACATTGAACTTTTTTTGTCACTCGACCGTTTACTCAGTAATGGGGTGCTCATGTGCAATGTTATCAAAGCTGGACTGGACTGGCCGGTTCGACCGGTTGAACCGGGAACCAGTTGCATGTCCGGTCAGCCTCCAAAACCAGTTTTGCAATGAACCGCTAAAGAACTGGTAGAATCGGCTGGAAACCGGCAAAACCAGTGTGAATCGGCGGTTAAACCAGTTCACACGGTTATGTTTTTTTAAAAAAAATTAAACCAAACGATGTTGTTTGTTATGATTTTTTTCAGCCCAAAATTTATTTTTTGATTTTTTCGGCCCCAAATAGTATGGTGTAGTTTATTTAAATCATTTTGTTTCACTTGATATTATGGTATTTAACTTATATATTTTATGACTTGTGATATTTTTATAACTTTTAATATTGTGAACTTAAAAAGAGTTATAGATATATTGCTTTGAATATTATGTAAATTTTTTTAAAAATATATTATTTTATATAAACCAGTTCAACCTCGGTTTAACCCGATTGAACCAGTGAATCAGTACCTTCACCGGTTTAAGGTCCAGTCTGGTTTTAAAAACATTTCTCATGTGACTTATTTTAATAATAAAATATGCCACATAAGACTTATAATTAAAATGATAAATATACTTTTAATTTTTTTTCCAATTAATATAGCAATGTCATAACACCGTTAGAAATTTAACGGTCGAGTGACAAAAAAAGTTCAAAGTCTAAAGTTCAGTGAGCAAATTGAAAAAATTAAAAATATTATGAGTGAAATAAGAGAGAGAATCTTAACCGTGTAATTTACCCTTTAATTTTTAATGAGCTTATTTGAATTGAATGATTTTCCCACAGTATAATTGAACTCTTAAATCCCACACACACCATGTGATCAAGTAGTCTCAATTTTAAGGTACTAAAAAAGGAACAATGTAAGATTCGATGGGGGGATTTTGATAAAAAAGAAGAAGAAGAAGATGTTAAATGGATCAAGGAACATTGCACCAATGGGCAAAGACTGGGTTAGGTTCATGGGGATGAGTGGGGCAATTATGATAATTGTCTAATCTTGTACGGCTATTTCAGTGCAGCTTAGGATATGTCAAGCAGATGTGTGTGTTTTCATGTTGGCACGTTAGTATTTAAAAGAAATGTTAGTATGTAATTTTTTAATTTTTTTAGAGATTCAATGAAAAGTTTTAATAATTTTAAGGGACGTAATTAAAATATTTAGAAATTTAATACTCCGTGAGTTTTTTTCCCAATTAGAAAAGCTTAAGTAGAATTTGCAATATATTTTTGAGGTATAATTAGGGATGGGTGTAAGAGACAGACTTAACAATTTTTTTATTTGACTTTATTTTATCGGATCGATTTTAAAAAAAAAAACCAAGTTTGAACTTAGATTGAGTATCTCTCGTTTTTTAGGATGAGGTCAGGTCGGATCTATTTAGGTTTAAAGTAAAAAATCTCTTACACGGGTTAATAGTACAAGTATCCCTTATATATTTAAGGATACTTGCAATAATATTCC
Organism: Hibiscus syriacus; assembly: GCF_006381635.1. Taxonomy (NCBI): domain Eukaryota; kingdom Viridiplantae; phylum Streptophyta; class Magnoliopsida; order Malvales; family Malvaceae; genus Hibiscus; species Hibiscus syriacus. The sequence continues at coordinate 285,747 of NW_024063339.1, read as the reverse complement.
TCTATGTAGATTTTTTGTTATGCCTCTATTTTACCGAATAAGAACTATAATTATATATATTTGCTTCAAGTTGAGTATGGGTTTTTATCTAAAAATTGGGTTGATTTCATATCGAATGAAGCCTCTCTAAACTTGAGTCGAGTCAGATTCGGGTAGGTCAAAACCTCAATCCGACCCGAACGATGCATGTTTCCAAGTATAACACAAATTTTCCAAAAATTTGGATGCCAAGACTCTATATTTACAAAATTCAACTCAATCTGACTCAAACTTTTTAAATTAACCTTATCGAACCAAATCAAATCTTATCAAATTTCTATTCCTAATGTCATATATACGCATAAACACTAACATTGTTTTGAATTTCTTCAGGATATGTAACATTTTGAATTAGTATAATGAAAACATTATAGTCTAGTCCCAAAAATAATGATTTTATGATTTGTTCCCTTTTGAAACCATAAATTTATAAGATATTAAAATTATACTTGAATTCAACTTCGACTCCCCTATATGTTTTTTTTTTAATTTCATCCCTGTCCGCATAGGTCAATCGATAAACTCGACCTTTGAATATAATTAAATACACAAATAACACCACACAGATACATGTATTTTGAGGAATGAAATAAATAAATAAACATGAAAATGATTTCCCTGGACCGACAAAAGATTAGAATGCTGCCGTTAATGGAGGCGACAACACTTTGATTCCTCCATAGATATCTGCACATAAACTCAACTCTCTTTCTCACTCAGTAACTCACTGGGTCCATCTCTCTTTTTTTCTCACTCAACTCACTATTTCTAGTTGCACCACCAACAGTGAAACCTTTTCATTCCTCTTATAACAACACTCCCATCTCTCTCAAACCACTTCATCTTCTTTCATCATTTTGCCCTACTACCACCACTCTCCTTCTTTCTCCGCCATTAAAATTAGCTCGAGGATAGCTTATCTTATGGATTATCATCCTAATACTTCACTTCGTTTAAGCCTCCCCAACGATCAACTTAACCTAGACCTCGTTCTCGAGCCGTCGTCGTTGTCGTCTTCTTCATCGTCAAATAGTCCGACCGAACTGAAGGTCTTCCCTTGTAACTATTGCCAGAGGAAGTTCTTTAGTTCACAGGCGCTCGGTGGGCATCAAAATGCTCACAAGCTCGAACGAACTCTTGCTAAGAAAAGCCGAGAGCTAAGCTCGTCGGTTCGAGTTCACGGGGGATCGAGTTCGAACTATCCAGAGTCGTCCGGTCTTGAACGTTCGAGCCATTCTCAACGTATGCAGATGTCAGTGACGTCTTTCGAGCAACACGGTCGAGCCGGTAGGTTTTTCGGAGGTCCTAGAGAAGGGATCGGTTCTTGGTCCATGGGGTACCGAACTGAAGACGTCCAAGACGAGTTTAGCCACCTCGACTTGTCTTTAAGGTTATGAACTCGTAGTTTGTAGATGTATTTTCGATTGTGTCGTGTTTATTACGATACCTAAGGTAATAATTATTCGATTCGATTTTATAGTATTTTATCGTGTGTAATGACTATTCAACTCATGCTGATTTCATTTTAATTTGTTTTATAACCTTACACGGTTAAAATGTAAAATATTCTTAAAGCGTGGGCTATAAAAGTCCATCTTACACTATCTTGAATATCTTCGTTTACCTATGCCTCCACAATTATAGTACATGCATCTTGTTAAAGGTATAATGAATTAATAATTCAAATATATTTAAAGATGATTCACACGTGATAAAGTTTAAAGATAACTACAATTTACATAAAGAAATGACCATCCAACTCAGTTAGTAGAGCACAAGTCTCTTAACCTTGGGGTTGTGGGATCGAGTCTTACGGAGGGCATTTCATAATTCGGAGGTTTCCTACGGAAACTGCTCTCAACCTGACGTTGGGGGCAGCCTACTATCCTACCTCCCCTTATCCCATTACATATGGGAATAAGAGTCAGCTGATTTTTTTTTACAATTTACATAAAATTAAAGTCAAACCTAGGTACTTAAGAAACTTTAATGGTGCATGCAAGTATGTAGTTTTATTATTATTATTATTATTAATCTGGAATAAGTACAAGATAATATATATTCAAAGACAACTCTCAACCATTTGACATTGAACGCTCATACCTCTAACATTCTTAGTGTTTGAGCCGGAACCCAATAACAATATCTTTCCTTGATAGCAAACTAAACAAAACCCATCGTGAATATCTATACATACTCGAGAACCTAAATCAGTCAGAGATCGGAAAAGGTGATCAAAAGACAGCGAACGAAAAATCTTAAGTGTTAGATAGGAAACTTTAAGCCCCTCCTAGACAAATAAGTAGAACATGAAGGATTAGGAGAGATAATGAAGACCATTTGTACAAAATGTAGGGCAAGTTAAGGTCAATAATATTGAAGATGTCCGTTTAGGGCAAGTGATAAGGGCAATCAGTTTGAGATAATGTAAGACCAGATTTATGTAATCACTGCTTTTTCTTTTGATTTGATGTTTTCAAACCAGAATTTTAGAGCATCCAAAAAGAAGCTTATTGATCGACATCAGCATTTGGGCAGGGCAATTTTAGACGTAAGGTAGTGCTAATAAGTGGGTCCAATCATGTTGTCCTTTTAGTGTAATTAACCACATTTTAGAGTTCATCTAGGGGGTGCTTAGGTCACCCCAAATTTAGACTTGAGTTTACTTTTATCGAGTCGACAATATTGAAAATAAGATCCTTTCAAATTTCAATAAATATATGAGTTAATTGCATCATATATCCCCAAACTATGATACACCTTCTAATTGATCATTAAACTTGAACATTCTAATTTCATCCCCAAATTATGAATCGCATTTTAAATTGGTCCCTAACCTTTTAAATCTTTCAATTTTATCCCCAAATTCATCCAAATATGTAATCCATTTCGACCATAGTTTAGCCTAATTTTTTTTCAAGCATATAATAATATAACTTGGCATAACTATTTTATTAACCTAAATTAGGACATTTAAAAGTTTAGGGGACCAATTTAAAATGAGAACCATAGTTTGAGGACTATGATGCAATTAACTCTCTATATATTTTTAAAGATTTAGACTTATGTCATCGTTTTTATGAAGATCAGTGATGATATCACTTCGTTAAGTTTCCCTCATAATTTAATCAGGTTAAAACATAATTCAAATAATAAAAAATTAAAAATGGTATATTATTTTTTATTTTATAATTAAATTTAAATGAAAACGTTAATTGTATCATTCACATTTTAATTTAGTTTAATTCAAATTAAAGAAAAAATCACATTGTTCAAAATTTCGTCAAACGAATTGTATTTATCTAATTTAAATCAGGATAAATTACTTATTTGATCATCCACCTATTATTTAGTTTTTATTTTTGGTCATACACCTATTATTTAGTTTCTATTTTGGTCATCCACTTATTTTTTAGAATCATATTTAACATTACGTTCTAGTTATGTTTTGATCATCCGCCGTTAAAAAATTAATAGTGATGCTGACATAACATTTTCTTAATCATTTTTCGGTCTTGACATGATATTATCTTATGGTAACACATCAATATCACCGTTAATTTTTTAACTACAAGTGACTAAAACAATAATAGGTGAGTGACAAAATATGTAGTTTACCCTTCAAATTATTTAATTCTTTAATGAAACTAATAAATAGGGATGAATATGACTCAGATCATGTCAGTTTAGATTTTTGATGGACTTTAACTCGACTTAAATATTCTACTCCCTCCACTTGTGAGAGAGGCTTCATCTGACAAAATTTTGAGATAAAAACCTACACCCGCATCCTATATAATATGATATGACACGAATATATATATAATTCATAAAGTAAAGATATACTTAAAAATTATAAAAAGATAAATATTATTATAATTATTTTTAAATTTAAACTCAAATTCAAACTCCGTCCTACTTTATTCATAAAAAAGATTTAATGTCCAAATAAGTGCTCAAATTATACATTTTGGACTAAATAAGTGCTTACATTTTTTTGTCCATTCGGGTATCTAACGTTACAAATGTTAGCACTTTAGGTGCATGAGTTATCAACGACGTTAGGTTCTCCCTTTAAATGACACTTGTCACATCTGATCATTTTGAAATTTATTTTTTAAACAATATTAAAAATATTATTATATTTATAAAAACAACCCTAACTTTATATTATAAAACAACCCCAAAATCTCAAATCCTAACTTTACTCCGCTGTCACCGCCCTCTCCGGTCACGACCACCGTCGCCGTCGTAGTCCTTGTCATCATCCTAGTTATATGCCACAGTAGTTGTTGCCGATTCACCATCAGAATCGCTTGGGATTGTGATTTTCATTATAGGGTTCGTGGGATTCAAAACGTTGATTTGTCGTCAATAGGTCGTCAACAGGTCACGATTTGATAGGAGTTTTGGTCGTTGGGGGAGGGGAGGTCGGCTGGAGATTCTTTAACGACAAAGGGCGGCGGTCGACATTTGTTTAGAGGTTGAAATGAAAGTTTTCAAAGTTTTGGAATTATTTCAAAATTTGTGTTTTCTTTCTAAAAAAATATATATATAATTTTATTTTTTTTGACAGTTTATATAAAAATTTTAAAAATACTGAGTTGTGACATGTGTTACTTAATAGAGAAAACTAACGTCATTGACAACCCAGACACCTAAAGTACGAATGTTTGTAACGTTAGACATTTAGATGAAAAAATTGTAAATACTTATTTAACACAATGGTCTAACTTGGACACTTATTTATGCATTAAACTTAAAACCCACAACCCAATTCGGTTCGAACTGACTTTTCCTAGACAAGAAGAAAAATACCACGTTCTAAGCCGTCAGTCATCCAACTGACAGTCTCATATAAAGTAATTACCCTCTCCTTTCCTGTTTCTATTTATAACACAATCAATTCCCTTTTTTTCCAAACGTAATGGCGTTTCGCAGGCACCCACCACCACAAGACCCTTTTGCGCCACCACCGCCACCACCACACTTATATGACAGCGGCGGATACACTAAGTCTCATAGGGGCCAAGTGCATCCTCATTATTTTTAAAAAATAATTAAATTTAACTTAATGGGTTAAGAAAAAAAAATTACAATTTTTGCATACTCATTATTTAAAAAAAATTAAAGTTTTGGACTCCATTCTTAAATTTCTGGATCTACCACTGTTATATGGTGCGCCTCCGCCACCACCTCCTCCTCCTCCACCACCACCACATCACAACCACCAATCAGGTCCACCGCCACCACCTCCTCCTCCACCACCACCACATCACAACCACCAATCAGGTCCACCGCCTCATGCTTTTTCACCACCTCCTGGACCTCCGCCGCCGCCCTACTTCGATCCGTATAGACCAGCGCCGCATTGGACTCGCCCTCATCCACCACCATACTAGCTAGTTACAACGCCTCTTTTACTATAAAGAATTGCCTTTGGAGTTTGGAGTGTACGAGCAAAGCACGGCAACAAGGAACTTTATTATCTTACGGGATGTGTAAATTTCCTTGTTTTCACTAGTCTTACAGGATGTTTATATATTTGATGTTATGAGGATATTATTATTATGGATCTTATATAACTATAATTATAATTGTAATTAAATAAAATGATTTTAAATAGATCTATTTGTTTAGTTTTATCATGTTTACAAATATATTCGCTTATAAGTAGGGGTATTTAAAAATATTCGATTTGATTGATTCGATATATCGATCCAAACCTAAAAAATAGTTAATTTTCTAAAAAAATTATTCGATCGAGCCGGGTATCTGATCCGTAACTTTTTTTTAGTAGTTAGATTGGGTTTGGACCAAATTTTTATAACCGGGTACTCGATTCGACCGAGTAGTTTTAATGTATAAATATATATAGTTTAAATTATATTTTTATTTTAGATTTCAAATATTTACCTTAAAATTAAATTAATATCTATTTTTTTTCTTAGATTTGTATTATGTACTTTTATTTTTAAAATTTTTTAAACTTTTAAAGAAGTTTTTATTAATTTATCATTATGAGTTTAAAAACACGATTGATATTGATATTTTTAATGTTTTCTTTCGAAAATAAACTTTAATATATATATATATTATTTGTCATTAAAACTAACTTCAAATGACTAATTTTTGTGGGTGGGTTGTATATTATGAACTTTTAAACTTGTATGTATTTTCTATGTGATTTTTTAAAATTAAATTAAAAAATATAATATATATATATATATATATATGAATTAGGTACTCGTGACATGAAAATGAGAGTACCCATATTTTACACAGATACACGACTACCGAATACTCAAACTTGATGGGTTAGGTCACGATTCGACAAATATACTACCCGATGAATTGGGTATTTGGTACTTCATGTACTTGAAAATGCATGTATCCGATTTTGAACACTCTTATAAGTTATAAGCCTATCTATTTAAGGTATAATATCAAAATTAATCTTCAATGTTTTGATCACTCTAATTCATATTATTTTTTAGGATATGTTAGTCTCACATTTTAGCTTTTTTATCAAAATAATTCATATTAGATGAAAAATATTAGTGAATTAATAGTCAACGCGTTTTCTCGACGTGATATTTTTACATGTATTTAATTATTAACGTGATACATATCATATCATATCATTATCTTAGACGATATGACATGTGTCACATTATTATGTTAGATGATATTTATATATATCAGATTATCAATTTAACACTTGTGAAAATATTATGTCAACAATATACATTAGAATTTAGATGTTAGTTAACTAACTGTTTCCATCCAATAATAATCATTTTGACTAAAACTTGAAACTTTAAAGACTAAATTATTATAAAAAATAATTAAGAACTAAAATTAGCATTCGGATAAACGTTAGAGACTAATTTCGATATTATTCTTTATTTTAACATAATGTCAGATCGGGAGAAAAGGATGTGGCTTGGGCAACTAATTTGGGTTAACCATGACTATTTGAGCCCAATTGAGTAACTATCGCCATTGGTTTCTCAAATCCTCTTAATAAATTACTCTACTAATGAAACTTTATAATTTGAATTTGGATATCAGAATTTTCAAATGTTATAAAAAATAAATATTTTAAAAGATATTTAAATTGATTAAATTATTTATAAAATCCAATATTTTGAAATATTTATATTTAATTAATATTCAAATCTAATATTTAAAAAGGTACAATTAATTTGGATATCCATTATATTGATCCTCATCCAATCGGTTAAATACGGAGAATATCGATATTGAAAACTAAAATAAGAGAAATGAGGATCGTGAGAAATTATTTAGGAAAATAGAGTGAATTCTATAGTGATTGGTAAAGCCAAATGCAATCAAATTGTATAGAAATAAAAATGGAAGAACTAAAATAGGAATTTACCAAAGTTGAGTGACTAAAGTGGAGTGAATCTTTTAAAATGGTCCTCATATGTCTGTGGCTTTGCTCTAATTTGTCATTTTTTTATGTTTAGGATAAAATTAAAAGAAAAGTAAAAGTACAATAATATAATAAAAATAAAATAGTGAGTTTAAGGAATGAGACTGAAAAATTAATTCATTTAAGGGCTAGTTTGTTATATCTTTTTGAAAAGTGAATTTTAAAAGTAAGAAACGAATTTTAAAAGTGCTGTTAAAAAGTGAGTTTGAAAAAATAAAATATTAATTATAAATGTTATGTTGTAAATTAAAAGTATAATATTTAAATTATATTTACACTTATATGAATCGTATCAATATAAATTATAATAAATTAAAAAAATAATATTATATTTGAATTATATCAATTTAAACTATAATAAAAGTATAATTATAATAAAATTATATTTTATATAACTCACTATTAATATTTGAATAGATAAATCATGAATTTTACTTTTTTAAATAATTAAAATAAATTGTTAAAAATAATAAATTATTTTTTTGAGAATTTTAGTATTAAATTATTAAAATAAAATATAAATATATAATTTTTTTTTATGAATATACACTATATATATTGCTATCCCTATCTATGAGGTCCATATATTGAAAGTGCATTAGGTCTTGTATCAGTTACGTAAGATTTTGCTTTCCAGTTTGTTCACAGCTTGCATTTGCACATATAGAGTTTGGCATTTTCAACTGTAATTTATTACCTTATTCATATTCTTCAACAATTTGATTTCACATTTCCATTTGTTTATCAATCCAATAAAATGACTGTCCCTTGTTCCCATATGTAATAGGATAAGGGGAGGTAAGATAGTAGGTTGCTCCCAACAGTAGATTGAGAGCAGTTTCCGTATGAGACCTTCGAATTATGAAATGCCCTCCATGGGACTCGATCCCACGACCTCAAAGTTAAGAACTTTGTGCTCTACCAACTGAGCAATTTAAGTTTTATCAATCTAATAAATTGTCATAAAAAGAAAATCAGTTTATTAAAATAGGCAAGTAATATATAATACGACCTTAAGAAATTATAAATATTGGTTTTTAAAACTTAAACTTATTAATGTTATATTCTTTTAATAGTTCGAAGTGATTATAAGGTAGAATTTGTTTAGAATCTTTTTTAACCATTGATAACGCGCACATACTCTGCAGACCAACTGCTCGAACTCAGGATCTTTAGCGAGAACAACACTCTCTTTTTCCACCGAGGTCGCTTAATAGATTCTTTAAGCTAGGTTAGAGGTTTGAATTCCGGTGTTGTGAAAGGAGAAAATCGGATTGAGAGGATCACCCTTATAATGGGCCTTTGCAATACTTAGTACGAAATAGTCAGCCAATGTCGGTTGATCTATCCCTATTTCAGTTATCGATATTTGAATTGTAATAAAGTCGACTGTCAACGTGTTGCCATCGTCTAGTTCCAAGGCTTCGCACATGGCTTTGCTGGGTGAGTCTCCCAACGGAGATTTCCTACCTACATAAGGACTCGAACCTGAGATCTTTTTTTTTTGAAAGAGGGTACTTTGTATTAAAGGATAACAAAGTACACCATCTCAATGACCTCCTTTAAAAACCTCCCTAACCCTAAATGAAGTAAAAAAATTGTACCTTGAGGTGGTAAAGGTAAATACACATAGCACTCTTACATCGATGAGACCGTACCCCCTCCATCCCACAAGCCCCATCTTACACATAATAAGACCACCATAGACAACCCAATAACGAGAATAAAGAACACACTGAGAAACATACACAGACCTCAAGACCCGAGGAAAGAACCTAAACAACAGATACACTCACTTAAACGATATCAAACAACTTACCACTTGAACCAACTACATCGGTATCATTATGTTCATCTTTATATTAGTGTTAATAACATTTATCTTTCACGATAATTAAAATAATTATGTTTGTTTATATCTTTTATTTTTTAAATTATTTATGCGGTGTTATATTTATTATTTAGTAGCTGGTTTGTTGGTTTGGTACGAACTAACAAACATTGGACATTTATGGGATATACTAGTTTTGACTATTTGTTATTTACCTCTTCAACACATTTTCTTGTAATTGAACGGTTGAGAATTAAGTGCAAGTAGGTGAAGAATGTATGTGAATTTTTCTATATAAAAATGCCCCAATTTCTTAAGTAAAGAAGACAAAAGGGGATGTTCAACATTTGGTTTGTACCGGAACTCGTGAAGACAAAATTTCGGTTTAATTACGATTCTAGTCTTTGTATTATGTTGACATTTCTAATTTGATATAATTTAAATTATTTTATTTTATAATATTATTAATAGTTTCAAAATTATAATGATTTTTTGTTGTTGTCATTCCATAAAAGAAGTCATTAAGCGACTTTAGTGATAAAATAAAATGATATTTTTTAAGAGTCGAGTTTGAACGGTTGTATTTGTATAGCGTGTACACATCGTCGTAGATTAAAAATTAAAATTCTAATTTTAAATTGATTATTAAAATTAAAAATATTTTATATCAATTCTCAAACTATCAGTATCATTTCATTTTGATCATTCTATTAATGTACAGTTAACTCTATTGATTTTTCAAGATCATTGAAAATGGACCTTTTAAGAGAAAATTAACTTATTTTCTTAAACAAAGATTAATTTTTTTAACCATTATAATTAACAATACATTAATAAAATGATAACGAATATAATATTTTTAAAGTTTATGAACAGTTTAAAATAAGATCATAATTCAAAAATTGATATAAAATATTTTAAAATTAAAAGATCAACTTAAAATAAGATTCATAATTTAATCGGATTCTATCAAACTATTTCAAATTAAATTTATATAATACGAGTACTAAATCAATCCATTTGATAATACATGAAGTAATGAAGAAAGATTCACAGTATGCTGGCAGTGCCATACACTAAACTTAAAACCCAGTTAAGGAGCAGTGCATTCTATAGGGGGTCCCTGAGGGAAGCGCTTGGTATCGGTGCAATAGTTGTAGATCATGTAGTTTTTCTGCACCCATCGGAGCCTCTGTTGGCGGCTGATGTCCAGTTCTTCCGACAGCCACGAAGAGTTCGACGAACACGACGATTTCCCCGACGACCACACACAGCCATCAGCTTCGTAGTTCCTGTAAGAAGCTGTGAACGGAGCTTTGCTCCAATCCGTCTTTATGAGCCCACCGCGAGTCGCCCAGTCATCGGCGTTCCAAAGAGTCGAATAAACTCTCATCGGCTGGCTCTTCGGAAACGGAACGCCGATCGATTCCAGGTTCTTGAACTCCCTGATCGGCGTGCCGTCGACAGAGAAGCTGAGAACATTCAAATCACAGTCAAACAATGACAATAATCTGTAAAACATAAAAACTGTGAAATATAATTTACATGATGCGTTGAGGGTTCCAAAGAAGAGAGTAGGTATGGAAATCCTTGGTGGGATCGAACCAAAGGTGAAACTGCTGCTCTCTGTCTCCTTTTCCTCCGCAATATACATTCGTGTGAACCGTGTACGGCTCGCCGGAGAGGTTCCCCAAGAACTCGAAGTCTATTTCGTCCCACGTCGATCCTTGTGAACGTAGCTGTTCAGTTCAGCCACGGATAATTAAACATCACCAAATAGTACTTCGTTTATTCGCAATACAAACTAACAACTTACATAATACGTCGTGACGGTGCCGGCAGAGTTCCCCGGAACGAGCTTGACGCTCATGTCAATCTTCCCAAAAAGATATTCATTTCTGGACTGAAAACCAGAACCGGAGGATTTGTCAAGGCTGAGCGTCAAAAGCTGGCCGTTCTCCAGAATCTTCCCCCTGCCATCTCCCCACGTAACTTCAACGTCTTGGTTAAAGTTCGCAGCCGAAGCAACCAACACAAAGCCGAGCAAAACAGATACTACACGGCCAAATGAAGAGCTCATCGTCATCTCCAAGGGGTTTTGATTTGATTTTTTGAGCGTTTTTGAGACGGGGAGTGTTGTTATATAGGGGAGGATTTGGTGAGAAAATAGATGTGGAGAGGTATTGGGAAGTTTCGTGCTTGGGAGCTGTAAACAGCTGGAAAATGGAAGAAGAGAAAGAGAGGGTCCAAATATTAATAATGGCGATCGATGGCCATTCCTTGGTTCCATTCCATGCAAGTAAATGCTTATACGTTTGGTGCTGCCATTCTATGTTTGATTACAGTGCTTGCCAGGAATTTAATCGGTAGTTCGAATACTAAAAGGGTTCCACTTTATTTGATAGGTTCGAGTTTAATTCGGTTGATTTTGAATTGAGGGTAAAGTATACAAATGATCCCAACTATAACGTATTGTGTTATTAAGTTTTTTTACTATAAAAAATTACAAAATGATCCTTTGACTATAGTATGTTGTTTTGTTGAGTCCATCGACTATTTAAAGTTACAAAATAGTCACATGAGTATTCATTGTGTTCTAAACTCGTCCTTTGACTATAAATGTTAACTTATTGACTATGATATGATAAAATATGATCTTAAAATCTCAAATAACTATCATATTTCAGTCATCATGTTAACGTTCACCTTAGACGACTGCTAATTTTTTAACGATAAAGGACAAGTTTGGAACATAACTGTTAACAGTCGAGGGACTTAACAAAGCAACACTCTATAGTCAAAGGATCACTTTGTAACTTTTAATAGTCGAGGAACTTAATAAAGCATCACCTTATAGTCGGGGGACCATTTGTGTACTTTACCCTTGAATTAATATGAAATTTGATTTAAATCATAATTATTTAATTAAGGGGCAAAATACACTTATAACAACTAAATAATAAGAGGATTTTAGTCTGATTATTGATCTTTTATTTTTATCAAACATGTCACTTAATTATTTTAACTTATAACCACTTAATTATAAGGGATTTTAGTTTAATTATCGATCTTTTATTTTTATCAATCATATCACTTAACTATTTTAACAATGCTAAGAAAGAAAATTTGGGATAATTACACATTTCATCCTCATTGCATACATATTCCATCAATTCAGTTTTAGTTTTGAGGATTAAAATTAGGAGTAAATTGAAGGAATTTGTAAGTAATGAGGATGAAATATGTAATTATCCTAAATTTGTCAACTATTTTACAAATGGTAACGACATGTGATTTGATTGACATCATTTAAATAATTAAATTGTTTAATTGATAAAACTAAAAGATTGATGATCGTATTAAAATCTCCATAAAATTAAATGGACACGAACGTAATTTGGGGGAAGGAGTCTGGGGGTAATGGCATTCCTTTAGTCCGATGGGAGACGGTGTGCCAACTAGTTTCTCATGGGGGCCTTGGTTTTCGGCGGATGGATGTCCAGAACGAAGCCTTCTTGATGAAAATCACCTTTAACATCATTAAGTGCAAGAATACTCTTTGGGTGCGTTTCCTTCAGGCGAAGTACAAAACGGAGGAAGATGTGCCAATAACTATCCGTTCTCAAAGATGTTCTAAACTTTGGAAGGGTATTGGCATAGTTTGGCAAGATGTTCGGAATAACATTACTCATGTTGTGGGTAATGGTCATTCTATTGATTTCTGGATGGATAAGTGGATCCCGAATTTGCAACCATTATTTAACTACGTTAACCAAAATGAGCTCAGCCGGTGTGTTTCGAGTTCTTTTACCAACATGGCGGATGAAGCGGGTTTTATTTGACCATTTGCTTCCGATTCATATTTTGTTGAGATTGGCTGCAATTAAAGGGCCGGTGCAAGGTGGTTCGACGGATACAATTGGTTAGTGTCCTTGTAATGACTTGAACTTCTCCGTCAAGTCCGCTGATGAGATTCGAAATCGCCCTAATATTGGTACGTCTGATAATGTCTAGAAAGCTATTCAAAGGTACAAAGGATTGCAACGGGTGAAGATCTTCTTATGGACTCTGAGTTGGGAAAAACTCATGACTAATCCCGACCGCTTGAAAAGGCACTCTTGCTGCGCTGATTCGTTAGAGGACATCAATCATGTTTTTCGAAAATGCAACATTATTTACTTCATTTGGGTGCTGCTTATTAAGCAAGAGAAGCTGGAGGAGTTTATGTCTATGGATATTAAATCCTGGATCCATGTCAATATGGTACATACGAGCTACTTCGCCAAGGATGACAGAGGTTGGGAAATATTATTTGGTGCTATCCTGTGGAACACATGGCGACAGCGTAATGCAATCATCTTCGACAGTCCTTTGGATGATAATGCCGGCGTACTTGAACGTAGCAGCAGCGTGTAAATTTGGGGGTGGGGGGGGAGAGACATAATTCACATGTGGGTGCTGTTACTTGGATGATGCCGCCAGACTCTTGGATTAAGCTTAATATTGATGGTGCTCGTAGAGATAGCAATGGCTTTGCTTCATGTGGCGGTGTAGCCCGGAATCATGTGGGGGATTGGATGTTGGGGTTTAGAAAGTTTCTCTGGGTGTGCTCGATTTATAGGATGCTTGATTGGATCGTTTACAACATGTTTTGCGACAAGGTAACCACGTTGCTGACAATCTTGCGAGAAGTGCTGGTCCAGAGATTATATCCACGCAGTTCGTTGATGTCTCTCCCGATGAGGTGGTTCCTCTTTTGAATAAGGGGTGATATCGTTGTTGTTTGGGTATCCTGATGTGGGCCTCGGGCAAACTGTTTTGCTCTTAATTTGCGCATGTTGTACTATTTTTGTTGTGTGTACCCTTTTCCTCTTACAGGTTTAAAAAGGTTTTTAACCAGACATATAGTAATAATCTCCTTTCACCAAAAAATAATAATTAAACATTACATTGATTAAAAAGTTTATATCACAAATAAATATTTTAAGTTATCATTTTTTTTATCCAGATACATAAAGTACTTTGGTCCATCTTTCTCAAAAATAAATAAAAAAATATTTTGGTCCAAATAAATATCTAAAGTATAGTATAAATTTCATCTAGGTTCTTAAAAGTTTATATATGACATTGATTAAAAAAATACTTTAGGTACCTTGATGAAGAGATTGTACATTTAAATACATACTTTCGGGGATGGATCTAAAGGAGGGCGAGTGAGGGTACTCGTCCCCTTTTTTAAAAGTTTTTTTTTATATTTTTTATATTTTTTATTAAAAATATGTTCTCGTTTCTTTAAAATTTTATAAATTATTTCATAATTAAAATTTTATAAATTCGTTCTATCTAACATGAAATTCTACATTCATCCCTACCTACTTTGACAATAATATATGTTTTAAATACTTTTTTAAATATATCAAATTATAAAATAGTATCTATATTTAATAATAAATCTGGTTAAATTCACAAATTTATATAGATAAAATTACACGAATTTAGATTACCTAAAAAACAACATTCTTTTTGTGTACTTACTTTAACCTTATATATTTTGCATGAATTCAATCTAAAAAAATTTAAATACCTAAATAAAAGGGTTGATATACATTAAATAGTTATTTGTAATATATGTTTTTGAGAATTACATAAATTTAAAAACTCAAAAAATGATTTCAATGATAAAAAAATATTGTTCTTCAAGTTCAATCAGAGTTCAATCAGTTTTGTTTGCAAGACTATAAATATACATAGATTTATTTAAAATTTTAATCAAATACAAATATTTTCATAATTATTTTCAAAAAATATATAAATTAATTATTAATAAATATAAACAACTGAAAAGGGCAAAATCTGTGAAATAATGTGTTGAAAAAAATTTTGCTCATATGATGCAGTCGAAGGATTATTTGCCCATCTAGGACTATATTTTTTCATAGGTCGTCATATCTTCCAAACGACCTATGTTGATCGTTATGTGCTCCGAATAACGATTACCTAAATTTCCCTAAATAACAAATGTTACCTATATCGGTAATTAGGCATCTCGCCAGTATAAGGTCGCTAGGCGTTCAAGCATGTCCGTGAGGCAATGATCACAGAGGCGCATATTGAGGGTGTTACAAGTCAGTCGCATTTTTAATAATTTTAAATTTTTAATATATATATATTTTTTTAAAATCTATATGTTAAACCTAGTGTCTTATATTCATGTTTAAGAATAGTTTGATATCATTTAAATAAAATATCAAATTTAAATTTTTGTATATACAGAAAATTCTTATTAAGAGATTCAATTACCAAAGTAAAGTATATAACCGAGTCAATCCAAATTAATCAGTACGATTACGAAGCTTTAAAGAAAAAGAAAAAAACCAACCTAGTGACTCCGTCCGTACATTACAGAACATGTTAACAAGAATTTGAGTTACAATACAGTAGGCCATCAAAATATAGAAATTATTATTGATCTTATGTTACATATTGAAAAGACACTGAATACAAAAAAAATAATACAATAAGCCATTTTTGAACTACGCTCGAATATTAAACAAGCATTCATATAAGTCGCCGCCGTCGTTAACGAACAGTGCATTCTTTAGGAAGTCCCTGAGGGAACCGCTTGGTATCGGCGCAGTAGTTGTAGATCATGTAGTTTTTCTGCACCCATCGGAGCCTCTGTTGGCTGGTGATGTCCAGTTCCTGCGACAGCCACGAATTTCGAGAAGACGAACACTTTGATTTGCCGGAAGACCACACACAAGCATCGGCCTTGTAGTTCCTGTAAGAAGCCGTGAAAGGAGCTTTGCTCCAGTCCGTCTTGATGAGTCCACCGCGAGTCGCCCAATCATCGGCGTTCCAGAGACTCGAGGACACTTTCATCGGCTGGCTCTTCGGGAACGGAACGCCAATGGACTCCAGGTTCTTGAACTCCCTGATCGGAGTGCCGTCGATAGAGAAGCTGGAAAACATTCCAAAAAAAATGATTCACAATTCACAATCAAAATTCAAAAACAATCGGTAAAACATCAAAACCGTGAAATATAACTTACATGATGCGTTGAGGGTTCCAAAGAAGAGAGTAGGTATGGAAATCCTTGGTGGGATCGAACCAAAGGTGAAACTGTTGCTCTCTGTCTCCTTTCCCCCCGCAATATACATTCGTGTGCACCGTGTACGGCTCGCCGGAGAGGTTCCCCAAGAACTCGAAGTCTATTTCATCCCACTTCGATCCTTGTGAACGAAGCTGTTCAATATACAGATAAACATAGAATTTTATCAACAGTTGAGACTTGAGAACAGAGTTGGTTCACTTGCAGAAGAAGAAAGAACTTACATAATACGTAGTGACGGTGCCGGCAGAGTTTC
Source organism: Hibiscus syriacus (assembly GCF_006381635.1). Classification (NCBI taxonomy): domain Eukaryota; kingdom Viridiplantae; phylum Streptophyta; class Magnoliopsida; order Malvales; family Malvaceae; genus Hibiscus; species Hibiscus syriacus. Next base: position 269,050 of record NW_024063339.1, on the reverse strand, counting down.
CCGGAACGAGCTTGACGTTCATATCGATCTTCCCGAAGAGATATTCATTCCTGGACTGAAACCCAGAACCGGAGGATCTGTCGAGGCTGAGCGTCAAGAGCTGGCCGTTCTCCAGAATCTTGCCCCTGCCATCTCCCCATGTGACATCTATGTCTCGGTTGAAGTTTGCAGCTGAAGTAACCAACACGAGGCCGAGCAAAACAGACACTAGCAGAGAAGAAATCTTCATGTGTTTTTGATTTGGTCTTTGATGATTTGGGATTGGGAGCGTGGGAGTGTTAATATAGGGGAGAAGATGAAGTTACAGAGGGATTTGGAAGCTTCCTGCTGCTTGTGGATAATAGTTGTGAACAGCTGGAACATAGTGTATTAATTGATGGCTGCTGCTTGGTTCCGCCCATGCAAATGTAATTTCATGCGTTTGGTATGTTTGATTACAGTGCAACCAAACATGAATTCAATTCGTAGTCGGAGCTAATAACTATTTTATTCGAGTTCGAATTTGATCGAGTTCTACTTCCAAAATTTAATTTAATTTAAATGTGTATAGGTTCTCAACTGTTATAGATAGATACAAAATTATTCAATATATATATTGAAATTTAATTTATTTGATAATTCAGCAATTATTTTATTTTTTAGTTTCGTGGATTGATTTGTCCTCCCCTAGTTGATGCACACACCGAAAGCAAACGCGGTTGGGATTTTAGGCGACCGAACCGAATAGGCCGCCTGTCCATAGGCATGCGGCTTTATTTGGGACAAATTGAGTGTGGCCGAAGATTTCACTGGGCCAAAGCCAATGGTGTTCAAACAATTATACCACTAGTATTTAAATATGATTTTTCAGACCCATCAAATAAGTTTAAGGCTTAAATATAAAATAAGTATCGAAACTATATCTCTTTTTAAGAATAGGTATCTAAAATATTTTTTATCTTATATTGGCATCTAACATTGTAAACATTATTATTTTAGGTGCCTAAACTGTCAACAACATTATTTTTCTCCACTAAGTGACGTGTAACAATCTTGTAATTTTGAAATTTATTTAAAAAAAATATTATTATATTTATAAAAACCCTAAATTCTCTTAAATTACAAAAAAAATCCAAATCCCAAAAAACCAAATCCCAACATACTGATGCGGCCCTTTTCGACCATGATTATTGTCGTCGACGTAGTCCCTGTCATCCTCCTAATCATATGCTATTGTAAATGTCACCGATTAACCGTTGGAATCGTATCAAATCACGATTTTTATTTTAGGGTTCTTGAGGTATAAACAATTAAATCTTTGTTGATCGATTGATGATCGTTCACGATTTCATAGGGGTTTTGATTGTGGGGGGTGAGGTCAAGTGGAGCTTTGTTGACGATAAAGGGTGGCAACCAACGTGGGTTTATGGATTAAAATGAATATTTTTACAGTTTTGGGGCTATTTCAAAAATTATGTTATTGTTTAAAAAATTTTATTTTTAAAATTTTAAATAAAAAATATTTAAAATTATCAAATTGTGTCACATGTCACTTAATGATGGAAATTAATATTGTTGATGACCTGAACATCTAAAAGAATAACGTTTGTAACATTAAGCGATGAGATGAATCAAAAAATACTTTAGGCACCTATTCGTGAAAAGAATTATAGTTTGGACGTTTATTTTATATTTAAGCTTAATTTTAATAGTAAACAAATATTGTTATTTTTAGAAGTCTTAAATTCATGCAATTGTATATGTAGTATGTATGTGTTCATTGTCAATTGACTAAAAATTCTAAGTTGATAATATCTTGTAATCATCTCAGATTAACAAAAAATTATGATTTCTGAAATTTTCTAAAATTTATAAAAATAAAATAATTGTTAAATTTATTTTAATATTATGACGATCATTTTGTAATGATATGATAATTTTAATATTAAGTTTATAATTTTTAAAAGGTTAGTGACCAGAATGATATGAAAATTATAATTCATATACTATTAATGTACTTTACCCTAAATGAATAAGCCTTTGTCATATTGGTTTGACACTTTAGGTCAAAAGCTACATGATGGGGCCAACACGTATTGACAAAAAACTCATCCACTGAGATCCACACGTCAAACAAGATATTTACCTAAAATATTTAGTTGATTGTGTTGATTTAAATATATTTAAATATAATTGCGTCATATTTATATTTAAAATCAATAAATATCAATTAATTAAAAATAATAGTAAATATCAAATATTTTAGTTTTTATTTTTATATGCATGATTTTAATATCATCATAGTTTGTATCACTTAAATCATAGGATTAATTACGTGATTGATCACTTATGTTTTTGTTTTGTTCACTTTTATTTACTGATTTAAAAAAAATACAATATGTCGTAACTTTTATTTTTATTCAATTAAGATATGATGATTTTTGTTTTTATTTAACTAAGATATGATCACTTTCGTTTCAATAATTATGATTTAGGATTAATTACATGATTAATCATTTATGTTTATGTTTTTATCCATTTTCTTTATTAATTAAAAAAACATGATAAATTTATTTTAATTTAATAAAAGTATGGTTAAATTATAAATAACAGATATCAAATGTGTGATTATACCAAAATATTTAACGACAGTTATTTCGTGATAACCTCATTTTAGTTAAATAAAAACGAAAGTGGGCTATATATTATATATTTAAATCAATAAGAGAAAATGAACAAAACACACTATCAATCTTGTAGTTAAACCTAAATCATAATATATATTTTTATTAAGCTATGGTGATTATAAGGTAATATATGTTCTGAATATTTATTTAAAAATATATATATATTCTAAATGCTCTTAATCATTTGACAATGATCGCTCAATCACCCTACTATGACCGTGAATCCGTGACCTCTAAGAACAATAATAATATTTTTAATCACTGGAGTAAGTTGGTTCGTGTTAAATCATAATATTAAACATAAAATCGAAACTCAAAGTCTGTGGATAACTATAAAAAAGAGATAAGGTTGGAATCAACAGCTGGCTGCCAAGTGATTAATGTGAGATTCACTGATTGTGAAAAAAGGGGATTAGTTAAGCAGATTTATTGATTAAACTAATTAATCAATAAATTAAATGGTAAAACTGAAAATAGTGGGGCCACGGAGGTGTTGTTTGGTGGATGCATGTCCATTGAGCTTCAAGTCGGCTGGCCAACACACAACACACGAACAAATCATTGTTAAATGTCACAAAAACATTATTATAGAAATGGCCCACGTAAAAGCTGTCCACGAACATAACGTGTAACAATTCAGATAAATATATTGTTCATGTTAAATTTTAAGGTAAATTATTTAAATTATCAATTTTAGTTTATTTTAATATTTAACTGTTCAGTTTTCTTAAAATTATATATAAGTTTAAATTTTGTTTCATTTTAATATCTGGTCGTTAAGAACTTAATGCGTTTAATATTTAAACTATCCGTTTTAATCTGCTTTGGTACTTAAATTTTTATTTTTTTTAAACTTAACGTTAATATTTTAATAGGGTATTAAAATGAAACAAATACTAAACATTAGATATGGTTTTGAAAAGTTTAAAAGTTTAAGTTCTAAAACAGATCAAAACTGATAATTTAGGTATTAAGCGCGTAGTTTACCCTAAAATTTAAGTTTGAGAACAATTTTTCTAATAAAGAATTGGAAATTGAATTTAAAATTATAAGAATAAGATGACAAAATTGAAACTTTTAATATGTTTGAATAATATATTCGTATTGAATATTTAATTTCCAATAAACATTAAACCTTCTTTTATAATTCAAATTTAATTTCCACTAAACAATACGGAAGACTAGTTAAATGTAATTTTTAAGGGTAAATTACGCATTTAGTATACACACTATTAATTTTAGCCCGTTTTAGTACCTAAACTTTTGATTTTTTTAAATCATACTTAACATTTACTTTTTGTTTCATTTTAGTAACCATCATTATAAACTTAACACATCTAGTACGTAAACTATCAGTTTTGATCCATTTTAGTACTTAAACTTTTAATTTTTTTTCAAAACACAACGTTAAATTTTGAACAGAGGTATTAAATTGAAACAAAAACTAAATTTTAAGTATGACTTTAAAATAATTAAAAGTTTAGGTGTTAAAACGAACTAAAACTGATAGTTTAGGTCTAAACTCATAATTTATCCTTTTTTGAAAAAAAATAGTTTATTGCAAGTGGAACTGTGTATCCAAGATGGATAATTTTTATGAAAGAAATGTGCTCATTGCATTTTCCTCTAGCCCGCGGTGGTTTATCCTAGCTGACAAAGCGGTGGAAACGGCGGTGCAAAGCCGATAACATCCTGACAACGGCTGTCGTCTCTGTGCTGGAGCTCTGGTTTCTGAAAACTTTACATCATTTTATCTTATTTAAGATTTTTTTAAATTTAGTATTAATTTTTATTTTAAAACTAAATTATAAATTCTGTCGCTTACATTTTTTCTCTGTTTTCTATTTTATCACTAAGATTAAGAAAACCATAAAAGTTAATATCTTAAGATCTGGATAGAGGAAAATTATATTTTGTAAGGATCTAAAACAATTGTGTAAATTTGATATGCAAATTTAATTTTTTTTTCAAAACGGAAGTACTGTGTGCAGACATATGGTGAAATAAGAGTGAAGAAAGTTGATGAATTTTATTTCTAAATTACCTTTCCAAGAATTCAATGATTCTGGGTTTCAAATCAAATTAATAAACACTGCTATTGACACAAGTTATATAAGCACACAGACAGAGGAGAGTCTACAAACGATAAACATGCAAGTGAAATTGTTGTTCAGTGGAGACGAAACACAGCATACTTGCATACAGATCCCCGAATTTGAGAGACGCAGAGGCACCTCTTGAATCAACTAACACACCTAATGCATTAGAAAAATGAGTCAACGAGGGAGGGGCCATTTGAATTTAAAAAGCAAATTCGGCCCCTCAAATAAACAGCTTACTTATTAACTGTACAGGGGATTCCCAATGTCTCAATTAGGGTTCTTCGGGTTTGAAACCGATAATTTCATCAGATCGGTGTACCTCTAGTTTTTCTCTTTGGTATTGGTGGTATTGGTGGTGGTGGTGGTGGTGGTAACTTCCAAAACCGTAGTAAGAAATGTGAGGCTTGGATAGCTAGGCTATTCTTCTTCCTCTTCCTCTTCCTCTTCTAACTCGACTATTTGTACCTGTCTCTCGGCTGCTTTCTTCCTGATAAAGAAACCCCATCTCATTGCTGCTTTGATCTTTAGCCACCCTACAACAGCTTTTCCGGGGCGTGAACGATCTTCGTCTGCAAAGTTTATCATTGGGGATGGCATATTAGGGAATTCAAACCCACCATCTTCTGTCACAGAAGCATGGTGACCTCCCATGCTGAAGAGGCGGAGAAGATGCTGCATATCTTCATTCTCGAGCATTTCATTACTCCTCGTGCGAATCTCTTCCTCCGAGAAAAAGTCCTCGACTCCCCTGTCCCTGCTGTTCGTCCAATCATCAAAATGATTAGCATTCGACGTCTGCGTAGAAGATCCAGCATGGTGGAATCCCAAGGCAGATGACTGTGGAGGACCAAGAGAAAGCCCAACAGCATTGTTATCAGCTCTTGAGCTTTTTGGTTGCTGCGAACTGCTACCCAGCTGGTCATATGGCAAAAACTGCATGCTGTAAAATTGACTACGAGAATTCGAATTCACAAGCTCAGGTTGTCCCGTGTATCTGGTCGACTGATTATCATTAAACCCTGTGGTAACCACAAGAAAGAAATTAACCAAATGCCAGCAGTTAAAGGGTATTCTTAAACCCGAACTTTTTTCCCTTTCTCAGTACAAACAAAAACAAACTGATTCCATCAATCAATGCATCTTTTCCTATTGACTCAAATCCAAACTGATTCCATCTGTTATAGAATATAAGTGGCCAGTGGGAAATTGAACTACTTGATAATTACTAGATCACACGTTTCTTTTACAATATGTTGATCAATTTTTAGGGGTTTGTTATATTAGGCGATTCCATTCTTTTTATCCATTTAGCTTAATTCATAAACAAACATTCATCTTTTAGAGATGTTAATCTTCTATCTCGTACCACAGGAAAGGGGAAGTAAGCACACAATAAGAAAAATGATGTTTATAAAATCAACTGTGGAAAGATGAAGCTATGCTACATAAGATTGAACATAAAAATCATTTAATGTAGATACATTAAAGTGATTATAATGCTTACCTCCAACGTGAGGGCCTGAGTGCACATGCTCCGTAGGAACAAGAACTGGCAACCTCGGTAACTGCAATTGATGATATAATGCATTAGGGTAGTTTAATGCATCCATCTGAAGTTCATTTCGGGCACTTGACCTCCTATTTTGCTTGATGTTCACCAGTGACTTGCCATTGTAATCTATGACTTGATTCCAATTGTCATATGCTTTCTTCACCAGCGTATCTACATAAACCTACATAAATTTTGCTACCTTTGTTACATTAGCGAAACTATTTTATTCGTTGAAAATAAAAATTGAAAATAAAAATTGAAAATAACACCAACCTCAAGCCTTAAGCAGTTGAAAGTAATAACCAATCTCAACTAAAGGCATATCAAAAGGCGGGAAAAAAAACTACATTGGGAAGAAAATCAAAGCAATTCCATGTTATCTGATAAATATTACAGCGGGCCAAGTAATATTGCTGCTAACACATCTCAATGGTAATCTCTGAAAAGTAAATAAGTACCAGAGATTAGCATCTTATTGACAGGTGAAAAACAGAATATATCTTACCCACCTTTTGACTATCAGATAGAGAATCAGCAGGTAAATACTGTTCCCCAGAAATAAGGCCATTCAACTCATAGATGTTATTGAAGACAACACCGACATCTCTCGTATCATCAGTATAGTAAACATAAAACTTTCCGCTCAGCACACAAGTCTTTGCATGATCTAAGAGAGCTTCCCACATCTTATTTGACATGCCAGTTCCAAGAATCTACAAACATAGACAAAAATGTCAAAAGAAAAGTCAAAAGCAATATCATTTTGATTTCATATCCAAAATCCAAACTCACATTTCGTAACCTCTGTTGATCCTTGACTGCAAGCCGTAAAAAGTCTTCAACAGTGAATATTCCATTACTGTTAAGCTTCTTATGGAATGACCCATCTTTCCCAATCTTTTCCAATCTCCATACTTCATCATTCAATGCAGGTGGATAGTGCTTCTTATACACTGTCATGCAACTCAATTAAAAAAAATCTACAAATCCACAGATGAAAAATTAGATATGGTATAAAGTATGAACTCACATTCCCCTCTGTGATCCTTAACAGTAAAAGCCTCTGTCTTTGCTTCCCTTGCACGTATACCCTCACAACATCCAGAAGCAACCTTCAGGCCAAGTCTAAATTTCCTGCTTCTTATCCAACTTGAGTTGTCAGTAAAAGTTAGATCTCCTAGTGTCCCTACCCCTTCTTTGAGGGTCACTTGCAAGTCACCAGTCAGCAGTGGTCTTTTACCTTCACGCTCTTTTACCACATGGGTATCAAATTCTTCTTGTGTCCAAAATTCATCATCCTCATTGTTGAAATCACCTTCAAGCACAACCACATCTAGCTTAACAGAGGCCTCAGGTCCAGTTGTTACAACATGTCCACTCCTATTGTCAACTAGAACAACATGGATGGCAGCACCCTACTCTCCTTCAACCTTTCCTCCAGTGAAAAGAGGTAGAGACAACCTGGACCTGAAGTGGAGCTGTAAGCTCCTTCCATCTGGACCTTCAATTTGTTTTGGAGAAGACCTAAAAAACAAAAGTATTAGAAGATTCATCCATATAAGAAAAGGCATCGCAGGAAATGACGAAAGAAAAGTAGGGAGACACTGAGACAATAGGAACCTTAACCGAGAGGTGGTTCTTGTAAATAATCGACATAAAAAAGGATTAAAAAATAGTTCATTTAAAGAAAGTACAACACCAATCAACCAGCCAAAAACATAATAGAAAATAACATCAAAACAAGCTTATTGTATGGGTTCATCTATTTCTATTGGTCCATTAATAAAACTCAAGTATATCAAAAGCCAAGCAGTTAATTAACCAATGGAATTCTACAAAGAAAGAAAAAGAAAAGAATCAAACCTCAAAGCATTCCAGAACTCTTTCAAAATCTCATTGCAGCACTTCAATTCTCATGCACAATATTCTTAAACAATGGCTACTTAATGAGACAATAACAAACACAAACTATTAGAATTAACAGAAATGTCAACAGTTACAGTTATTAACATTCAGAAAAAATACCTATAATTCCACCAGCAATTGCTAAAATGAGTGGTAACAAAAGACAAAAAAATACGTTAAATATGATGTTCCCACATTATCATCATGCACAAAGAACAAACATCCTGGACTTTCTCACAATAACTAGAATTTACTAAAACCCAGAAGCTCCAAAATGAATATTAGAATTTCCAGATACCGCAAGATACATCAATCAATAGCAAAACAGTTCTTTAATCACATAAAGGTTGACCTTCTCAAATCACAAACTTCACAAATGGTTTGACATTGTTAAGCATAGGGATCCTGACGAACAATAGGCAGAGGGAACAATGCCATATATAAGGCTACTATTGATATACCAAACCAAAATCATTGGTCATTCAACACCACCCAACATGCTTCATTATCTTCAATTGAAAAAGAAATATATATATATAAAATTAAGACATCAGAATATAGAATAATTGCCTTTACAATCTTAAATGATCAGACATATATTTTATTATTTTACCTTCCACTAAGTCTAGGAGGGCCTAATTTTGCCAAAGCTCTTTCCACCTCTTCACTTACCTGAAAAGTTTCAAGCAGACATAAGAAGGAAACACAAGGAAAAGAATATAATCCAAATGGTAAAATGATGGACTACACAATATACCTTAGAAATGTGCTAGGAATGGTTGTTCTAAATTGCGCTCATAAGTGCTACATAAATGGTATTTTTAGAACCATCCAACAAAATTACAACACAATCAGTGAACATCTATGTTTACACGGATGCAAGCAGGCTAGTGTCTACACCTCAGAAACCCTTTGGCATGAGTGTTTAAGATACGAAAATCCTAAAAGGAACATCATCATTCATCAGACTCCATAGGTAGGAACATGTGCGTGGACAAGTGATCAACAATTAGCGTTAAACGAAAGGATTTTCCATATCATTCACTTGCACAAAAGGGTCAGGAAGAGAATGAAAGAATGAGTAATATCCCAAAAGGGATAGCCATTCTTAAAGATAGTGATAAGCAAAACATGGGATCATCTAAAAGTTCTATTCAGGACTCAATCTCCCATAAGCATAAGTTAGTCTAGGATTTATTGAAAATATCTGCAAGAATTATGCACTTTATGACAGCAGTAATAAACATTAGGAAATCAGGTGACTAATCACATCAAAATCTGATTGAATGACCAGCCTTCATACCTAACAAGGTAACAGTGAGGTGAAAGCTGAAACAGTCCAAAAAGACTGACAGAGAACAGCCTTCGTAGGTTTTATGAGTAAACATATGAACAGTTAAAAAAGAGCATTCTTCATTCAAATCTTTCAAATGTAAAAGATATAATCCAAAATTATGAAAAGGGCACATTTTGTGTGTGTCTCTGTATAAATAAAACAGGCAAATGCGCACAAATAGATGCATGTTCATGTGCAGGCATAAATAAGACTGCAGACACAGCACCAATTCCGAATAAAACTCCCATCAGATGAAGAATATAAAAAAAAATGCAGATTCACTGATAGCTCATCGACTAATAGTTACCTCAAATCCTCCACAACAAAAGAATTTATTGCAAAAAAATGAACAACAGTAGTAAACAGAACTTACAACTCTACGAAGAATGGGTTCCAAAGACGAGCAGAGTTTCTGCAAGCTGTCCACCTTGAGAGCTTCTACAATTACACTGCATGAGATATAAATATAATTTCAGAGAAAATTGCTAAGCCCATACAGAGAGAGAAGCTTTTAAACTCCCCAAGTGCATCACATAATCAAATGAAAAAAAAAAGTCAAAAACCTTACAAGGTTAATTCACTTTATTTCTATTCCCCCCATTACCGTGATTGGTTTAATATTTATACTACTAGTTTTCTGCTTCCTAGAAACTTGCTGCAAGATCATCATGGGCTAAAAAGGAGCAAATTTAATGACAAGTAACATAATAATTGGACATAGAAGCAAAGTTACATATCATGTCAATAATCAGTATCGTGGTACGAGAAAAGCAAGCAAGCAAACAAACAAAATACCATTTTCACAAACAAAATATAAGATACCTGGCTAAAGCGGGGCGTTTTCGCTCGGGCGGCTGATTCTCATCTACTTCCAAGCTCCTCTTCCCTCTAGTTTGCATTCTCTGAGAACCAAATTCAAAACCCTAATTTTCCCAGATCTGCACAGCCAAAGCAAATCCACACTCAACAAAAAAACTACCGTTTCAAATTAAACTTTATAAAGTTCAAATTCACGCTACTCAAAAGTCAAAAACATAATTTCCCAGTAAAACACCAAATATCAAATCAAATAGTGAGAGAAAAAAAAAAGAAACAGCAAAAATCATGTTCTTACTATTACAGGAACAGTTTAGACTTTTGACAGCGGAAAACAAATAAAGGGAAAATCCGATTAATAAAAGCGAAGAGGGAAAATACCTGAGAAAAAACGAGGAAAAATTAATGAGCTTGGGGGCAGACCAGTCTATTCTGGCGACTCTTACGCTGAGAAGAAATTCTCGAGGAAGGATCATGTACGGCTGATTCAGAGTAAACACAGTGGGGTCAACGAATGAAAATGATGGTGAATAGGTGATGGAGTGGTGTAGATTTGACGAAGGTGAGTGTAGGCGGGAGCCGGGTTCAGTGGATAATTAATAGTGGATTGGATTTTTTCTTGCTAACGAAGGGTGGTGGTCTAAATCGCGACCGCACGTCGGCATTTGCCACGTCATTTAAATGTTTAGCCTTTTTCTTTGGAGGTGACGTTCGCTTTTTTGGCGTGACGCGGGTCATCTGCTGATGCATCAAATCTACAAATGGCATAATGCCAAATTTAGCCACAAATATTTATAGATTTGTCACTTTAGCCTCTATTCTTTTTTTTGAGTATTTAAACCCAATGTTTTAATTTTTGGTTAAAATGACATCTACGGGATGAAAACGATTATTTTAGTAACGATCAATGCATGTTGCTAACATGATGTTTTTATTTATGGTTAATTGTTGATGTCTCACATGTCACATCTTCTTCTTAAGTGAGTCAGTGCATACCATGTTATCGCATTAGGTGATGTAGCACACGTCAACTTAAGTTACATGATATGTAATACATTAATAAATTATTATGTATGAATAGGGGCGAGTAAAACTCGACCCGAAAAATAATTTTTTCAATTTTGAGTTATTCGTGTTGTTCGAGATATTCGGGTCAACTCGAATTATCAATTCAATTTTCTAATTCGAGTTGAATTGAAATTTTAAAATTTAAAGTTACTTAAAAAACTAAATTTTTTACTATGTATTTGTATGTGTGTACTAAAACTTGTTACGCAAACTGTGCAAGTACACAGATCAAACAAGTAATAAAGTGATGAGTGAGTATCGTCTCTATAGGAATTTGAGGGAAATCAAGTAAAGTATATGCACTAGAACTATAAAACAATGAAGTGTAAATGATATGAACATATGGTGTGAATGTTATAACAAAGTATTGAAATGAGTGAAATGTTGTGGTAAAAAGTAAAGTAAGAATGCGATAGAAAAATTAAGTTGAGCACTAGGATATGAGAAAAGATAACTTGATAACCTCACACAAACAAGCTACAAGAAGGATAAACGACTGGGTTTGCTAAGGAATCATATGTCTTGTTTGCTAGAGTGGTTCATATCTTCTATGAGTATAGTGCTCAACAAAGTTTGCTAAAGTGTTTTTAGATTATCTCTGACAAGAGACCTGATAGTGAAAATGCTACAACAATGCCTCTCAGCGTAAATTACAACAAAATATTATTGAATAAGCCCTATTCCTTTTAATCGTTGAAACCATATCCTTATCTTTAAGACGAGTTAGGGTTTTGCTTCCCAGCTTAACCTCATTGTTCACGTTGATCTAAGTTTAACTATCTAGATATCAAGCATCACACGTATATAATGACTATCTCTCGAAAGCTCTTACAAAATGGGTAGTATCGATACCTCCTAGTTAAGTATCGATACCACTATGAATATTAGTGCAAAAATAGTTTTTGTGCGACAAAAATTAGCCTAGTATCGATACCATATACCCTCAATATCAGTATCAGAGGGGCAGTATCGATACTCCACCCTTCAGTATTGATACTCCCTAGTAAAACTGCCCAATAACCATCTCAATTCATCCAGTATCAATCGATATTTTTCATCTAGTATCGATACTCAAACCAATAACTGCCTTAATTAAGCTCGGTAAACACTAAAAAATCCCCTCAAAAAATCCCCTCAAGTGTCTTAGTTTTGCCTCAAATTACGTGCTAAAGCTTAGGGAAGTTACTTAAGTCACCTAACACTCTAAAAACACTATCTATGCGACAAAAACACTATCTATGACATGAATCAAGCAAAAACCCTAAAATACTTAAACATCCAAATCTTACCCAAACCATCATGATTATGAAAGCCTTAATATCATAATGATTAGAAATATTCTATGATGATGCTAGAATCCTGAAATGAAACTCCTTTAGTTGGTTAATACTCTTGATTGATTATTCATTCTTTTCCTCTAGTCAACAAATGATACAAAGATTTAATAACATACAAAGGGTTGTAATAAATGTTTGAGACATACTAAAATCATATCATCCACTTTATGGAGACTTAGAGAAGAAAAAAAGAAGAGAAAATAAGAAGACAAAGAGAGAAGGCTTTTTTGGCCATCAACCTATGCCCACACTATTCAAAAACCCCTCGTATTAGCCTTTTTTAACGATCTAATTACGCCTTTAGTCTCTCATACTTTGACTCCAAATCAAAAATACCTTTTTTAAGATTTTTTTTTTTGACTCAATTCCAACTAAATTAAGCTCAAACTTGATCCAACGACTTCAATTACAACCTCCACATGGTCCACTTCCCTCTTGGGTAAACTCGAAACTACAAACCCATAATTTGGGGTGTTATAGTCAAGGGACTTAACAAAGTAACATTCTATAGTCAGAGGAAAATTTTGTAACTTTTAATAGATGAGGAAATTAATAAAATAATATATTGTAGTCGGAGACCATTTGGGTATTTTACCCTATTAAAAATATTTTTAAAAAAAAATTCCTCTCCCATCCCCTTAATTCGAACAAAAAGAACCCTAAATAAACCTAAAAGAAACTTGGGTTTACGGTTTTTGAGTTTCAATTGCAATTGGACTTACTTTTTCATTTTCCAAATACTCGAGCAATTATCCATGTTGTAGATTCAAGTGGCCCATATGGGTTCATGATAGCTAAAGACGAATTTCATTCAATCTTGGAGGTCAACTCATTAATATGGCAAGAGTACGTACGTATAATAACACAGGGAAAATTCTACGGTACATACCACATACCGTAATGTACCACTAATATTCTATGGAAAATTTTTAAAATGGTCGTTAAATTATATTAAAATAATCTTTTTGAACATTGAACTTTTGAAAATTACATAATATCTCATTCAATCCTTCAATTGTATTACAAAATGATCATCACATCTTTAATTATCAGTATATGAATAATATAATATGTTAAATTAATAAAAAAAATCTCATTTGAATCCTCAATTGTAAACTAAATTCCGTTTTAATATTTTTAGTATTTCGAAGTAATAATTCTAAAAAATCAATTATATACACACATATATATATATATTCAAAATTCATTTTTAAAATTACAAAAGTATTTTTTTAATTATAACTTTATAAATAATATTTTAATTATAAAATTTTAATTATTTTTTAAAAAATATGAATTTATTAATTCACAAATTTTGTTATAGTTATTTTTTTTATTTAATTGTGATTATATTTGAAATTTTGTATTTTATAATTTATGAGATCCAACAATTTCATTTATAAAAATAAATTATTTTTTATTAAACAATATGATTGAATTCTTTAACTTTTGTTCAATAGTTTTAAATATAATTTTAAAAATATATTTTAATTTCAAAAAGAAATTTTGAACCATATATTTAAAAAATTGTTTTTCTAAATTTCTTACAATTATTGGAAAATATCAAAAACAAAATTGTAGTCGTAATTGTTGGAGTAAATGAGATGCTTTTTTTTAATTAATTTAATATGTCATATTAGCCCTTAACGATAGTTAAGCGTCAATACTTATTTTTTACGAAATCCAAAATTTAATACTCATTTTATAATTTTTTTTAAAAGAATAATGACCAAAAATATCATTTTATTATAGTTTAATGGCTATTTATAAATTTATACCGGTACATAAAGAATCTCATTTGAACCCTCAATTCATTTTTAAAATTATAAAAGTATTTTATTAAAAATTATAACTTTATAAATAATCTTTTAATTCTAAAATTATAATTATTTAAAAAAAATATGAATTTATTAATTCACAAAATTTGTTATAGTTATTTTTTTATTTAATTGTGATTATATTTGAAAATTTGTAATTTATAATTTCTTAGATACAATAATTTCATTTATAAAAACAAATTGTTTTTTATTAAATAATATGATTTAATTCTTTAACTTTTGTTTAATAGTTTTAAATATAATTTTAAAATATATTTATAATTTCAAAAATAAAATTAGAAAATCCATATATTTAAAAAATTATTTTTCTAAATTTCTTACAATTATTGGAAAATATCAAAAACAAAATTTTAGTCGTAATTGATGGAGTAAATGAGATTTTTTTTATAAATTTAATATGCCACATTATCCCTTAACGATAGTTAAACGTCAATACTTCTTTTTTTTTCTATGAAATCTAAAATTTAATACTCATTTTATAAATTTTTTAAATTATTAATGACCAAAAAGATCATTTTATTCTAGTTTAATGACTATTTATAAATTTATACTGTACATATCGGTGTATGACGTGCGCTGTAGACTAAGCCCATAACACAGTAACAAATATAAAAGCAATAATAAAATAAAAATGAAAATATTCTTTAAAAAATTAATGAATAAAAGAAGAAAAAATACGTTATATTAAAAAAGGGTTTAATCAATTTACGATTAAACTCTAATCTTTGGTATCCATTTATAGGGACACGTTTGTTGTTTATGATAAAACATTTTCATAAAAAGAAACGGAAAATTCTATAATGCATGTCATTCATTGAAATTCAACACTAATTTTATAGGGTAAAATTTACAAAATAATCATTAAGCCATGTCGAAATTATCTTTTTGAACATTTAACTTTTTTAAAGTTACACAATGAATATTAAATTTTAATTTTGGTAAAAAAATGGGCACAAAACCATTAAGAAATATCTCACTTGACCCTTCAATTGTAACTAAAATTTAATTTTTATTCTTAATGAAATAATTTTTATTAGATTCGTTGAATTGAAAATAAAATAAATATCATCTTTTAATTATAAACATTAAATTTGTATCATATAAATTAAAAATTATTTGATATGATATTATAATATTAATGATGTTTAATTTTTAAATTACATTTAAATTTGTTAAATAAAAGTTAAATACCTAAATCACAGCATCAATAAAAAATAATTTTATTATTTGATAATATAAATTTTTAGATATAAAAAATTATTAATATTTTATTAACTTGAAAATTAATAAAAAAATAATTTCATTATTTGTTAAATAAAAGTTAAATACCTAAATCACAACATCAATAAAAATAATTTTATTATTTGTTAAAATTAAAAAATGTTGAAAATATTAAAAATAAAAATTTAGATATAATTGAGGAGCTAAATAAGATATTTTTCATTAAATTGGTACTTTATGTCACCCCTTAATAACATTGAACGATTGTTATCTATTTTTTAACAAAGTTTAAAGTTTAATGTCTAATTTTTAAATTCTAAAAATTCAATGATAAATAAAATCAATTTAAGAAATTTTGTGACCATTTATGAATTTTACCCTTCTATGTTAATGGTACATTTCGATGAATGTCTCTCGTTATAGACTCGTCCAGAAAGAAATATACTCAAACTGTATTTTTTTACTAAAAGGGTAAAAATGTACAATTCAATCATTGTTCCCTCTGTCACTGGCAATCTCTATTTTAACATTTGTTTTAAGTGAATTTAGTATTAATCATATTGAGATTATTATCCAGCTTAATTGGTAGAGCACAAAGTTTTTAATCTTGAGGTCGTGAGATCGAGTCTCACAGAGGGCATTTCATAATTCAGAAGTCTTTTACGGAAGCTGCTCTCAACCTAGTGTTGGGGGTAATCTACTATCTTACTTCCCCTTATCCTATTACATATGAGAACAAAGGACATCCATTTTAATATTAATAATATTAGGAAAATTTTGGATCACACAATTTTAACAAATATCTATGACTTGACATTGTACGTAGACTAAGGGCCTTCCCTTTCAAACACATTTTGGGTACCATATGATTAATGATAATATAAGGAATAGTACAACACATTTGACATTTATATTTATACTGAGGTTTTCCCTTTTCGAACGCACATGTTAATTGGGACAACAATTAGGGTCGCTCTTTAAAATTTTAAAATTAAGACATGTTTTATATATATATTTTTAAATTTTTATTAATAATTTATTTTTTATTTTTAAAATTTTATTTTTTAGAAAAAGTTTGTCCCTTGAACTAAAGTACTACGTTCGGCCTTAAGAACAGCCGTGTTTGAATATAAACACACAGGGAATTCGATCGGCTTCATGATAAGAAATTGATGGAGAAAGGTGTGTCACTCTTGGCCACGACGTACATCAATGCTTTAACTTGTTTAACGCATGTATTTCGTGGGTGTAAGTAGGCACGGTCGTAGGGTAGGGTTGAGCCAACTTTTGGTCTATTCGAATCTGATTTTAAAATTAATTTTTCTCTGTATTTGATTTGATCCGGACTTAGGAGTCTCTCATCTTACCCGAAATTCAATTTGATTTTTAAGTCAAATTCGTAACAGATTATATTCGACCTAAATATATATAATTCATTTTTATTCGGTAATATAAGAACATAATTAAAAAAAATAAAATAATAAATGTATTATTATAATAATTTAAATATATAAAAGAGTAATTATAATATTATATCGATCGGGTCAGTTTTTTAAAATAAACCTGAACCCAATCCGACTTGACCTTATTTAAGAAAAATCTGACCCGATTCAACCCAAACTTGAGTTTTCAAAAAAAAAATTAACTCGATCGGATCAAATTGGATCGAAATCATTAAGGATAGATCAAGAAAGTGTTAATAACCGTTATATTTAAGAACTTTTAGTTTTTTTTATATATTTTAAATAAAGTCATGCAATTTTACGACAATTTTGTTATTTTATGATTTTTTTATAACTAATATAAGACTGTACAAAAGAGTTTATAAAACAAAATAGAAGATTATACAAAGTAGATTACGTAAAAGAGTCTATCAACCAAGTAAAGAATGCGTTTACCTCTTATCTTTAATAATTAATTAATTAATACAAATCGAGTACCAAGGACGGAGCTATGTTGGGCTCAAAGAGGCTCCGACCCCTGTAAAAATTTTACATATTCGATAAATTTTAATTTAATAATATCTTGGTTCATGTAAAAATAAGTATTCAAATTAAAAAAAAATTCAAAATCTTATTAAATATTTAACTAAGTAGGGGTCTAACTAAAGAAAAATTATCTCATGTTCTCAAAGTTTTTAGTCTAATAACAATATATGTCATTGTAAATTTAAATATTAGACAAACTAAGCATTATCTTCTGAATTTTAAGCTTAAATATCTAATAATCTATTGTAATTTCCTTAAAAAGTTTAATATTTCAGTCATGTCAATATTTATTTAAACCTCTTCCTTTTAACTCCCGTGAAAAAAAGGTAAAATGACATCAGAGATCCCTACATTTTAAAAAATAAAGAATGTGACTCTAGTACGATTTTTCTCTCTCATATGTAAGCATGTAATATTATCTCACATGGAATTAAATAGTGTGAAACTGCGATTTCATGTGTTCCGAATTCGAATGGGTGAAATCGATGTCGATTTTAAGGGAGGCGTCATTCATCGAAACACCGGTGGCCGAATATTAAATGGGTGGAGGAGAGAGAGGCGGGTCAGCCTTGGCCACAAAAGTACATCAATTTCATGTGTTCCGAATTCGAATGGGTGAAATCGGAGTCGATTTCAGGGGAGGAGTCACTCATTGAAACACCGGTGGCAGGATATTAAATGGGTGGAGGAGAGAGAGGCGGGTCAGCCTTGGCCACAGAGTACATCAGTTATGGTTTACTGTGTTTCCGGCATGTATTTCGTGGGTGTCTATCTTTTCTCCAACATTCAACTTTCCATTCTACCATGTCAATTTTATGAGCAAAAATATGGTTGACATTGATTCAATTATTCATTTTGATATTAATTAACTATTTTCAATCAGTTAAATTAAATTAAATTAAATTAAATGAAATCTTGATTATAAATAAATTTTGATTTTAATTTTGATTTTGATAATGAAGAATTTGATTAAGAACTAATAAAATGGTACCTTATAGTCGGGCGACCATTTATGTATATTACACAAATGATTTACTTCGGGACGAATCTATATAGTGGGAGGAGAGCTTGTTGTCTCTCTCGAATATTTTGGCATGATGACATTTTAGGTCTTTTTGTAGTTTAAATATTAGTCAAACAAGGCTCTTGTCATTCCAATTTTTATATTCAAATACTTAATATAGTAGATTATTATTCTTCAACATTTGATCCTAGCGCTGTCACTATTCAATTATTAATTCTGAAATTAATATAAAAATAAAAGAATCGCACGAACCAATTTACCTCAGTGTTTAAAGGAATCGTTGTTGTTCGTAGAGGTCACGTGTTCGAGCACCAGCGACTGCAACATGGTGATTAAATGGTTGAGAGTATTTAAAAACAAATACTTATATCACCTTAACTTAATCAAAAATTAAAATAAGCGAATAAAAAAATCATTTAAAATCAACGGTCAGCCATGAGTTTTGGAACTGAATTAATAAACCTAAGTAGTAGTACTAATTAATTTGAGAACCGTTAGTGTCACTCTCCGTTCAAAGGAGAACATGTTCAAGTAATCTTATAGATTATTACATGCAAAAAACGTACGTGGACTAATGAATTTAGCGGTCTCACGTAAATAAATAACTATTTTCATTCGTATTTTATTCAAATATTTCATATAAAATCTATAAAAAAAAGTCATTTCATCCAACAATTCAAACCATTTGTTACAAATAAAATATCATCGACGTATAATTCTAGGGAGAAGATTTAACTCTTATTATTATTATTATTTTTTGGTATAACCGCCGATATTTAATCTATTGATCAATTAATCTGAAAGATTAGATCGGGTAATGCAGAGGCAATGGTGACCCTCCCAATCCAGTTTTACTCTATTCGTAATTGTCAGAATTTAAACACCTGACATTACTTAAAAGATCTAGTGCTTTATCTTATTAGACCAACTGAGTATTGATAACTCTTATTGATTTTACGTGATTTCTTAGACGTTAAATTAAATATAATTATATTTAAACTATTTAAATTGACGACCTTAAAAAAATAGAAACTAGATTAAAATTTAATCAGTATTTGATTAATGATTTTGACATTATATTTTATAGTACATTGTTACATTTTATAATATTTATGTGATTCATATTCGTTTCATTGACTTTTGCATTTATTATATTACATTAAGTCAAGTTATATATATTTTTCAAACCTTTTCCAAATTATTTAAAGCACTCAACAACCATTTTTTTTATAATCTTTCAAAAAAATTAGGATCAATATTGAAGAATTATATTTCACTATTTAGTATTTAAAATTTAATATTTAGAGTTTAATTTTAAAATTTGTATACTTTTTTTAAAATTTATTGTGAAAGTTTGCTATTAAGACTGTAATAATATGTAATATTTGAGATTTATATTTTTATAGAGTTATAAATAAAGAGTAATAAGTTTTTTGTTAAAAGAAAATTAGGAATTGGTGACTGAGGGTAGTAGAAAACTATTAACGTTGCATCAAATGTGAAAGACAACATCCAACAACGTGATTCATGAATACATGTATCTTATTTATAGGTGATAGCGTCGTAGTTCCCGAATTAATTGTTATTATATATTTGATAATTTTAAAAGAGTAAATTATGCCCACTAAAGTCAGTTGTACGACTTAAACCGGTCTGGATGAGTCAAAATCAAATTTCGAGGAATCGAGAGAGTAAGAAAAAAATTTATAGATTTTATCACTCAATTTTCTTCTCACTCTCATTTTAGTTATTAAATAAAAATAATTTACTCATTAAACTTTCTACTTGTTCCTAGTTTGGTCATTATATTGTTAAATTATAGATGGAAGGGTGACCTGAAAGTCACATGTGCTGATGGAGACGGCTTTTATTAACATGAAATACATGTGTTATCCACATTATTTATTTTATTTTCTTCTTTCAAATATAAAAGGTTTATAGTTTCGTCCTATGTTATGTTGGCGCTACAATTATCATTCGTTGATGTCTTTTTCGACCACTCAAGGTATTAACAAACTTGCCTTCTCGTCGCCGATCACTCTACCAATTTAGATTACACATAAATCACTCTAAAGTTCAATCCTAAACTCAGGACTCGTATAACTCCAAACAATATTAATCCAAAATATATACCATATGATCAACGTGGAATCAAAATGTACTAGTGGATGTCTCCTTCTCCATCACTATTGAGATTTGAAATAAGATGCTTAATCTATATAAAAAATAGATGATTCATCATTAAGAAATCAAAGAGAATTCAAAAATAGGTTTTTTCACAAAAAAATTAAAAAAGTTTTGGGGTCATTTCATAATTTTGAAAGAAAAATGTTCAGTCATAATACATTAAGTATTTAATGTTGGCGTAACCAAAACAGAAGTAAATCAAAAGTTTATCGAGTAAATTAAAAACTTTTAAATTTTAGTTATCAAAATAGGAGTGAAAATAGCGTTAAGTGGTAAAATTTATAATTTACCCATTTTAAAATCATGATACTATATTATCTCAACTATTTAACAAATGAACGTTTAAATGTCATGCAGTCGTTAATGCTTAGACCCAAAACCTTTAGAAATAACAATTATTCCTTTAACTACTAAGGAATTTTAATTCCATGGTTTTCTTTGATAAAACTAAAGTGACTACAAAGTAGTATATGTTGTAAATACTCTCAATCATTTTACAATGAACGCTCAATCACCCTGATGCAGTCACAGATGCTCAAACCCGTAACTTCTAGGAACAATAACGATTCTTTTAACCACCGAGGTAAATTGGTTCGTGCTTTTGTTCCATGATTTTAATTCCGTGATTTTAAATGACTAGATACAATGATTTTAATATAGTTCCGTCTTTACTTATCTATCATCAACCATATAAAATAAGCTTAATCCTATTGTTTAATAGCATTATCATTTACTCTAGCTTCTTATCTTGGTTTTTTTCAATCATAACAACTATATCATCTAATGTAAAATTAGTCCTATTAATTGAACAAATCATATTGATTTTGAATGAGACCAATTAAAAAAAATGGATTTGAATTGTAATTTGATAAATAGTTTGTGTAGAACATAATCTATTTATTTTAAGCCTGAAATTTAAATTCTTAATCATAAAATATTAAATTCTAAATTTTAAAACCTAGATCCTTAGACCCTAAATAAGTTACATGTAGTGACGATAACAAGTTGAGTTGAATTGAGTACATGTAGTGACGATAACGAGTTGAGTTGAATTGAACAAACTAACCCGATTCAATCTGACTCGAAAAGAATATCCCATTGCTCAAATTTGACTTGACTCGAGTATTTAACCTAAAATTTGAGATGAAAACCCTTCAATCTTATAAAGTCAAGTCAAATCGAGTCGGAAGCCATCGAATCTAAATTTCATAATCTCTATCTCACGTAAAACCAAACATGTTAATTATACGAATAATATTAAATTTATATCGCATTGATCAAGATCGCCTAAATTTGAGTTTTAAAATATTTTTTAGTGCGTTTACACTTCGAGTCGATTCATGTTGTTATGAATGAATCATTGACAAGCTCGACGCGGATGATAGTGACAGTGATGGCGATTGGGGTAGTCTGGTAGATCATGGCCATTTTCTCAAGTTTTTTCACGTGTAAGATAATTTCTCAGAACAAGCTTTCATCCTTTGCAGCAGTGTCAGTATGGATATAGTCCATCTTCAACCTTCCATCGCAGGGCAGTAGCCCATAGTAAAGAAAGGAAGACGATGGTCAAAGGAGGCCAACAGTCGAGACAAATCAAAAGATTCCTCAATTTCTCTGGTGAAAAGCCGTCCACTCCGCTTCTTGATACCATCAACCATCCCATTCATATCAAGAATCTTTCCATCCAGGTATAAATTATTATACTATTGAGTGGTTGTAATTATATATATACAGAAGAATTAATTAAATTTGTTGATTGAAACTATAGGAGCTCGGGAAGTTAGCTGATGAGCTTCGAGAAGATCTGGTTTACACAGTGTCAAAGACTGGTGGTCATCTGAGTTCAAGCCTTGGGGTGGCTGAGCTTACAGTGGCACTTCAACATGTTTTCGACACTCCCGAAGATAAGATTATTTGGGATGTTGGCCATCAGGTAATGTGCTATATATATATAATTGGCTCGATTGATATATGATCGATCGGTTTACTTATTGATTGTGATGTTTGCAGGCCTATCCGCATAAGATTTTAACCGATAGAAGATCGAGGATGCACTCGATTCGACAAACATAAGGATTATCGGGGTTTCCGAAAAGGGAAGAGAGCACTCATGATGCCTTTGGAGCTGGCCATAGTTCTACTAGCATTTCAGCTGGATTAGGTATGGCAGTTGGAAGAGATTTGTTAGGGAAGAACAATCATGTAGTTGCAGTAATAGGCGATGGAGCGATGACTGCTGGAATGGCATATGAAGCGATGAACAACGCTGGTTATCTTGACTCAAATCTCATCATCATCTTGAATAATAGCAAACAAGTCTCCTTGCCGACCGCCACGGTCGACGGTCCGGCTCCTCCTGTCGGAGCTCTTAGCAAAGCTCTAACAAAGCTGCACTCGAGCAGGGGATTTCGTCAACTACGCGAGGCTGAAAAGGTATCAAAATTCGACTCTTAGAAGTTGGAACCCCTTACATTCCTATGATAACTCTGCAAAAACAAGCATATTTAGATTGTGTTGACATGATTCGCAGGGAATTACGAAGCATATAGGAGGGCAAACACATGAAATCGCCGCCAAATTCGATTCATGTGTGAGAGGAGCTGCCGGTGGCTCCGAAGCTAGCCTTTTTGAAGAACTGGGACTATACTACATTGGTCCAGTGGATGGTCATAACATAGAAGACCTTGTTTATGTGTTGAATGAAGTTAGGTCGATGCCAGCCCCAGGGCCTGTTCTCATTCATGTCAAAACCGAGAAGGGAAAAGGTTATGCCCCTGCTGAGACTGCACCTGATAAAATGCATGGCAAGTATGCTTCAACACTGTGTTATGCAGACTCGGAAAGACCGATCTTGCATCGAACACAAGTTTTTTAACTAAAACGAACGATCGGGTCATTATAGATTTTACTTCTTGTTGCAGGGGTTTTGAAATTCGATCCCAAGTCCGGGAAGCAGATGAAGAACAAGTCGGGAACACGCTCGTATACTCAGTACTTTGCAGAGTCTTTAATAGCTGAAGCAGAAGAAGATGATAAAATAGTTGGGATCCATGCGGCCATGGGAGGAGGAACAGGGCTTAATTTATTCCAGAAACGATTCCCGGATCGATGTTTCGATGTCGGCATAGCCGAACAGCATGCTGTTACGTTTGCTGCTGGTTTAGCTTGTGAATTTACTCTTCATTTCTACAGAGAGGATTCGACCAGGTAATTCATGATATAAGCTAATTTCAAAGCAACGTGTGATCAAAATCAGATAAAAAGAGTTTTGGTCTTGCAGGTTGCTCATGATGTTGATATTCAAAAGCTACCGGTGCGATTTGCAATAGAGAGGGCTGGCCTGGTTGGTGCAGATGGACCGACACATTGCGGTGCCTTCGACACTACGTTCATGGCATGTTTGCCGAATATGGTGCTGATGGCACCTTCGGACGAGGCTGAGCTGATGAACATGGTGGCAACGGCAGCCGCTATTGATGATCGTCCTAGCTGCTTTAGGTACCCCAGAGGCAATGGTGTTGGTTCTATTCTCCCACCAAACAACAAAGGAACACCACTGGAGGTACATCAATTTTAATTTACGACATCTTTTTAGTTGCGATTAGCAAATGGTCTCTTAATGGGTCTTATTGGACAATACCTGCTTCCGAGTTTCGTGATCCGAATTTCGAATGTGTATTCAGATTGGAAAGGGGAGAGTACTGAGAGAAGGAAGTGGCAGGGTGGCCATTTTGGGGTATGGAACAATAGTCCAAAGTTGCATGAAGGCAGCAGAGCAGCTACAAATGCTCGGCGTCTCTGCAACGGTGGCGGATGCTCGATTTTGCAAACCGATTGACGGAGAGTTACTAAGACAGCTAGCTCGAGAACACGAGATATTGATCACTGCCGAAGAAGGATCAATCGGAGGGTTCAGCACCCATGTTTCTCATTTCTTGTGCTTGAATGGACTACTAGATGGCAAGCTTAAGGTAACAGTATACTCCATTAACTTGAATTCTTAATTGAAGAATCAGTGTGATTATAAGCCTAAAATTAATGTGACCTGGTGCAGTGGAGGCCAATGATACTACCGGATAGATACATAGAGCATGGATCTCAAAATGATCAGATCAAAGAGGCGGGGCTAAGCTCGAAGCATATCGCCGCCACTGTTCTGTCACTGCTGGGGCAAACCCGAAGAGCTGTCCGGCTATTAGATTTCATAGATTGAACTCTAATCATCCGTCTCTTTAGCTGGGAAGTCATTGGCAAGTGAATGTGAATTGTGTTGCTGGTTTTTAACATACATCAATTATAGAATAAAGGTTTTACTTCAGTGTGTCAAAGGATGGTGTGATTTAGTGTTTTTTAATCAATGTAAATATATAATTGTTATAAATAGTATTTTTAAAATTTATATGACTTTTTATTAGTTAAATGTTATATTTTTTTTGAGTTGATATTTAAGGTTGAAATTGAAGTTAAATTGATGAAAATATTTGATGGTGAAATTCAAATAGGTAAATGGGTGTGTAAGGTACTTTTTTTACACCTATTGTGGCCCGTAAAATTAAAAATTAATATAATCTTTTGACCAACGGTTTTCGTCGTTGATTGTTATGGTGGTAACGAAACGCTTCATAGAGCTAAAATTACAATCCATGGGGACTGATGACGTGGTTGATGATGATACAGATGAACTAAATTGATTTTTTTGATCGAGTTCGAAGGTCAATTTTTTAAAAAAACAAGGACTTATTTGATTTTTTAGGAAAAATAAAAATTTTCTAATTTTAAACACAAAGTTATTCAAAAAAGTAAATATAAATTTATCAAAAATAAAAATTAAATTACTAAAAATAAAAAATATATTATTATATTTTACATCGAATTTATACTTATTTTTATTTACATAAACATTAACTTGTCCATCCTATATAAATTTTATTTTATACATTTATCTCTAATTATCTTAAACTCTAAATGTATTTCTAATTCAATTTCACTAATTTTTTCTATAAAAATGAACTAAATAAATATTATAAAGTCTTATAAAAAATAAAAATAAAAATTTATAAAATTAAAAAAATTTATGTATACATTATTATAAAATATATAATTAAAAATATTAAAAATAATTATAAATTAAAAAATCATTTTAATGAATATAACATGATAGAGAAAAATAAAATTAATTAAATATGGAATCTACTTGTTTGAGATTTTTTTATTATCCCTAATATTTATTTTTTTAATATTTTAAAGAATAGAAAATTAGGCACTATAAAAAAAACTCACATTAAAATTGACATGTATGAACATAACAATATATTTATACTACTAAATAAAATCAAATTCACATTAAAATTCATATTTTCAATCACTTTGGTTAATATATATATATATATATATATATATATAATTTTTTAGTGATTTAATTTTTAATTTTTATATTTTTTCCTATATTTGTATAGTTTAAATTAAAAAAATTAAATTCAAAATATTTTTTTCTAAAAAAAAAACAAAATAAGCCCTTGAATTAAAAAAACAATTTGACCCTCGAATTCGATAAAAAACTCAATTTAGCCAATATGCCTTGTCACCAGCACGTCACTATCACTATAGATTGTCACGTTAGCACCGTGACGGTCAATAATATAAACTATTGGTCAAAAAACCAAACTGAATGTATCTTCTAAGTTTAAGGGTCATATTGAATATAAAAAAGTATGAAGACCATATTGATTTTTTTCCCCTAAAAAATAACAGGGCATACCCTTTTGTCAAAATAATATCAAAGGTATTGTTGGTGTTGATTTCAGGGGTCCCTTGATGATAGACATGCATGATTTACATGTATTGCATGCACATTTTTTTTAACGATCAAGTGATCTAAATATCTTTTCTATCAAATTTATTATTTGATTAATCTGAATTTAATTCTATTTATTACGGGATAATTCTCTCACCTATTTTTCGTTTACAATATTAGAAATAATTTTATAAAAAAGACATTGAAAATTCAAACTTTTTATTTCTACTTAAAGAAATAATATTTTTTCTCGTTAAATATTATGTTACATCTATAAACACATTATATATGAAAGTAGGGTTTTGTTGTTGTTATTGTATAAACACAAAGACAAAGTAGGAAATTCCAGTGGCTGAAATCAATGGTTGAGAGATAGACGTGTCGACATTGGGCACGTGAAATAATTTGACTGTGCATGCATGTTTCATTCATTTCACGTTACGGGAACCTAAATCAATTTGTGGGGTTTGAGGCATGTGATTCGTGAGGATTTTGTAATAAATGTAGAATGTTAAAATTACAACATCATCCTACAAAATTTATAAAATTTCTTAAAAATTATTAATAGTTGATAGCTTTATTAAACCAAGGTAAAGTATACAAATGGTCTCTTCGACTATAGGGTGTTGTTTTTTGGGGTCCCTCGACTATTCAAAGTAACAAAAAGATCTCATGATTATGGATTGTAGCTTTGCTGAGTCCTCCAACTATTATCAATTTCGAACCTGGCACCCTGAGTTTCAGGTTCAGTCGAGGTTTAAGATTCAAATCCTGACTTCTCTTTCTCTAAGTTTTTTCCCATTTTTTACGTTTCATTTTTGCATCATTCTCCAGGGAAGGACCTTCATGTTCAACTTCAAATATGGAATCAAAACCCAAGAAAAGCATCAAACAAAATGGGGTCTTTGATGGAGATTTTCTCACATTAGCCCCTCCAACAACTAAACCGATGTGTTCGAGCTTGAAATTCAAGCACCTTTCATCCGTTTTACCGTATTACAAGTGTGAATTGCCCGACCTCGAATCATTAGTTTACCAGGTGAGTCTAAACAACAAATGACACCATCTCTGTTTTTACCTCGATCTTATTCGATCATTTGCTTCTTCTTCATTTGCTCATACGTAATCTTGTGAATGTGTTAAAGGCGAAGATCCGATTATCCGGCAGGGAGTCGGCGGAGTAAACCAAGTGTATCCAAATTATATCGTTACAGATATTGAGATTCGAATTTCAGAGGCTATTCGATGTCACATACGAATTATATGAACATATTAAGTTATACCTCAGGTGTGAAGCTACAAGATGTCTGAAATGAGAGATCAAATTTCTTGTGCCTTAAAATTCCCCTTATATGATTGAGCATCAAAACAAATCAGTTTCTTTTAGATTTTTGAGTTATCGAATCATTTTTCCAAATATATACTCTCTCCATGAATTGATTTTCCCACTTTTTCGGATTATTGATATTTTGTATCTCGATCATTTTAGTACTTCAATTATAAGGAAAAGTACATATTTGGTCCCCCACATATTATTTTGTTTATGTTTTGGTCATTCAACTATTATTTTCTTCAAAATCATCATATTTAACGTTACATTTCATTTCTATTTTAATAACCAGTGTTAGGTTTGATCTTTGACTTAACGAAAGTAGTGATTTGACATGATATAATAATAATTTTAGTCCTCAAAACTTACACGTTATGAAAGAAAAAAGGGAGACCATGGCAAAGAGAAAAGAAAGCAAATCAATTTGAATGTATAAATAACATTGTTTTTATTGAATGAAAATAAATGTTTTTATGATTATCATCACTATTTGAATATTATTAGAGTCCATGACAATTATTGTAATACCCCCAACCCGTATCCAACCCGGATACGAGTCCGAAGTGTCGCATTGACTTTTCAAACCTTTATTCGTATAAAATAGTGAGTAATTTTAAAAACTTTTATAACAGTTAACTTATTCAAAACATTTACAAAACTATTCAGAGCTTATTCAATATATTCTTTTGATTACATGCCAACTAGAACTTTATATAAAAAATATAAATATTATTCACCTCTCTTCTGATCTGACATTCGGTAAGAAGAACTGACCTGCCTTGTTCCTCTTTACTTCTCTTTTCACTTTCCAAACCTACGTATGAAACAATCACACGCTAAGTCGATGACTTAGTGAGGCATATAAAACATATAATATTTCATATAACATAAAGCATACATAAACATATACCATCATTATCATAATCTCTATCATTATCATTAAGAAACACATATAACATCATATGGTTCATGTAACACATTTCAAACCACTTACTTTTGATAACCATTTATAAACCCATCGTATACATATCACATTCAGTATGTTTGTTTAATCTCTTTATTAGCCCATGTACACTAGTGAGAACTTAAGGTATGTGAGTACATTGAGGTTGTGCACACATATGTTGTCACCACAGCTCATATAAATGTCCCGAAGAACCATATATCATTCCTTAAGAATCATATACATATGCCAAAGATCAAGTATGTGTCTCACCAGACTTCACACATGTTCCAAAGAATACATATATGTCCCGAATGACCTATCCAGAGGTCATAAAGATCCTCGGTAACTATCCAGAGGTCATAAAGATCCTTGGCAATTGTCCATAGGTTCCGAAGAACCTAGGTAAACTGTCCATATGTACCTTAGAACATAGGTATACTGTCCATATGTCTCGAAAGACATAGGTAATTCTGTCCATATGTTCCGTAGAACATAGGTATACCCTCGACTCTTGGCATGCCAACTATACCCTTAGCTCTCATATCACATAACATGGGCATTATCATTTATAACATTTCATATCACTTGTTATTTCTCTTCTGTCACATACCACATGTATGTGTAACCATATATCTCATATCATATCACATGTATCACAAGTGCATGTATTCACGTAGATCGTTTCATATGACTTATATCATTTCTCATTTGTTCATGTAACTTGCATGTCATATAATGTAACATATAACACATAATCATATAGGCTCACGGTTTTATCACCTATCATGTTATTTCACATATACACTTTTATATTGTATAAACTCATATATATCATATCACCTATAATAACATATGACACATATACCCATAACTTCATATCACATACTTATATCAATTCACACTTAGTCACATGGGTCATTTCTCATAACATATATCACATCACATATGTTCATGGTTATATCCCATAGCATATAAAATAACATATAAACTTATATATTTATTCATGTGTATACTTTCATTTAACCTATATATCAATTTCATATAAGTTATCTCATAACTTATTTGATATTCATATATATTCTCATCTTATAACTTATATTACCTATGCATATAACCTTATGACTTATTATCAAGTACTCAACTAATGTTCCTATATGGTTCTATCTTTATCATCTAACCTATGAGCTATTATTATATTACCCTATATCAACCATACTTTGTTTATCTCACTTTTCATATCATTCATTTATCACATATATGTCACTTATCACTTATCACATAGTTTACATCCTATGATCATAGAATCATATCAATAACACATATACTCATGCACACATATAAATCATAACAAACACATACCTCTATGAATTCATGCATTTTACTATTGGAAATAGACTTATCATAAGTCTTATTTTCCATTTAACATCATATACTAAATAATGTGCACTCACCTTAGCTTTGCTTTGACTCGATTCTAATCCTTCAATTGATTCAGAACGGGATCATGTTCTATATCTACATAATCATACATAGATCTATATTAGTATTATAACTAATATACTCTAATGGTTCACTCTTTAGATCAAGATAAATGTCAATTTCTTCTTTCAATAAGGGTATGCATCGATGCACTACTGATGCATCGGTGCATAAAATACATTCGATGTTGTATTATTATTGGGATGCATCGATGCATGCCTTATGCATCGATGCACTAATTGCATTCGATGTTTCTATTTTAAAAGAGTGCATCGATGCACTACCTGTGCATCGATACACCTTCAAACATATTTCTGGGTTTTATCATCGATGCATCGGTGCACAATGAATGTGCATCGATACACATTGCCCAGAACTGACATTTTAGCACGAAAATCATCAACTATTCCCTTAATTCTTCTATTTTAAGCCCCTCTTATGACATTAAACTCCACTACCATTACTTGAACCAACTTATATCCATGTAAATCATCTTTAACCTCAAAATCCTATCTTCCTTATGAGATTCAAGAATCATACCAAATTTTCTATATGTTCTAAATCCAATTCTATCACTCCAAATCTCTTAATTTAACCATTGACAAGTCAAATTTAACTTCCAATTTAAGAAATGAACTTTATTCCAAGATTTCATTTGTAAAATCTAAATCTATAATCTCTCCTAACTCCACCATCCTTTGCTTTTAAGATGATTTAAGCTTTCCTTAAGCTTAGTTATCATCTAATAATCAAAACCCAACCTGAAAATCAACAATTCAATTATAAACAAAGAAACTTACATTTGGCTCTTGGCTTCCACGTGAATAAGAAGAAGAAAGGAGAAGAGAACTCTGGAGAATTCTCTCCCTTTCCACGTGCATTTATCCTTACCAATCCCATTTTTAATTCATTTCTTGGTCAATTGGCCCTTTTGCCCTTTATTTCCTTTAATAATTACTAAATAACCTTCATCATATATATCCAATAATCATTGTACTATTTCATTCTTATACTTTA
The DNA here is from genome assembly GCF_006381635.1 of Hibiscus syriacus. Lineage (NCBI taxonomy): Eukaryota > Viridiplantae > Streptophyta > Magnoliopsida > Malvales > Malvaceae > Hibiscus > Hibiscus syriacus. Next base: position 237,444 of record NW_024063339.1, on the reverse strand, counting down.
GTCACCAAATTCTGAAACTTTACAATTTGGTCACTAACCCGGTATTGCGGATGTTACAATTATCTACAACTTTGATTATTGGACGATAATTAAATTGAGAAAAATATAAGGATTAAAGTTAAAATTTATAGAATTTTGTATTAAAATAGGGTAAACTACACAAATAGTCATTGATGTTTGAGTAATTTTTTATTTTTCTCATTGATGTTTTAAGGGTAATAAATTAGTCAATAATGTTATCGATTTATAACAAATTGATAACTTGTCATTAACAATATTACTGCAGTAATGAAAAACTGATGTGATACGTTAAACCAGCTAACTTAGCACATTTGACTATGTGGGACACCTTTGACTGGTCGTTTGACTATTCTTTTTTTTTCGTCTTCTTCCCTTATGATTGCCATTAACTATTGTTCTCTGTCATGACATGAAAGCTGAGGGTGTAATCGTTAGGTCAGGTAACATTATCAAGTCTGTAAGATTGCACTCGGTACGTGGATCAACATGCACAAGTTGATTCCTGACGACGAAGAACACATCATTGAGATATCTAACACGCGTTGACGTGACCCTGAGGGGAAAATGTCATTGTTTTCTCATGGTCAAGAGACGTTGTTCCTTATACATGAGAGGATTCTAGAGAGCGGTTCGTAGTTTGGGTTCATCGGTGGCTGAGGAGAGGTATAACATCCTCAATATCGGGTTAGTGACTAAATTGTAAGGTTTCAAAATTTGATGATTTAAATTAGAATAATTAAGTGGTTTAAAGACTTATATGAGAAATGAGGTGTAAGATCAAATTGAAAAGAATGAGGAATGAAAGGATAGTATGGTCATTTGCAAAGAAAAGAAAAATATAATAATAATATATGGTATATATAGATACACGTGGAAGGAAGGAAACAAAGTTTAGAGGTTTCCAGAGTTCTCTTCTTTTTTCTTCTTCTTCTTCACGTGTGAAGCCAAGCAAAGGTGAGTTTTCTCTTGAGCTGATTATGTGCTGAAATTTAAGTTTAGTTTTGATTATTAGATGCTAAGTAAGATTAAGGAAAGATTAATTTGCTTTAAAACAACAAGATGAAGAGTTTATGAGGATTTAAAGATTTGGAGTTTTTGAATGAAATATCGAAATAAAGTTTATATTGAGAATTGGAAGTTGAATTTGACTTGTCCCAAACTTGATTAAAGGATATGAAGGGTTAGAATCAGAATTATATCATATGGGATATACTATGCAAATTGTGGTAAGTCTATTTTCCAGATTAGAGCTTATATATGAATGTATGTGTCATATGGGATTGAATGAGTTACGAGATATCTATATTAGGTATATGAAGTGTGTGTGATATGTTTTTTATGGTTTATATGTATGAATGAGCATATGTATTGACATGTTACAGTATATATATATTATATGAGTTGTGTAAATAGGTAGATAAATGTGTTAAATATGTGAAATAGTTAAAATGATCAATATGGTTTCATAAGAATATGAAATAAGAAGTATGAAAAGGACATAAGAAAGAATATGAAATATATAACATATGAATATGAAATCATATGAGGGGTGACATGAATTATATGAAAAATAAACTACGTGATTACAAATATATGAAAATATGCTAGTGTGATAGGACCTAGGAACTAGTATACGTGATATATATACATTTATATAAGTTATTGGATGAAAAATGAACAAGAGATAAAAGAGATGAAGGATAATACTATAGGAGTATGATAAAAACATAAATGATGACATGTATGTATATATGTATGTATGTATGTAATGGTTATATGAAAAGGTATAGGTGATAAGATGATCATATGAACATGTGATAAAGAGCTATAGGAAAAGAAAAATGTGATATGATGTGTGAATATGTAATAAGGTAAAAGACAATGCCCATGATATGAGTTATGAGAACTGTAGGTATAGTTGGCATGCCAAGAGTCAAATAACTACCTATGTCTTTCGAGACATATGGACAATATACCTATGTTCTAAGGAACATATGGATAGTTTACCTAGGTTCTTCGGGACCTATGAACAGTTACCGAGGATCTTTATGACCTCTGGATAGTTACCGAGGATCTTTATGACCTCTGGATAGTTACTGAGGATCTTTATGACCTCTGGATAGGTCATTTGGAACATTCATTGAGCTGTGGTGACAGCATACGTGTGCACAACCTCATAATACTCGTATACCTTGGGTTCTTAATAGTGTATATGGGCTTAAATAGGACATAACGAGGATGTATATAATTGTATCTTAATATGGTATTATTATGATTTATATTATCTCATATGTGGTATAATAAATGATGGTATGATAGTATAATTGCGTTTGGATAGTAGACGACATGTTTATATTTTTAGTAATTCTTTATTATGTAATTATGCCTCACTAAGTCTATGACTTAGCGTGTAAGTGTTTTTACACGTAGGTTTCGAAGAGCAGGAGAATCGAGAATAGGAATTTGCAGATCAACATATCTCCACTCAGCGATCAGATCAAAATGAAAGTCATAGTAGGTATTTTGTTGTATGTAGTGTGTTGGCATGTAAGAAAAGTGTTAGTTACAAATGCTCTGATTAGTTTTGTCTTGTTTTGGTTAACTCGTGTACAATGACAATGTTATTTTAATAAAAGTTTTAAATTTCATTGGTTTTCGTTAAAAGTTTAAAGTTTGAAAAGTCAATGTGACACCTCAGATTTGTATCCGGGTCGGATACGGGTTGAGGGTGTTACATTTAATGATATCAGAGCTACGGTTTAGTCGATTCTCGGCATAAACCGGAGTTCATAGTGTCTTAAAAAGCGTTCATGCCAACACAGTAGTAAGAACTTCTGATCTGATACGTGTAATGAGTATGTTGTTTAGCTGATAGAAATATTTGGTTATCTCTTATTAGATGTCCGGACAAGATATCTCTTGGGGTGAAGCAAGAGATGATAGATTAGCTGAAAGTAGTAATTCACCTGCCCTAGCCAGGCAAGGTAAAGGATAGGCACCCTCTGGAGTGCCTGTACAAGATCAAAATGTATTCTTCAGGACGTTGGGCACTATTTTGACACGTTTCCAAACTCCTGCATCCTCAACGCAGAGGATTAATATAGCCAAAGAGTTAAAGGGATTAGGAGCTCCAGAGTTCAAAGGTGAAGCCGAAGAAGGTCTTGTTGTTGCGGACCTTTGGCTTAATGATGTAAAGATCATGTTAGAGGGACTCCACTGCTCTGATATGGAGAAACTAGATGGGATGGTCTCTTTGCTCCGTGGGCAAGCGAGAATCTGGTGGACGAATGTTATTCATAGGATGCCAAATGATCAGAAAATATGGTATTTGTTTTTAGAAGAGTTTAAGCACAAGTATATAGAAGATCAATTCATCAGGGAAATGAAGCAAGAATTCTTGAATTTGAAACAACTGAATCGCACTGTGTATGAATATGAGTGTGAATTCAACAAGTTAAGTCGATTCGCGGCCGAATTGATTCGGACAGAGAAAGAAGCATGTGAGTGGTTTGTTGAAGGACTACGACCAAGGCTAAAAGAGATGTTGATTGTTTTGAACTTTTCCTCGTTTCAGGAAGTAGTAAATCGTGCTAAAGCTCTAGAAAGAGCTCAGAATGAGCGGTTTGGGGATCAGAAAGCTCAATCTTCCAAAAGAACGGGGGCTTCGTCGAGCTCTGTACCACCCAAGAGAGGTAGAGATTCTGGGTTCCAATACCAAGTAAGGTCTGAATCAGTGGTATCCTCTGCTAGAGGATCAAATCAGATGAGAGCTAGACAGACTAAATTAGGAAAGTCTGGTGATGGAAGAGCATAACAGAGACACTGTCAGATATGTGAGAGATATCATGGTGGGGCATGTAGAGTTGAATCTGGAGCCTATTTCCGATGTGGGGAAATAGGACATTTCATGAGAGATTGTCCATTGGGGACAGGAAAGCCTGTGCAGTCGGAGCGATCTACTTCGATATCCCAGAGAGGATGGGGTAGAGGTAGAGGAAGAAGTCAGACATAATTTTCTACTCAACAGGAAATACGCTCTACGGCTAGAGTATATAATCTTAATATCAGTGAAGACAATGAGGATCCAAAGATAATAACAGGTATCTTCTATTGTACAGTAAATGCTTTATGATATTAGTTGATCTGAGCTTGTATAACCATATATGAGTAGAGAATGGGTAAGAGAATTAAGAATTTAGTTAGAAGTCATTTTTTAGAAATAGTGTAGTGACAATTCCATTAAGGTACAATGCTAAAGTAAACAAGATATGTTAGAAGTGTTACATTCAAATTCAGTTAATTTAATTCTCTGTTAATCTAATGGAGATATTCCTCAAGGGATAAGTAAGGAGATAGTAATTTATAAATGAGTATATATATAGGGAATTAAATGAAAAAGGGGTGTAAAGTGTGAATTATAAGTTGATATGAGGTAAGGAAATGGTAGATAGTGTTATGAAAAGATTGATTGATTTCGTAAAGTATACGTTTAATAATATTTGAAGAGGTTTAGGGTTGTGTTCTGAGTTATAAAATGATGGAATAAGAGATTGGGTATGGTTATAAGGTAATTAGAAATGGATTGGGTTCTTTGGGAAGTGAAAGCAAATCATTGATTACAAATTGCAATGGGATAAAGTAGAGAAAGGAGCATGAGAACATTGAAAGATATGTTCTTATCGGTATGTGTAATGAAAATTCGAGGACAATTTTTCTTAAAATGAGGGGAGATTTGTAACATCCTCAATACCGGGTTAGTGACTAAATTGTAAGGTTTCAAAATTTGGTGATTTAAATTAGAATAATTGAGTGGTTTAAAGACTTATATGAGAAATGAGGTGTAAGATCAAATTGAAAAGAATGAGGAATGAAAGGATAATATGGTCATTTGCAAAGAAAAGAAAAATATAATAATAATATATGGTATATATAGATACACGTGGAAGGAAGGAAACAAAGTTTAGAGGTTTCCAGAGTTCTCTTCTTTTTTCTTCTTCTTCTTCACGTGTGAAGCCAAGCAAAGGTGAGTTTTCTCTTGAGCTGATTATGTGCTGAAATTTAAGTTTAGTTTTGATTATTTGATGCTAAGTAAGATTAAGGAAAGATTAATTTACTTTAAAACAACAAGATGAAGAGTTTATGAGGATTTAAAGATTTGGAGTTTTTGAATGAAATATCGAAATAAAGTTTATATTGAGAATTGGAAGTTGAATTTGACTTGTCCCGAACTTGATTAAAGGATATGAAGGGTTAGAATCAGAATTATATCATATGGGATATACTATGCAGATTGTGGTAAGTTTATTTTCTAGATTAGAGCTTATATATGAATGTATGTGTCATATGGGATTGAATGAGTTACGAGATATCTATATTAGGTATATGAAGTGTGTGTGATGTGTTTTTATGGTTTATATGTATGAATGAGCATATGTATTGACATGTTACAATATATATATATATTATATGAGTTGTGTAAATAAGTAGATAAATGTGTTAAATAGTTAAAATGATCAATATGATTTCATAAGAATATGAAATAAGAAGTATGGAAAGGACATAAGAAAGAATATGAAATATATAGCATATGAATATGAAATCATATGAGGGGTGACATGAATTATATGAAAAATAAACTACGTGATTACAAATATATGAAAATATGCTAGTGTGATGGGACCTAGGAACTAGTATACGTGATATATATACATTTATATAAGTTATTGGATGAAAAATGAACAAGAGATAAAAGAGATGAAGGATAATACTATAGGAGTATGATAAAAACATAAATGATGACATGTATGTATGTATGTAATGGTTATATGAAAAGATATAGGTGATAAGATGATCATATGAACATGTGATAAAGAGCTATAGGAAAAGAAAAATGTGATATAATGTGTGAATATGTAATAAGGTAAAAGACAATACCCATGATATGAGTTATGAGAACTGTAGGTATAGTTGGCATGCCAAGAGTCAAAGAACTACCTATGTCTTTCGAGACATATGGACAGTATACCTATGTTCTAAGGAACATATGGATAGTTTACCTAGGTTCTTCGGGACCTATGGACAGTTATCGAGGATCTTTATGACCTCTGGATAGTTACCGAGGATCTTTATGACCTCTGGATAGGTCATTTGGAACATTCATTGAGCTGTGGTGACAGCACACGTGTGTACAACCTCATAATACTCGTATACCTTGGGTTCTCAATAGTGTATATGGGCTTAAATAGGACATAACGAGGATGTATATAATTGTATCTTAATATGGTATTATTATGATTTATATTGTCTCATATGTGGTATAATAAATGATGGTATGATAGTATAATTGCGTTTGGATAGTAGACGACATGTTTATATTTTTAGTAATTCTTTATTATGTAATTATGCCTCACTAAGTCTATGACTTAGTGTGTAAGTATTTTTACACGTAGGTTTCGAAGAGCAGGAGAATAAAGAATAGGAATTTGCAGATCAACATATCTCCACTCAGCGATCAGATCAGAAGGAAAATCATAGTAGGTATTTTGTTGTATGTAGTGTGTTGGCATGTAAGAAAAGTGTTAGTTACAAATGCTCTGATTAGTTTTGTCTTGTTTTGGTTAACTCGTGTACAATGACAATGTTATTTTAATAAAAGTTTTAAATTTCATTGGTTTTCGTTAAAAGTTAAAAGTTTGAAAAGTCAATGTGACACCTCAGACTTGTATCCGGGTTGGATACGGGTTGAGGGTGTTACAAGAGGAGGATGAATAGTACGGAGCGGTGGTGAGGCAGATAAGGAACAGAGTGACGACGAGGTTGATTGTTTCAAGGATACATGCCTTTAAATGCAATGGCTTAATGGAATAATTGTGCAGTTACTTAAATGTTTATGGTCTTTGTTTGAGATTATAGAGTTGAATCCAAAATCTTGATCTAAATGTATGCTATCCATGGACTATAGGAGTTACTAATATGGTTTCCTTTCATTGTATTTTCCCTTTAAAATTTTCTATTAAAATCTAGTACCAGTATATATCATTGGCATTGCCAGATTGCTTATAATCTTATTTGTGTTTAATCATTTGCCCTTCGCTGAAACAAATAAATATTCTATGTTATTAAATTAAAGAGGTTTCAGGTCTTTATAAAGTTTTATTATGGAGTTTTTAGCTGCATAATAGCTCAATCATGAAAGATTTCATGTATTTCACCACATTATCATGAAAGAAGTAAAATGGTTGGTCAAAGGATGTCTCGTATGGTCAAACGTGTCAAGTCTGTTGATTTAACGTGTCGCATCAATATTTTGTTACTACAATAACAATTGGTACTGATGAGTGACCAATTTGTTATAAATCCATAACGTTAATAAACCAATTTGTTACTTTTGAAACTTTGATAGAAAAAAAAAACGAACTCAAATATTAGTGAGCCACTTGTGTAATTTACCCTAAAAAAATATGTGCAATACATATATTCAATATACATTAATACAATTACTAAAAAACACGTTTTGGAGGTTTAAGGACGTGACAAGCACATATTTTCGAGTTGGAGTCTTGAGAGGCGTGACAAGTGGTATCAAAACGAGTCGTTGTGGCGAGACAATGATCGTTCCGAGTGTGTTTCGTGGAAAGTTTTAAATCGGATGATTGAGATGACAGAACAAGGAAATATTGCTTTCACACATGAAGACGATGTGAGTCTTGATGGTGAACAGGAGGAGGCAATAAAGATGGATAAGGTACATGAGTATCTTATAGAGGCTATCGCTTCACACACAAAGAAGATCATCAGGTTGGAAGAGTCCAACAACTCGATCAAAGAAGAAGGCTTCTTGAGAAGTTGGGTGAGAAGAAGATCCAAGAGTGTGATTCCGTTAAGGCCGAAGTGCTGGCTCTAAGGATAGATGTCTCAACATCGTTGGAGAGGAGGGTCGGTAGACTTGAAGCATCCATGAAGAAGGCTAAGAAGATCCGGGGTATTGTGAAGTCCCATATTGAGAAAGTGGAATCTATGGAGCACAGACCCAAAGACGATATGCAACGTGTTCTCAATGAGTTAGAGACAACGAGGGAGGTGTCAACAACATTAGGAAGGAGGGTTGATAGACTTGACGAATCCATGGAGGAAGCCAAGGAGATTCAGTGTGTTGTGGAGTCCCGTCTTAAAAAAATCAAGTCCATGGAGGACATGTTCAAGAATGAGACGCAACAAGTTCTCAACGCGTTCGAGATGGTTCAATATATTAATAAAATTATAATAAAAATATTAACACAAATATAAATATAAATATAAATGTCATTAATAATAGAATTATATTCATATACTTTGAAAAGACAATAGTACCGTCCAGATTAAAGAACAGTCATATAAAACAGTGTGAAAAATCTTGTCGCTTTAACCGTTTAACGATAAATCCAAATTGTAGACTGCTCTACACATTTGACCGACTTATAATTTTAATATGAAACATTTAAATGATTATTGACTAACGTTGAGAAAAAAATTTTATTATTAAATTTTTAAAAAGCATAAATAATTGTTATATATATTATAAAATAACGATAAAAATTAATAAATTTAAAAATTAATTAATAATAATTTTATAAGTTCAATGACCATCTTGTATTAATTTAATAAAATTTTATAATTTTATAAGTTTAATGATTATCTTATTTCAAAATAATATTTATTTACTGTTGAGTAAATGTCATACTCAGCTGGTCAAAGAAGTATTATTTAAGTAACTACACAAATACGCGTCAAACATTTTTGTAAATATAGTAAATCTTTTTTGGTGCTAAATTAGAAGAAAATCTCGTTGATGATGATCTTTTTAAGGGCGACACAGATGGAAATGGCGATCGGTAAACAGAAATAAAGATCATCAGCAAGAGCTTCCAAGATCTTGTCGTTTTCGGAGCAGAAATCAGTTTTAGGTTTGATTGATGGCAACAAATGACTATGAATCCGGGTTGAAGATGCTGGAAGAATTGACCACAAATGCCCGGCAAATCCAGGACCAGTTGTTGGGTGAAATCCTTACTAAAAACGCCGGAACGGAGTATTTAAGCCGATTCCTCCATGGCCAAAACGACAAGCGACTCTTCAGAAAGAATGTACCCGTTGTTGCTTACGAAGATCTCAAGCCTTATATTGATCGAATCGCCAATGGGGAGGCGTCTTCAGATATTCTTTTAGCTGAACCCCTCACTGGGTTCTCTCTCAGGCATGTGTTTCTTTGTTTTCGCCTTTTCGGTGTGTTTTCCATTCTGTTTTTTTATTTTTTTTATGAGTTTATTATCTGTTTGATTAAATGCAGTAGTGGGACTTCAGGTGGGCAGCCGAAGCTGATACCTGTCATCGATGAAACTACTAACACACACACAATGTATAATAACATTTTTCGGTCTGTGATGATAAAGTACGCAACCCCATCCCCTTTTATTGAAGTTTTATAGTTTGATTTATAAACTGATAGATTGTTTACCAATTGATTAATGACCTGAAGAAGAGAATTAGCAATCTATGGCTTTGGGTGTTAGTATAGGATGTTCACGGAAGGATGCATGATTTTATGTTAGTGACGAATTTATAAAATTTTAGCCTAGATGGAAACAAATTATATAGTATTCAAAGAAAATTTCTAAATTATAGTAAGATAAATTAAAACTTCAAGGGATATCACTTTTTAAGAGCAATTATGCTGCTCTAATTATTCATTTTCCATGAAGTATTCATGTAATCATGTCTCGTATTTGGATACAGATGTAGAGTTATAACTCTCGAAAGACTCTCGAAATACATAGTAAAATTTTATCGAACTCATAGTATGAGTAACATAAGTGCCCTATATATGTTATGTTGTTGACTTGAAATATTGGTGATTTTTTCCCATTTTTCTAAAGGAAAAGGATAAAAACAGCAGATTATTTAGTTTCTACATTTGGTTATATGATTATTTGTAAGTTTTGGGGTTCTAAGCAATGGTGGTCTTGTTATCTTTGGTTTTAGGCCTAAGATATTGTTTGTTAGAATGCATACTGATAATTATAGGTTTTAATCATGGTAGAATTATGTTGTTTTAATTATTCATTTTTCTTGAAGTATTCATGCCCCGTATTTGGATACGGATATAGAGATATAACTCTTGAAAGGCTCTTGAAATACATGGTAAAATTTAAAAAATGACTATCGAACTCGCACTTGAGTATGAGTAACATAGGTGCCCACTTTATGTTATGTTGGTGACCATATTGAGTCCTGGCTAATTTATTTACAGGCACTTTGGGGACATAAACCAAGCCGGTAAACGAATGGAGCTTATGTTTGTCAAACCAGATGTTGAAACTCCTTCTGGCCTCAAGGCAACTGCAGTCTCGTCAAGATTTTTCAAGAGGAGTGGCTTTCGAGCCATTTTGCCGAAGCTTTACACGAGCCCTTTCGAGACTATCGTTTGCCCGGACGCCAAGCAGAGCATGTACTGTCAAATACTTTTCGGTCTAATACAACGTGATGAGGTTGTCATGATTGGCTCAGTCTTTGCATCTGGTGTGCTAAGAGGTTTCAAGTTTTTAGAAAATAACTGGCAAGAGCTGTGCTCAAATATAAGAACTGGTCGAATAAGTGATTGGATCACTGACTCGGGGTGCAAAAACGCAGCATCGTCGATCTTGAAGGCTAATTCAGAGTTGGCTGACTTGATAGAAAATATATGTATGAAATCATGGGAGGGAATAATCAGAAAGCTATGGCCTAAAACAAAGTACATTGGTACCATATGTACAGGCGCAATGATGCAATATACTGCAGAACTTGAGTTCTATTGTGGAGGTCTACCTTTAGTGTCAGGTTTTTATGGTTGCTCGGAAGGTGCTGTTGGGATCAACTTAGAACCTCGAAGTAAACCTTTGGATGTCTCTTACACATTTCTTCCTAATTCGGTTTACTTCGAATTTGTTCCGATAAAGGAAGAATGTGTTGCGAATTCTCCAAATCTGGTTGAATCTGTAGAAACGAAGAGCAGCGACGAAGATACCGAACCTGTTGAGCTTGTAAATGTGAAGCCTGGTCAATGTTATGAACTGCTTGTCACAAACTCTACGGGTAAACTTCTAAACCATGAGCCAAATTTAATCAAATGCCAAAATTGATGCATCAGATAATGATCTAATATTTTCAGGACTATACCGATATAGAGTTGGCGATGTTCTTATGGTGACTGGTTTCTACAACAATACACCTCAGTTCCGATTCGTAGGGAGGGAAAACGTCGTTCTAAGCGTCGATCTGGAAAGAACAAGCGAAGCGGACCTCTTAAAGGCCGTAACCGAAGCAAAAACACTTCTCGATCCGCTCGGATTCATCTTGACGGGCTATACTAGCTACGGTGACACTTCTTCAACACCAGGTCACTATGTCATATTCTGGGAGCTCAAAGCAAAAGAAAGCAACAACGGCAACAAGCTCGACCCGAAGGTAATGGAAGAATGTTGCTCTCGAATGGAAGATTCGTTACATTTTACCTATAGAATGTATAGGAGAGAGAATATAATTGCAGCTTTGGAGATCAGGGTCGTAAAGCAAGGAACTTTCGAGGAACTGATGGATTACTCTGTGTCCCAAGGTGCTTCTTTGAGCCAATATAAGACGCCCGTTTGCATCAAATCTAAGGAGGCCTTAGAGATACTGAATTCAAGAGTTATAGCTAAGTTTTTCAGCCCCAAAACTCAGTTGAATCTTTTACTTTAAAATTACTACTTTCTTATTAATTTGGATTAGACCTTTACCTTCATTTGTTTCCAGTGGTATTTGTTTTGAATCCATAGTTTAAAAAACATTGATTATAAGTTTTTTTTTTAATAATCTGACATGATTATAAGGTAATATTTATTCAGATTTTTTCTTAGTTTATTAATAATACACATACTTTACAGACACAATTGCTCGAATTAGAGTCCTCTAAGAATAACATTATGCATTTTTATCATTTTTTTAACAATAAATACTATAATCACCCATATTGCAGTTATTGGTGTTCAAACCGAGACCTCTAGGAATAACGATCATTCCTTTAACCACCAAAATAATTTAGTTCGTGTTATAATCAAATATTTTTAATTACACTTAATTTAGTCGGATCTATCAAATATGATAATTATAGAAGTATTTTATAATTGTATAATCAAATATAATTACATCCAAACTCAACTAAACAATGATTTTTCAAACCATTGCATGTTATAAAAAATATGAAAAGATAACCATCATCATATACATAGATATCTAAGGGTTTTGTGTAATTATATCTAATTACACCCAAACTCAATAGATAAGAATATTTTTAAAGATTTTTTTCAATTAGATCAGCATCTTATTTAAGTATTTAAAGGATAACATCAATTAAATTACATTTTATCACATAATTAAAGATATATTAATTGTCTTATTTATTCTTTTAATTTTAATTAAGGAATATCAGTAAGAGAGGGACACTTAATGTTCCACGTGAGCTATATTAAAACATTATTTTATTAAAAAAGTTAATTAGGTATTAAGTTTCATTAAAAATACTTAGCCGCGTCTTTTTCTTCTTCTTCTTAATTTTCTTTTAATATTTTTGTGTCATCTTTTTCTTTCTCTTTGATTTTTGTTTAGCCGACGACACACTAAACATAGTTAATTACCGACCCCAGATGCTTATTAGTTATCTTGTTTTTTTCTTATATTATGTCTTCTATCATGTGTCTATTAGGGACTTAGGGACACTTAGTGATATGATTTTTCTTTGTCCTTGTGACAAGCGTTTTCTCCACTCTTGTAGCACGATCCTCATAATTGTTGGTATGTTTTTCGCATACCTCTGTGGTCGTTTTGGTTCTCGCACAAAAATCATCACGACATTTATATTCTAATTAGTTAGTCAATGGTTACGTATAATTAAATCCCTCTTTTAATAAAATAATGTTTGTCGATATAATTAGATTGTATAGTAAAACAATTTACTAGATTATTTGGCTCGCTCTCTACTCCTTTATCTTTTCATTCAAACAGACTTTTTATAAAGGTTATTGGTTTTTTATTTTGGTCGTCACTCTTATTGGAAGGTTTTAATTTTCTTCGTATCTTTATTCTTAATTTTTTTATATGAGTATTTTAGTAACTATTGTCTCTAAAATTTTCTTTATATTATATTTTGATGCATTGTACGGTGACTAAAAAAAACAAAAAGGAAAGAGAGTAAATTTGAGGAACAATGTAATTTATCCTAGCAATAAATATAGCACGTGAGAAACAGATAACACGTGGCATCTAAATGAAAAAACCCAGGTAATTCGCCAAAATTTTGGGCAAAATTAGGCAAACAATCCTGACGTAATAGTTATTTAGGCTTATAAAGCGGTCCAAAAAATAATTAACAATCTAACTACATTTATTACAGTAACAGTAACTTATAATTTTTCAAGATGGCATGACAAATTATAATAAAATATATATTAAAACTTATCGACCTGACATGATAAATTTTAATAAAAGTTATATTTTAAGTCCGAATAAAAAATATTTTTTAAAATTCGTCATACGATTTCGTCTCTCACAGTAATAAGTGTTTAGATCCCAAATTAATCGGCCTGACCAATTAGACTAGTTTTGCCGAAAATTTGTTCTGTTGCCAGGTTCTCGTGAAACTACAGTCAGCTTTTGAAAGAAAAATTGAAGAAATAAGGAAAACAAAAACCAAATCACAGAAGAATCAAATTATTTAACTAAAATCAAAATGAAAATTATTTAACTAAAGATCAAAATGAAATCATTTTAATTTTCGATTTTTCGATTATTCAAACTTTGTAAATTAAAAGAGGTCAACAATAAAAATTACGAACCGCATTATCCATATAAACAGAATATTGGTTAACCTTAGAGTGCAGTGGCGAAACTCGAACCCGAACTTGAAACTGAACGATAGGTTTCTAATTATTGTAACATGTTAATGCCATACCTGGCCATCAAAACTTTGGGTAAAAATGATAGAGGAGATGAACAGAGTCCTTTTAAGGTGCAACAAGTCCTTCAATGGTGTAAAATAGAGATTCAGCCCAGTCAACTTTAAATAGCAAAGTCTGCAACGTGCGCATCACGTCCAGCTGAGGATCGAGCTTCCGCTGCCATCCCTACAAAAGATGGAAACCGAAACACAAATGTAAATCCGAGTTTTACTTCTCAAGTTTTCCAGATCTATGGAGCATTGTTCAACAAGTAGTTAAAGTATAGATTCTATAATAATTACTTTCACCTCGATGCAAATCTCGGTGAGGGTTTTCGAGAAAGATTCAGCTTTCGGATTATGCTACGAGGTTTTCTTGGATATGCTCATGTCCATGAGTCATGACAACAAAGTGCAATGCATTTTTCTTATTGTAATGGAAGAAAGAAAGAGATAGGACTTTGATAAGGCAGAATTCATTCGAGACGTTATGTGATGCAACCCCTGCTCGAGTTCTAACACAGAGCTGCCCGGTTATGGAGTTTTCTACATTAGCACTCACTTGGGGATCCATTTTACTCCAGACTGCAAGCACTAATATTAAACAACCATAAAGGCACAACGTTTTCTTTGAGAACATTGCAAATGGGATTTATGGTTTCCTTTGTGCCATTGAAGATTTCTCAAATGAGTTCAACAAAGATAAGAATGCCAGTGCATTACGTGTGCATCCTTATATTCTATGTTACTCAGACTCGACTGTCAGTGTTGGATATAGACAAGTGTTTTAACGTGGATATGTTCTTATCTTTCTTTTCTTTCCTTTTTTCAAGTTGAGGGTCCTTGCACGATCATGTCCCCATACCTAGTCTAACATGGGAAATTCACAAAAAAATGTCGGAGCAGCATAGCTTAAATTGCATCACTTGTCACGCCCAAAAAATGAATAAAAGGAAGTCAACAACTTCCTTAGGAAGAGAAGACAGATAAATAGCAGGCAAAGACTGCATTACCTCGAGAACCAATGTGGTAACAATTACAGTACAAACATTTCCATCGATGTTGACTTTATGACGTCTAACATGCTCAAGCAGTTGCTGTATGCATTCACCTGGGTGGATAGACTCGCCAACTGGGGAATCCCATAAATCGAAAGATTTCTCAACATCCTGCACAGCAATGTAAAAAGCTTAGATTTGGATCATTTCTTTTGGGTACAACAGAGAGCAATGTAAAAAGCTTAGGTCTTTAAAGCACGCTAACCTAATTAATTGCATTTTACAATCTAAGGAAGGTTCCAATTATCCATAATAGAGATAAAATGCATGGTGCACAAAATGGTACTTCATTACTAGACGAAACAAATTCATCATTAGGTATTTCTGCACCAAAGTCAAATGCTTGGTCGACAAGGTTCTAACATTGTCCGATAAACCAATTTTGATATGAAAACATGGTTTAATGCTTAAAACAAAACATGGTAAAACCATGAAATATGTTGTTGAATTCTTGGATAAACAAATTCTTCAAATGACAGTCCTACAAACTTTTATGATGGTATGGAAAATAATTATGTTAAATCCACCATAGTGCATTACCTCCACGAAAGCCTTTGGATTGGGGCAACGTTGCTTTTTAGATAATCTAAGTGTGCACTCAGCAGCATTGCGACCATCTCGAAGGGCAACAGCCTTAAAAAACTCCAGTAAGTTCAAACGATCTGTACCAGAGAGTTCAGCTGTCATGCCCACATCAAGTAAGATAACATGAGGCCTTGAACTAAAGAGTTGGTTATGTGTTCGTCTATCTTTTATACGGACAAGAATATTTCCAGGATGCATGTCCGCATGAACAAAATTATCTACCTGGAGAGGAAGAAAGGAATACCATAAGTTCAAAACCAATCTCTAAATCATAGCATGACTTACGCATACAATTTTCAGATGCAAAATAGGAAACCAAGTACCAGAGTACAGGGTAGAAGAAACCGTACAAACGATCTAATGCAATGCTAAACGGTTTAACCACCATTAGAAGAAGAAATGAAATAATAAAAATGATTGAAAGAATGGACAAGCGGATAATACCAAAAGCATTTTTAGAAGTGCATGTGTTCCAATGTGAGCTAGGGAACTTTTAATCTGTTCATGTCCCTCAAGCTCATCCACATAGTGCAAAACACTTTCTCCGTGCTCAAAAGTCTCTACCAGAACCGCGGGGTGCACCAATGGGTATAGTGGCTTCGGAAATGAGACATCCTTCCATCTTCGGAAGTTGTAGATAAAACGGCTTAGTTGTGCAGCTTCCCTAGCAAGATCAACTTGAGACATCATGTAAACAGCAAATTGTTGTAAGCTTTCATCCAATCTCAACCATTTCAGCGTAGGAATGAACTTTGAAATTTTAGCTACAGAATTAATTATCATAAAGTCCCTTCTAATTGCGTCACCAACCCCAGGATGCCGAACCTTTACAGCAACTACGATGGGCTTGATCTGCTGACCAGGATATCTATACCTTAATGTTGCTCTATGAACTTGAGCAACACTTCCAGATGCCAACGGTTCCTCTTCAAAATCAGCAAAGATTTCAGATAACTTTCGACCAAATGCATTTTCAATGGACTTCTTTGTGAAAGAGAAACTATGTGATGGAGCTTTCGTATGAAGTTCAGCAAGTACATTGCAAATATCTCTGGGAAACAGATCTGGTCTAGTTGCAGCCCATTGACCCCATTTTATAAACGCTGGGCCTGCTTTTTCCAGTGTATGGTGGAGAATATGAATCCATTTTTTTCTGAACTCAGAACCCAGAGAATCCACAAAGGGAGCCATTGCTATGCTGGGTAAAAACAAAATCACTAAATAGATAGCTCTGTATAACAAAATTACAAATTCCAAAAGGAAAAATACAAATGATGCCAAATAAATATGCCCATCTTGTGCTTGCATATAAAGAGAATCCTTTGTGGAGAAGCCTTCTGCCTCTGCCCATTTCGGCTGGGTCCAAGCTAACTCTCCGAGTAAGAATGCAATAACACCAGGAGCTATGTGGTTCGACCTACTTAAAGCTAGACTCGCTGCACGGGCAATTCTACTTATTGGTGTCGAAGCTGGACCATCATAGTAAAACACTTGAAAAAGCCTCTTCCAAGTAATTTGTGGTTTGACCGAGAATGAATAGCTAGGCGAAAGTGCCTGAAAGCTCTGGGGCTGATAACTCTTAGATAATCTTTCCATTACTTTGTACAATGTAAAAGGCATAGTATCTTCTCTAAGTGAATGTTTAAACTGTGAGTATAGCCTATATAGTGAGAAAGGGAACTCAACTTTAGGATGCACCACGTTATTATTCGATTCCCGGAAGCTACTCTTCCAGTTTGAATGAATTGATTGCGCAACCCTCCTAGCATTTCCATAGCTTAAAAATCTGCAAAATGTTAAACGTGTTCCAGTTCAACAAGATGAAAGAACAACCAAACTGAAAACAATAAAATTAACTCTACCTCTATATATAACATTTTCAAATTAATAAAATATTTTTTAATATGCTTTGACACTATCATTTACACTATTAAAGATGAAACTAAAAGAAATAGAATTGAAAACTCGATCATAAATTCATAAATTAAACTAAACAATAGCAAAAGGCAGGATCTTCAGTAAACTAAGCCTATTGCGAATACTTAAGCCCATTCCGATCAATACAATGAAAAGAACAGCAAGTAATACACGTTCTTTTGAAAATCTTAATACAAGAGAAAGTTCTAGAAGGCAATTGACCTCGACATGGCTGCATACAAAGCCGGAGCAAGCACCGTCGCCGGCAAGGAATAATTTTGGTTTCAGCCGTACAGGTAGTCGGCGGCAGCGGCGGAAGAGTGGCGCATGGTGGAGTCGTACACGTAGCTGAGAACGATGGATGCAGAGATAGTGATCGCTTTTGAATAACATCCAAGTGATATGCGGTGATTGTTTGAGGGTTTCTATATTGTACATTTTTTCAATTTGGTACTTTAAGCTGTAAAAAATAAGATATTATTTAGTCATTCAATTATTCTCAAATCTCTGTTTTGGTCACTTAACTATTTTTTCTCAAAATTATATTTAACGTTACGTTTTAGTCTGTTTTGATTATCTATGATTACAAAAAATATCGACATGTCACTATAAACTAATTTCGTGGTATCATTGAATAAAAATAAAAAATTATTATATTATCAGTTTTGTTATTATTAACGGCGAGTGTGAAGAATAATAATAATTATTATTATATTATTATTTTTGGTCAGTTGGATTGAGTTATACATTTTTATTTTAAATTTAAACTCGAATGATCTGATTTAAAGTCAATTAAAAAAAACTCAATCCTATGAAATTAAGCCGGGTTGAAAGCCGAATTTAGTTATTTTTAATGTCTTATTTTTAAGGGTAAATTTCGTATTAGTATCTAAACTATTAGTTTTTGATCCATTTTAGTATTTAAATTTTTAATTTTTTTTAAAATTATACTTAAAGTTTAGTTTTTATTTTATTTTAGTATATCTGTTCAGAATTTAACATTAAATTTTGAAAAAAAAACAAAAGTTCAAACATTAAAATAGACCAAAATCAACAATTTAGGTACCAATTACATTAAATTTTTAACAAATATTAAAATAGAATAAAAACTAAAAAATATGCATAATTTTAAAAAAAATCGTAAATTTAAATACTAAAACTGGTAGTTTAATTATTAAATATGAAATTTTAATTATCATTTTTCACTTGTCCAGAGTGGTTTGGAGGGGTTCAGCGAAGAGTCTTGCTTCAAAAGCACACATCCTCTTTATATCTCTCAATTAAAGGAGAAATTCTCTGAAAAAAGAACAGTCTCTGCATTTGCTTGAACTTAGGGCAAAAACCTTATTCTTTCCCTCTCTTTATAACCTAAATCAATCCGAAAGGAAATGGAGGAGATGAACCCTATGGAGCTGCTCCGATCCAAACTCTCTCGGGTTCGGATCCCCGAACCTACCAATCGTATCTACAAGCAAGAATGCTGCCTCTCCTTCGATTCTCCGGTACTCTTCCTTTTCATTTATTTTTTATATATAAATTTCTCGATTGTTATCTCTTTGTTTCTTGAGGAACTACTGGATTTCTTGTAAATAGTTTTAGCTAACACTCTGTTGATACGATACGTGTTTTGACTTCTGATTGTTTCGACTTTATTTTGCTTCCGATAAAGTTAGTTAAAGCACAGATTCTTGACTCAATATTTTCTATTTCTTTTTGTTGTTGGTACTATTTTTAGGTTCTGCTTGTTCAAAATTTGTTTCAAGAATTCTCAAATGAGGTTGAATTTTTGCAGAGGTCAGAAGGAGGATTGTTTGTTGATATGAATACGTTTCTAGCATTCGGGAAAGATCATGTGGCTTGGAATTACGAGAAGACTGGAAATCCAGTTCATCTGCATATTAAGCAAACAAAAAAGTTGGTTTCAGAAGATAGGCCATTGAAGAAACCCGCACTTTTGGCTATTGGTACTTTTACAATATTCTTGTACTTATGTTTAATATGTTTTTTTTTTCCACTTGTTATTGCTTGCTCTTGTGAACACTATGTGGTATTGTTGTTGTTCATGTTGGTGGTCGGAATATACATACTGTTCCTTACTTTACTCCGGCAAGCCCTTTTATGTGTGCCTTAAGCAACTATAACGGCTCTAGCACCTTGTGTTCGTATTGCATGCCCCTGATAACACCGGAACTGAGAAGGGTTCCTATCTTGTTTTGCACTTATTTTTACAGTAGTTTAGGTTACGTTTTTGTGATCTCAGTGTATAGACATTTGTTATTATTTTCTGCGGTTCCAAATATAAGGGAAAACATTGAAAATGCCTATGTCAAATCTATAATCATGTCCTATACTTCTGAGTTGAGACCAGTAAATGATGCACTTCTGAGGCCAGTGTCTTTAATTTCTTTGGACTTTGATTATGTGTTAAAGCAAAAGTGGTGCTTGCAGGCTTGAAGTGCTAATAAAAATGAAACAATTTTATCCATGTACTATCATGTTTATAGAATTAGAGCTATTGCTTGTTGAACCCTTGTGAAACTACAAATTGGTACAAGCCAAAGTTTGGAAAGTTCAAATGTTTTCTGAAGGGTTCTATTGCGTAGTACTACCTTCAGTGAAAATGATTAATCTATGCAATTTGATTTATAGGTATTGATGGTGGATTTGACAATAATGAGCCAGAATATGAAGAAACTCACAACATAGTCATTTTGCCTAGCTATGTAACACTTCCTTTTCCATCTGTGGAGTTGCCTGAGAAGGTATGAATTGTCACAATTTCTATTTTTATAGAATTTCAAATTAAATGTAGAAATTCTTCATCTTGGACGAGAATCAGGCTTGTTTATCCCTTACGAATACTTTAGGTAAGGTTGACAGTTGATGCTATTTTAATGGCTGAGGGTGCTGAACGGAAAGAACAAGTTGCAGCCTGGACAGCTGATAAGAAGCAAAAAAGTAGATATGCTATGGAGTTGCAGCAAATTGGCAATGTTGTTGTTCCCCCATCTGGTTGGAAATGTGCCAAGTGTGATAAAACAGATAACCTATGGTTAAATCTTACTGATGGAATGATACTCTGTGGGAGGAAAAATTGGGATGGAACGGGTGGTAACAACCATGCTGTTGAGCACTACAAGGAGACTGGCTATCCTCTAGCTGTAAAGCTTGGGACAATTGCTTCTGATCTTGAAGCTGCAGGTAATGCTTCCTTATAGTTGTATTTCACTGTATATATATTTTTGTTTCTGGTGTCGTTTTAGTAACTTTCCATCGGTCCACAATTGTTATAAACTCTCTCTGCTCTCAGATACTGATGAAATTTCAACCCTAGATATATTTGTATTGAAAATGAGGTTTTTGGAACTGCAAGTCTGAAATACAGTTTGGTGATTATCTTTCTTTTGTGCTTTGGTTTTGAGTCTTTTGACATTTTTCAGAACTTACCTTGGTAACTTATTCTGGCATTGCAGATGTTTTCTCTTACCCAGAGGATGATAGTGTTATAGACCCAAATCTAGCAGAGCATTTGGCATATTTTGGTATTGATTTCTCATCATTGCAAAAGGTTAGCTTTTTCTTTTGATTAATTATTTGCTGCTTAGTGTTGTCCTTAAGATACACATACATTTATGTATGCTATAGTTGCATTGCAATTTTGTTATGCAATTGTACTTTTGTGTTTATTATCTCTACAAATTTCATTTTTGTTTTACATTCTGGAAGTGGTTCCGAATCCTTAAGTTTGATGCCTATTTTGTAATATGTTAATGTATAAAAACTTTTCAATGTAATTATTACACTTTGAATGATAACATTCGCTAAAAATTCTACCAGATCCTTAAGAGGGAGTGGGTTTTCTGGTTTAGGAGAGGTTTAAGCTGTTGTAATATTCCTTTCTTGTAATGTTTGCTGTGTGCTAATAAAATCAGAGGTACTCTTTTCCTCCTTCCGCTACTTTTCGGATACTTGATAGTATTCCGGAAAGCATGAAGGGGGGTTTTAATGAGACCTCCAACTTCTATAAAAAAACCATTTGCTAAAAATGAATTGCGTTGGCCTTAAGGTCTGTAATGTTTATTGCAGTTGGAGTTTCCATAAAACAAAACATTTAAGTACAACAATATTCTGTATAAATCATGACAGACAATATCTTGACTGGTAAACAAGTCATATCATTACTGTAGAATGTAAGTTTCAAAGCTTACCAGAAAATATAAGGAGATTGAAGTGTTTATAAATGATTTATATAGTGTCGTCTTATTAGAAATTATAATCTCTATCTGTTTCTAGACTGAAATGACAACTGCTGAAAGGGAGCTTGACCAGAATACCAATTTTGATTGGAATAGAATTCAAGAAAGTGGGCAGGATGTGGAACCAATTTTTGGACCAGGTTATACAGGTCTTGTGAATCTTGGAAACAGGTAATGTTGATTGTGAATAGGGCGAAGGCTGCTGGTAAAACAATATAATGATTTGATGTTTCTGATTACCAAAATTTGTTCTCATGCAGCTGCTACATGGCAGCAACCATGCAAGTTGTGTTCTCAACGCAGTCATTCTGTAGACAGTAAGTTATAAAGCTAATATCGTGAATTCACTTAAATTTTTATTTTAGTTTTGGGCAAAGTTTAATTGGAAGTTCTCATGTTTTTTTTTTGCTTCTCTTGCCCCCCCTCCCCCAATTCTCTCTCTCATATTGTGGTCTCAGATATTATATGAACCAAAGCTTAAAAATGGCTTTTGAGACAGCTCCAGCTGATCCAACTGTAGACCTCAACATGCAGTTGTAAGCTTCTTATTCTGGTTACTAATTCCTTATTTCAATATTTTGTGTGTTAAAATAGTTCCCACAATATTGGTAGTTATGATGATGTTTTTGTTGCTGTCTTTCTTGACAAAGATTGTGTGGTGAGCCTTTATGTTATTTTATATACAAAGCAGTGATGCACAAATATTCTCTTCTTATTCTGATGTTTGCTGTTGTTGAACTTATTGATTTGGTATTTTCCCTGCCTTCTTTGTTTTGCTATGAATTTAGTAAGCAGTTTGATACTTTTGCCTCTTCTCTACCCCGATGATCATGTAACTGTTTTGGTTGTGTGGCAGAACAAAACTGGCACATGGCTTACTTTCTGGGAAATATTCTCTTCCAGCATCAGAGGTACAGTAACCATATCAATCTGTTTTTCTCAGTAAAGTTGCGTTTTCCCCTGATTAACGAATTAATTAATTTTTTTATCATCCAGAGAGATGGAACTGCTACACCTTCAGTAAAAGATGCTGTAAGATTCCCAATGTGTATTCTGATATAGGAGATTCTTACTTCTTAGATGATATAATGGATGTGCCAAATATATTGTGGTAAAAGTATATGCGTAACCTGAAAATCTCTTGCGAAGCATAGCCGCATAGGTTTAGGTGTTTAGCCATAAAATCTGTCTCATATCATCAGTAATGTTATTATCATTCCTACATGCTATGTTTGAACAATCCTGACAGTTGTCCGTTAACCTCTTTTCATTTGTTAACCTTCTGAAAATATCAGAAACAAGAAGGGATTCCTCCTCGCATGTTCAAAGCAGTTATTGCAGCCAGCCATCCTGAGTTTTCTACCATGAGACAACAGGTGTGCCAACTCTACTAGTTGTACTATGAAATAATTATTTGGTTTCTAGCATTAACTTGAATTTGCCACATTTCCAGTAAATCTTAAAATGGTTCTTTTACACTCCATAAAGAAAATGATTTAAAAGTTCTAAGGCTAGATATGGGAATGTGACTATCTGACAGTATTTGTCATTGCAATAGGGCTTGTGTGTGTTAATCCTCTCATTGCACAGTAGGATGTGTCTAGGGGCTCATAATCTACTCTATATGTATCCATCAGTTACTTATATGGACACTTGAATTGTCTGTAGGATGCCTTGGAGTTCTTCCTTCATTTTCTTGATCAAGTTGAACGTTCTAATGCTGCAAAACCTGAACTGGATCCCTCGAGGAGTTTCAAGTTTAGTGTTGAAGATCGTATCTTGTGTTCATCCGGGAAGGTTGCTTATAATAAAAGGCTAGACTATATTCTATCTTTGAATATTCCACTGCACGAAGCTACTAATAAACGTAAGTTTTGGTTTCTATATTTATATATATGTTCGTGTCTCTGTGTTTCATTCATATCTTTGTTCTTCTATTTAAAAAAGTTAAACCTAATGCCTTATTCTTTGACAATTCAGAAGAGCTGGAGGCTTTTAACAAAATCAAAGCTGAAAAGATGTCAGAGGGGAAGGATGTGTAAGTTCCAATGATCTTATATGGTACTTTTAGCCTTTAGACCCTTTTTCTTAGGTTTCCTTGTTTTACAGATCCAATGATGAAATTGTTCGTCCAAGGGTACCTCTAGAAGCATGCTTAGCAAACTTTGCAGCTCCAGAGGAGATACCCGATTTCTATAGCTCTTCATTGAAGGCTAAGACAACAGCTCTCAAGTAAGATTTGTGCTTTTTAATGGGGTTGTCTGCCCTTAGGTAATGTATGCTATTGAAGAAGGGTCTGAGATAAGCATGCAGTTCCCATTAAAGAAAGGATAACAATATAGTTAACTGATGGTGTTTTAATCAATTGCTGCTGACTAGCAACCGTAGAGTATTCTTTTGATAACACCGTATAGTGTTTGGAGGATTATTGTTTCTCTTTTGTATTTTACACAACAGGACTGCTGGTTTAACTTCATTCCCCGATTATTTGGTATTGCACATGAGGAAGTTTGTCATGGAGGCAGGCTGGGTGCCTAAAAAGCTTGGTATGTTGATGTGATGTTTCTACTTACATTGCATGTTACTCTGAATCGATATTCATCATGTGTATTGTTTGTTCAGATGTCTACATAGATGTTCCCGACATCATAGATATAAGCCATATGCGCAGCAAAGGCCTTCAACCCGGAGAAGAACTGTTGCCAGAGGCTGGTATGTGAATTAATGGATTCTGTGAATGATAATTGAATTTAGAAGAAAGATGTAAAAGAGAAATATTGATTTGTAATTTTTTTTTGGCATCTTTTATTTCTACTGGTTATAGCTCCTGAGGGTGAGGTGGAATCAAGTCAGCCTGTTGCCGATGATGCAATTGTTGGCCAGCTTGCCTCAATGGGGTTTAACCAGCTTCATTGTCAGAAAGCTGCCATAAACACTTCAAATGCTGGTGTTGAAGATGCCATGAACTGGTTGCTTTCACATATGAATGATCCAGGTATTCGGAATTTAGCATTATAAGCATAATTTTGAACCTTTCTGCAAAGGATCTGCATTTTGTAGCTGTAACATAGCATCATATCCAAGTGGTAATCATTGATCTATCTTATCAGATATCGATGCTCCTATCTCCCATGGTGCGAAAGGTGCTGAGTTGTCTATTGACCAGTCAGCCATTGATACTTTGGTTTCATTTGGTTTTCAAGAAGAGATTGCTCGAATGGCATTGAAGGCATCGGTAAAGGCTTTGCAGTATTTCATTTCTTTTACGGGTTTGCAACTTTCTCCACGTCTGTTTTCTTATGCTCGGAAATTTTACGTTCTTACAGGGTGGCGACATTGAAAAAGCAACAGATTGGATATTTAACAATCCCAATGCGTATGCTGCTGCATCAACTATGGATACGGATACAGCAAGCAACAGCACGCCTACTCTGGTCGATACAGGACTGCCCGACGGAGGGGGAAGTGAGTCTTCTTTTCGAATATCAACTTGTCTTGTTTGTGTGTTTCACACTAGACTTCTTACCCGGCAATGCTTCGTTAATACAAGGATACCGGCTTTTTGGGATAGTGAGTCACATCGGAACCTCGACTCAGTGCGGCCATTATGTCGCTCACATCCTGAAAGATGGCAGATGGGTGATATTCAACGATAATAAGGTTGGTGCTTCAATCGATCCACCCAAGGACATGGGTTACTTGTACTTCTTTGAGAGGATCAGTAGCTGAATTCCATTTGGGAGACTTTAGGTACTCCCTTGGGTCTTTTATAGAGGTGGCTCCAATAGCATTGCACTTCCATACATTTTAATCCCCATACTATAAATTTTTTCCTTAATATGATTTCACAGTTTTTTTTTTCCTTTCAATTTTTGATGCTTTGCTGGGTAGTGATTACCATGTTTGCCCAAATTGTTTTATGTTTAAAGATGCATGAAGCCCTCAAACTTAAAAAAAAAAAAGTTCAATTAAGTCGTTTGAACTTTTATTGTACCCAAATGAACATTTGGAATTAAGAAAATTAATTAAACCAAATTGAGAAATTGAATAAATAGCACACTTGAATCGATAAATTAAATTAGTAATCAATTCTAATTGTTTTAAAAAATATTAAATTTATGAAAAGATAAATCGATAAAAGTTTAGAGTACAAAAGTTAATTGAGAATAATTTTTTTAAAGATTTGATCGATTTAAAAGAAATCAAGAGTTTTTGGTATGTTCAAACCATTATATTTTTTTTATTATTCCCAAGTGAATGAATTATATAAATGGATACGAGGATGATTAAGGTGAGCTCAAAGGTGATTTGAATTTAAATAATATTATTTATAAGTTGTCCATAATTTTATTTAAATAAAAGAAAGAAAAAACAAAAGTTATAACAAATAAAGTTAAAAATCGAGGATAATGAAGATGAAGATGGAATATTGTACCAAAAAGAAAAATGAAGATGGAATAAACTTTAATTTTATTGATATAATAATTCTTTGAAAAAAACGTCACAATTCCTCCTCCATGTCTCATCGAGCGTACAAAAATAAAGTCGATTATGACCTTTAATAAGAGAAAAATTGTTCGAGTTTTATATTCTCTATCCGTATGATTTTTTTCTTTGAAAAATTCTAAGTTTAATCTTAATCCTACATAGAGTAGAAGATAAGAAGAATACTTCCAATAAGTCTAGAACTCATAACCTAAGAAGATAAAGATGAACGACTAATTCAACCGATTAAATGTGTTTACTCCTTTATTTACATGGTTTAAGCGCGAAGTCTTAATTAAATAGTATGGAATCTTGTAGATAGAAATTATTTAAAAAATAATAAGCTTTGATTAATTCAAAAAATATATTGTATTAATCAAAATTTATTTAATTGATTATTGAATTTTAAATTTTACTTTTATTCGATTAATGGTTAAATATTTTAAAATTTTAATTAATTTAATTTTAAATAATTTAATTAACGATTAAATTAATTGTTTTAACGTCCTTATACATACATACTTATATCCACTACTTAGTCAACATAGAATCAATATATATTATTCGATTTCTCTTTCTCCACCCTCATATCACTAGGATTTAAAAGAAAATATTTTATCATCAAGAAAATAAAAAGAATTTAAAATCATTATTTTTTATACAAATAAAATTTAGGGTCATTTCATAGTCTTTCTTTATAGAAATTTGATCATAATACCCTTAAATATTAACATTATAATGACCAAAATAAGAATAAATCAATAATTTAATAAGTAAATAAAAATTTTAAAAAAATTGAGTGATATAATGAAAGGAAAAAGAAAGTTTTTGTCAAAATAAAAGAAAAAAGAAAGTTGAGTGACGAAATTTATAATTTACCGTAATAATAAAGAGACAAAAGCGGTATTCGGTTTTCAGATCCAGACCGTCAATTTAATTGCCATCCTACAGTCATCATTCATGATCTTCGTACTCTCTTCCCATTGGATGACTTCTTCACTCACTCCCCTATATATACCCAAAATAAGCGGCAAACATTTTCACTGATATTCTATTTCTCATACTGAACGCTCTAATTTTTGTATTTCTTCGTTTTAATTGTTTGTTTCGGGTACAAATGGCGGGCCGGGGCAAGACTCTAGGATCTGGAGCGTCGAAGAAGGCAACATCGAGGAGTAGCAAGGCCGGGCTTCAGTTTCCGGTGGGTCGTATCGCTCGTTTCCTTAAGGCTGGAAAATATGCTGAGCGGGTCGGAGCTGGAGCTCCGGTTTACCTCGCCGCCGTTCTTGAATATCTTGCTGCTGAGGTACAGTAACTTTATTTCTTTCGAATTTTCTCGTATCATATCTTTGTTTTTCCCTTTTTTGTTAAAAAATTGTCGGTAGATCTCGGTAGGAAGTGTTGATTTATAACCTAATTGAGATTTTCCGACATTTGTTCCTGAAATTTTACGATATTTTATCAACAATTTTCTTCTCAAATCTACTTTTGTTAATTGTTTTTCAAGATTTCTTAATTAGTTTTTTTAAATGGATAAAATGATTGTACCTGCATGAAAGTAAGATTTCATCTTCAGATCTACGCTTTATTTTGGCAAAATTCAGTACCTGTCCACATTTTAGGCTCGAAAATTAGGTTGATTATCTAGGGTTCTTATTTACCTAAAGAACATACTAAATTATATTATTTTTCTTGATAATAATCATCTGATAATCTTATCTATAATTACCCGTTTGTCTCAGGTCCTGGAACTAGCTGGAAATGCAGCCAGAGACAACAAGAAGACTCGAATCGTTCCACGCCACATCCAGCTCGCCGTAAGGAACGACGAAGAGCTGAGCAAACTGCTGGGCGATGTGACGATTGCCAACGGCGGTGTTATGCCCAACATCCACAACCTCCTCCTCCCCAAGAAAACCGGAACCTCCAAGGCCGTCGGTGGCGACGATGATTAGATCGGATGAGTTTGGACTAACCCTAAGAGGCCATTAACGGATCATCCCATAGGGGATTTTTGGCTTTTGGTTTGTTGTTCTGTTAGCTCATTCTGTGGGGATTTGTAGTTCGGTTTGTATTTGGTTTGTTAGTTAATTTAGATTAATGTGAATATGAATCGAATTATCAATCGTTTTCTTGTAGTTTGCTTTCATTATTGGCACAAGAGATTAAGATAAAATAACATCAGTGATAAAAAATGTCTTATAATATATGATTTTAATTAATTTTTTTTGGATTTGTCAAAATGACCAATTAAATCGTAATGCGATTAATAATTTGCAACTCGATTTCTGGTATCGTAAATTAGTTTTTAGATTCGTAATACGAACTTCGACTATCGTAACGTGAATTTTGACTATAACATTGCGATTTATATATTCGCATTGCGATACTCGAAGTTCGCGTTGTGATTTTTTAAATTCGTTGCGATAGTTGAAGTTCGCATTACGATTTTTCAAATTCGTTGTGATAGTCGAAGTTCGCGTTGCGATTTTTTAAATTAGTTGCGATAGTCGAAGTTCGCGTTGCGATTTATTCAAAATTCGTTACGATAGTTCAAGTTTACGTTGCTATTTATTTCAAATTCGTTGGATGGTATTGTATTTGTTTCTTAAGAATTTTCTCTAAAAAGATAGTATTCGCGCGGACGTGTCGAATACACGTATTACCACGACTACGACGATGAGACGAGACGGACGGCGGCGGCGCGCGAGAATCCCCTTGTTCTCTATCACTGAACAAGGAAGTGTGAAAGCTAAGCCTTAAATACTATTCACAATAGTGTTTCCAATACTATGTGGGATTGAACATTACTAACACTTGTTTTCAATACAATGTGATTATTCAGGAAACAATTAACAATTATGCACCTTAAAACAACTGAATCAGCAACCAATTGCATTAGTATTATACGATTAAATATGTCATAATTCAAAGTCAATCTACAATTAATCGCGATTATTGTAATTTTAAGCAAAACATTCAAAAATAATATTACTATTTAAGGCTCAATCTCACATAGTATTGAGAATAAGGTTGGTAATGCTCAATCCCACATAGTATTGGAAATACTATTGGGAATGGTATTTAAGGATTGACTTTCCCACTTCCTTGTTGAGTGATAGAGAACAAGGAGGACTCTCACGCGTCGCTGTCTCGTCTCGTCTCGAGTCGTGGTCGTGGTCGTGGTAATACGTGTCTTCGACACGTTCGCGCAAATACTATATTTTTAGAGAAAATTCTTAAGAAATAAATGCAATACCACCGGTCGTTGCGATTTTGGATTATCGCAACGAATTTGGAATAAATCGCAACGCGAACTTCGACTATCGCAACGAACTTGGAATAAATCGCAACGCGAACTTGGACTATCGCAACGAATTTGGAATAAATCGCAACGCGAACTTTGACTATCGCAACGAATTTGGAAAATCGCAACGCGAACTTCTACTATCGCAATGCGATAGTCGAAGTTCGCGTTGCGAATATGGAAACTGATTTGCTATACCGGAAATCGCGTTGCGAATTATCGATCGCATTGCGATTTGGTTGGTCATTTTGGCAAATCCAAAAAAAAATTGATTAAAATCGTATATTCTAAAACATTTTTTGTAGGTTATTTTCTATTAAATAGTTTTCTAGGATATTATTTTAAGTTGTTTAATAAGGGTTAAGTTCACAAATAATATCCAGTTATTAAAAGTTATAAAAAAATATCTAATAATTATAAAGTGGTATTTTATTAAGTTTATTTATTATTAAAAATTATAAAATAATTATTGATTATTAAAAATTATAAAATAATTATTAAAATTTATAAAATGATTATTTAATTATATAACGTTGTTTTGTTAATTTTATTAATTATTAAAATTTATAAAATGATTATTAAATAATTTATTATATTTTAATATTTTTAAAAAATTGATAATAACATTTAATAATTTAATTGTGATATGATAAAATTTGAATTAAAATCTTAAATGATTATTATATTTTAATTTTCATGTTAATATTTAGTTTAATTGATTGTCAAATTTTCAATGAAAAATGATGAGTTTAAAATATAATAAATAGTTTAGTGATTATTTTATAATTTTGAATAGTTAAGGGAAATAATAAAATAATATTATCTTATTAGAAGATTATTTTTTATTTTTTAATAGTTGAAATATTTAATAAAGAAATATCTTATCATTTGTATACTTTAATGTGAATTTAAAAATTTAAGGATAAATTACATTGTTTTTATTGAATTTATTTTCTCTTATCTTACTTATCGTACTTTTAATTTTTCTATTTTATTTATTAAACTTTACATATTTAATTATTTTACTTATTATGCCGTTAATTTTTTAACAATGTTATAACATGATACAAGCATTACAACAACATCAATTTGAAAAACTCAAATATATACTAAAACATCATCGTTTTGAATCATTTTCTTTCCCCTATTGTCATTGTTGGCTACATAGCCATTTTTATTTCGGCTATTGTCGATCGTCGTTGATGGCGACTGTTTAGTCTCAAAATTCATAGGTCGGTTCGTCTCGACCCTCTAAGTCCGAATCTAATAATTATTTCGACAAAAAAAGTCTCGAAATTCGTAAATCTCGACTGAAACGTTTTAGTTTTTTCACTTTCAATCTCTGATTCTTGGATTTTAGAATAAATTTCGAAAAAAATTGGACGTCGAATTCAGACTCAAGATATCGAGATGAAGTGACCCATGAAATTTGAGACCGAACGATCACCATTTACGGTGATCGACGGTAGCATCCGACCACTTTCTCTTTTTATTTTATAGTTGGATTAGTAAAATAAAAGATAATAAAATTCAATGAGAAACGGTGTAATTTACTCTTTATATTTTTAATTATTTTATATTAAATAATAATAATAAAATAACACGTCAGCACACCGTTAGAGAGTTAACGGCAGAATGAACAAAATAATTCAATTTGTAAAATTCAGTAAATAAAATAAAATAAATTGGAAGTATGGTAAGCAAAAGAAGAGAGAATAAAATTCAAAGAAAAAAGCCAAAATTTAAAAACTATCGGAACTACCAAAACGTAATATTTGATGTGATAATTCAATCACACCAATTAATAATCAAGTAATAAAAAACAAATATTAAATGATAAGATTAAAAAAATTGAAAATTAAATGTTAAAAATAAAATAAAATAATGTTATGTGAATATAGAACAAGTGGAAACTAGTTGATGGAAAAGGAAATAATAAATTTATTTTAGATTATATTAAAAAATGAAACGCGTAGCGTTAGGTCAATTTTTGGCAATTTCCTTTATCCGACTTTCAGAATATCATTTTTTTTCTAGAACTTATAATTTTTAAAAACACTTTCACCCCATTTTCTAAATAAACTGATATTTAACTTTATTAAAATCTAGAACAATTTAAATTCAATTTTTTACTAAAAATATAATTAATATTATTAGTTTATTGATTTATTAATTTAAATCAAATATTAGATAGGCCAATCATCCTATCCTTTTAATTCGATATTGAGAATGATGACCTCATTTATTGTAAAATCTATCATTTTATAAAATCAACTTATAATTAATAAAATGAGATATTTTTAGTTAAAAATCATATCCTAAAAAAATCCAATAAATCTTTCCATGCAGGAAAGAAGATTTAAAATCTCAAAACGAGAAACAAGCGAACATTGGTCGGGTTAATATTCTATTTTGTCAACTTATTATAAGAATTAATGGGTAAAAAAGAAAGTTGACGGTCAACTTTTTTTTTTTACATGCCGTGTATGTGTTTTCTATGCATTTTGTTTTCTCCAATGTGCTGCCATTCATATGATTCAGTCATAAATTCCATAATCAACAGGACCAATCTTTGTCCTGTTCCATCTGTTCCATTTTGGGGTCTTTCAACTTAAAAAAGTTTTGAAATTTATTGATTTTGTCCTTCCTCTACTGAGCGTGCGTATAGTTCCTTTCTAGCTTTCTGGGTTTTACTATTTTTTAAAAGTTTTGATCCATCTTTTTGGCTTACAGAGGAGGATAAATTCAGGGTTTTGTTTGGTTTTCTGAGTTGTGATTCCAAGTTCCAATCTTTCATCAAGTCTTTTTTTAGCAGAATCTGCTTGTTTTCTGGCAGATTTAAAGGGTTTGCCTTTGAAGGATATTTTGAATCCAGTCGGTGCCGAGTGCTTTTAAAGTTTGAATGTGGATGATAGAGCTTAATAAGTTGTTATGATGCTGAAGACATAAAGGAAACATGGGTGGCATAAGAACAATTTGTTTGGGGTTTCTGATAGCTTTGTTTTGTGTATCACTGACTTCCAGCTTAGGTTACAGTAAGGATGGAGAAGAAGCATTTCTTAACCAATTAGCAGATCCAACAACTGGGGAGATTGATGAGAATCTGGTAAAGTTGACTGCTTTGCTTATTTGCTCGAGTCTTGATTTGCTTTAGTGATTGTTCGGATTTACATTAATGTTAATCGGCTGCAATCAATTTGTTTAGGCTATTATTGTTGGGTAGAAATGGTTGGTAGCATGTTTAATTGAACTTTGAGGAATATCTAGGAACCATACACAATCATTCAGTTCAAGTATTTTAAAATTTGTAGCATGTGATGATCTTTCAATGATTAGTTAGATGTGTTGAAGTTGTTTTAGTAATTTCCCAATCGCTTCTATATCGGGGTTATGTTACTCGGACGTCGTCGGGAAATATGCAGGGAAAAGAAAATCAACATTAGATGTTGAAATATGCGAGAGTACATTGTGCACTAACGCATTGTACTATTTGCTGGAATTAGAGCTTTTTCACAATATCAGTAGCTTGCATGTATATATGGATAGTACATACCTATGTTGCTTGGATTCGGGGTTATTATTCTCCCATACCCGTCCTTATAGGTATAGGTGTCGGACATGGGTACTTAACGAAAAATGATGAGTATGGGTATCAGAACAGGGGTATGGGTATGGGTACGTACTTAACTTTTGAGGACGAAAAAGCGACGTTAGGTGCACTCTGATTTGATTTGAAATATGCTGTTTGATTGTGTTTTAAAACTTATCGTATCATTTGCTGATGACAATGACATGTATTTTGACAACATAAATTTGTGGCAAAGGCTATTCAATGGTCACGATCATTGTTCAAAAGGTTCAGAGTTGTTCATGAAATTATTACGGGCACATGTTAAATTTGCTTTTGGTTTCTATAGGTTTAGGAACTAGGAAATAAAGCCACTTGCTCTTTGCTGCAACAATGTTTAAAGTTATTCAGTTGTTTACATGCAGGCTGAGTTGTTACGGATAAGTTGCAGACGAGATTTGAATGATTTCAATGTAGCTTTTGAAGATCTGAACTTACATCTTCCGTGGGAAACGCCCAGTGATATTACTACAAAAAGTCGTTTGTTAGACAGAGAAAGCACTCAAAAATTGATTAGCGTTCTCCGTCCCGAGTTAAAACAAGCTCTTTTTGACTGCATAGGAAAGTCTAATCTTCTATTCCAAGTATCTGGAGAAGATAGTGGCTTTAAGACCTGGTACACCAGATATTTCGAGTCATTGTTTCACTGGCACGGAGTTCCTAGAAGGGCTTTGGCTACCGAGAGCATTGCCATAGCCCCTGCCTCGGACTTAGGACCATCCCCGGCTCCTTCTCCTTCTCCCACCTCTGAATTTCCTCGTTTGAGTCCAGAAAGTTCAGCATCTTTGCCCTCTCTTCTTCCTATACCTTCTCACGAAGCTGCAGCTCCAATAAATGGTCTTATGAACGCTATAAGTCCAGCCAACATGGATCCGATGCATAATGGGACTGATAATAGCAGAACAATTATTATTGCTTGTGTCGTGACTGCAGTAGTAACATCTGTCGTTGCTGCGTTGTTTTTCGTTTTATGCTGTCGTAGAGGTTCTTCAGCTGGAAAAAGGGATGAGAGGCCCCTTCTCAATTTAAGCTTAAATGAATTCTCTGGTGGTATATACTTTTCCCTCAAACTGTTATTTTCTAAAAGCTTTCTGGAAGTTGATCGAAACATTTTCTTTCAGGTTCTCCTCATACATATGCTTTTGAAACTAATAAAGAAGAGAAGCTAGGCCATCAATCATTTGGAAATGAATCAAGCCTAAATAAAAGGCCCCTGACTAATGGGAATGTTTTTATTCAATCTAATGCCCAACAACTCTCCTTCGATGGGAAGTCGTCACTTGGAGATGTTGCTGCTGCCACCAAAGCCTCATCTGAATCTTCTGATATATCAGGCAATACTAAACCATTGCTACCACTGCCTCCAGGAAGGATTGGTGCTTTCCAACCTGGATTACTTCCTTTGAAGCATTCTCCGGACAGAGCAGATCCTCTTCCCCCGGAGCCTCCTGCCCCGATTAGAGCTAGTCCTCCTCCACCACCTCCTACCCCCATTAGTGTTAGTCCTCCTGCACCACCTGCGCCGGCGCCGTCTATGAATCCTACTTCTGCCGCTATGCCTTCCCGACCTCCTGCACCACCTATGCCTCCAAGTGCTGGTCCTGGACCTCCCAGGCCACCTCCACCAATGCCTTTAGGTCCCAAGGTTCCTCGTCCACCAAGTGGTCCACAACGATCAACGAATGCCATCTCTGGTGAGGGATCTGGCTCGGCAGACAATGGCAATGCTCCCAAAGCTAAATTGAAGCCATTTTTCTGGGATAAAGTTGCAGCTAACCCTGAACACTCAATGGTCTGGAATCAGATTAAATCTGGATCTTTCCAGTATGTAACGGTTCTCTTTCTTGTGTCTCCTTATACTCTTTATGCCAATGGATCAGGATACATTTATACTATGTTTGCAGGTTCAATGAGGAAATGATAGAAACCCTGTTCGGGTATGCAGCCACTGACAAAAACAAAAATGATAGAAAGAAAGAAACCTCTACCCAGGAATCCGTGCCTCAGTATATTCAACTCCTTGATCCCAAGAAGGCACAAAATTTAGCTATACTTTTGCGGGCATTGAATGTGACCACAGAAGAAGTTTGTGACGCACTTCGTGAAGGTGATTTCCTCCACCTTATTATCCTTTCAAGTATGCACTTGTGAGAAACATATGCCTAGGTCTTTTATACGTGCTCCAGACCGATCGTGTGGCATTCATTGCCGTCAGCAGAGCATGCTTAGCTATTATGGTTACTGGCATTTTCACCGGTAACTATAATATCCGTGCTTCCAACAACTTGGGGACAATTTTGATAGCTAACCACGAATTGAGTCACAGTCAATCCTTAAAAATGACCTCCATTGAATGCAATTTTTTTTAATATATGATTTGCTACTTTCTCTCGTAGCCTGTGGTGTTTCGTACTTTGTACATCATCTTGGCAAAGAATTGTAGTTGAGACGTGTTATATACCTATCATGAGTTATCTTATACTTATGCCTGATGAATGTAGAACATTTGCATTTCGTTGAAGTTAACTATACGTTATACAATAGTTTCTCTTGCTCTATTCGATTTAGGGTGGAGGAGGAAAATGAAGTTAACATACCGACCAAGCTTTTCTATACTTTTCGATTTAAAGAAAAATTATCTTCAAACTCGTTTTAAAAAATGAGTTTGTTAACAGCCAAATAACCACATTGGGTTCCCTTATATATTTGTTCTTTTTCCTGACATGGAGAAGTTGGTACTAATGGGTTAAGTTTTCGATCTTGATATCCTAACCTGTTGCTTTGAATCAGGAAATGAGCTCCCTGTTGAACTCCTTCAAAATTTATTGAAGATGGCCCCGACAGCGGATGAAGAACTCAAACTTAGAATGTTCAATGGTGAAATTTCCCAACTTGGTCCCGCTGAGCGGTTCTTGAGAGTCTTGGTTGACATCCCTTTTGTTTTTAAACGGATGGAAACCCTGATTTATATGTGCTCCCTTTACGAGGAGGTTACTTTCGCTAGAGAGTCCTTCGAAACATTAGAGGTGAGTCGTTAATTTTAATTTGCATGACTTGCATGAATCACGAGGTCGACCTTTAGGTCCGAAAATTTATGGAAAAAGTTATTTTATATGGTCAACAAAATGTATGTTTTATTCATTTGAATTCTGTATTTACTATGTTGGCAGGTTGCTTGCAAGGAACTCAGAAGCAGCCGCTTATTCCTCAAGCTTTTAGAAGCTGTTCTTAAAACCGGAAATCGCATGAATGATGGGACATTCCGTGGTGGTGCACAAGCTTTCAAGCTTGACACGCTTTTGAAGTTATCGGATGTTAAAGGAGTAGATGGAAAGACCACACTATTACACTTTGTTGTCCAAGAAATTATACGCACTGAAGGAATGAAAGTTGCCAGGGTTGCAAGAGAAAACAGAAGCTCCAGTGATCTTCTTGAGGATGCTTCCCTGGATACGGAAGAGCACTACCATAGCCTCGGTCTTGAGGTGGTTTCCCATCTGAGTAGTGAACTCGAAAATGTCAAGAAAGCAGCAGCTATTGATGCCGAAACCTTGACAGGAACCGTTACCAAACTTAGCCATGGACTTGTAAAAGCACGAGATTTCTTGAACTCGGAAATGAAAAATTCAAGGGAAGAAAGTGGTTTTCATGAAACGTTAGAGAGTTTTGTGCAGAATGCAGAAGTTGACGTCACATCATTGCTCGAGGAAGATAAGAGAATAATGGCAATGGTGAAGAGCACAGGCGATTATTTTCACGGCAACGCACACAAGGATGAGGGCTTACGCTTGTTTGTCATCGTACGCGACTTTTTGATAATTTTGGATAAGGTTTGCAAAGAAGTTAGAGATGCCCCAAGGAAGCCGGTAAAAGCACATAAAAAACAGGAGTCCAATGCATCATCATCTTCCTCTGAGTCTCGTTTTGCACCAACTTCCCCTGATCCTCATCAGAAGCTTTTCTCTGCAATCGCAGAACGAAGAAGGAACGATTTTAGTTCTAGTTCCGATGATGAGGGTTGATGATCTTGTTAGTTTAAAGAAGGTATGCTGTTTATATGCTGAAACTTAATACTAAGACATACGTGCACCATGGATTATGATATCAGTTAGATGTAACTTCCGTTTTTCCACCTGGTGTTGCCAGTCTATCAATACGGGGAAACCGTCAAAGTGTTCCTGTCGGAATTTTCCGATAAAAGGAATACCTCTAGAGTACCAGAAGAAAGGCGTTCATATACAATGGTGGATCTTTATGAAGCTAACATTAAAAACTGAAGCTGAGACTTGCCTTTCCTGTTGGATTGGGTTTCATGGTCATTGTTGACTTCCCTCCTCATCCGGTCATCTTGTTGTGCAAATATTAGTTGAATAGTGAAGATTCTTTCATTTTTTTTGTCATTGAATTTATAAATTATAATCTTTGTTAATTTACGTCTCTGTTAATAAATTTCTTCTGAAATGCTTGCACTGCGAATTATGGATACGAAGAAATAACCTTCAAAGATCGTTTAAGATCGGATTGAACTACAGATCCGTTGGGAACTATGGATTTTTCCAGTATATTGCATGAATCAACTTAATCATGAATTTGACGTTCAATTATAGAACTAAGAACAAAGCTTAATATAAAACCATTGCTGTTTCTAATAAAAATGGTGTAAAGAATTGATACACAAATCAACTGTTTTCTTCCGTATTTCGCCGAGATTTGAATGATTATAAGCACACGGTATCTATTAAATACAACAAAACATATCCGTATACAGAGATCGGTAATCCCCGAGCCAGGATTCATCACGAGGTGGTAGCATGCGACGTGAAAAAGAGAGAAGAATCATCATTTCTCGACTGATTTCTGGAAAACTTCATCTGGTTTACATAATGCTATGTCTTCTTGGCCTGTGGTCACAACATGAAATGAGAAACAAATGAGTTTTTCGAGTTCATGGAGTTATCTGCATAAGATTTTTCTCATAGAAGGAATCTTAAACTTGAATCATTTCGAATCGACATTGACATTTATATGCACTTTCAGGTTTCTTCATTTTCTCATCTCTATATGCTTCTGACAGATATTCAGAAATAGGCATGAAACTATAATCTTAAACCATCGAAATGATGCTAGACACGAATGAATCATTTAGCGATGACATTGACAATGTACATGCATTCTAGACTCTTTCGATGTACATCCGAACACGGGTATGGGAAACTTAAAGCGTTGATGGGAGAATGAAACAGAAAAAGCTATACCTGTTTCAAATATTTTTTGTGAAGTTTCAGTGCCCCAATGCAAGCTTTCTTTGCATCCAAGTTTCCAGTCATGTCATTCAGAATCTGATAATAAAAACAAGACATGAAAGAGTTATGACAACGTAAAATAGCTTTTTCTTTTTTTTTTAGTATAAATTTTGACATGTTGGTGTGTTCATGATATTTTTGCTTATGTTTCACGGTCTCGGAAGGTCCAATGCATGATAGTGGTGTGCCGGGTTGATTGGTGCTTAACTTTATAGACTAGTGTTATCGTCATTGGAGAGTAATCTGAGAAGAGTAAAAGCTACAAACATGCAAGCTCACCTTAACCACGTCATCGAGGCCCCGAGATTCATGCAGTAGCTTTGAGCTCTTATCTTTTAAGACACTGGCAACAAGGAAAACGGAGATTGGGAGTGGAGCATCAGAGCTTTTGGTTTTCATATTTTCTCTCTCGTACTTCCCGCACTGACGTGTTGATTTCGGTTTCCCTTTACTGGAGCCTACAGCCTTGGCAATCTTTGATCCAGGTTCTTCATACAAAGAGAACAAGTCTGGATCGTATTCGAGAGCCCACATCATCTGCAGAGAGTTTAGGAAACAATACAAATCGAGGTAGAATGAATGGAGATTACAGTAGATGAGTTTTACAACTGTTAAATTTAAACACCATTAACAATATAAAGATCTACTAACCTAAGTCACACGGAAATATTAAAAAAATTTCCGTGTATTTTGACCCTTTGAGGGTCACATACGGACCTGTGTTCGGATATTCATCGGACACGATATTAATGGCACTTTAAGGAAAATGACATGTACATCCAAGGTTTGATCGAGTGAGGCAGTCAACAAATAGAAACTATAACCAATGTTTTAGAAAAAGAAATTACTCGCCTTGACCATGGCCAACATCCGTATCTATCCATGCATAAAAGGAGAGTATATCCCAAAGTTTCGACAAATTCTCTTGTTTCTCATAGAATACTAAAGTCCTGTCGGTGCGAATAACATCAAGACCTGACAGAAACATAAATATGAGGAACACAGTCACGGCCGAGAGAAGAAATCAACAAATCAAAGCGAGGCATGCATTTGAAGTCGAAAACAATAAGTAACCTATTTAATGTAGTGTAAGCAACCACTGGATTACTTTCTTATCAAAAGGACCACGAAGAAGTAGCTTGTTCACCATATCGGCTTTATTAGCATCTCTACCTGAATAACTGATCATGTAGTAAAGCCTGGATTAGTTCACTTTCAGCTAAATAATAAATTTAAAAATAAAATAAAAAGTATCGTGCTGGTAACTTGCCAGGATTCGTCTCTAAAAGAACTAAAGGGTCTTGAATGGGCTGACAGTCATCGGTGATGACAGGTGCTGTAATATATTTTCCACTTCCCATAACAGGAAAGATTTCACGACATTCGTTCTTCCATCTAGCGTATTGCATCCTGAGGTATAGAAATGAGAAAAAAAACCCCTCAGAACATGGTCTCCCGATAAGGAAACGAAGCCCCAGCAGAAAATTGATACAAGACGGGAACAATGGATTACCTTCGATGCTGCCGTATTTGATCCCTGTCGTCAAATGTACTCTCAGGATCGTAACAGCCAAGGAGAAACTCCCAAACTTCTCCCCTAATTGATGGATGGATCCCCTGTACTTGCCAACCAAATAAAAATATTAATAATAAATAGAAACTAAAACAAATAAGCATATATATATATATATAACAAAAACATAGCCTTACACGCATACACACATTGATAACTGAATTAAATGAAATCTACCACCAGGAACAAAAAATCTTTCTAAAATGAATATCCACTTACCCCACGTTGGGTTCGACGTAGAGTTTTTCCGATATCCAGATGTCCATCCAGAGAAAATGCAGCTTGCCATTTTCTAGCACTTAGAGTTTTACCAGGCTGCAAAGGCAAATAAACAAGAAAAGCAACTTTATTGAATCAAAGCACCATCTCTTATACAATTAACGCGGCAGGTAAAAGTGATCTCTACAGCATCTGCCAATCATTCAACGAGTGCTTTATTACCATTTCTTTGACATCATAAACAAATTGTGCCTAATTTATTTTGTTTTCTTTGTACTTTCGTAGTGAGTTGCAGTCGCTTTAACCATCATTTGGGCGGGGCACTTGTAGGCAGTGTTGGTTTGATCCGTATGTTTTAAGGTTCGTGAGTTTTTTATCTGTTGTAGAATTAATTCGTGGTGGTTGGTTTTTGGAGATTTCTATTCCCTGTTTACCCTTCATAATATATATGGGTTTTTTTTAAATAATATCTCATGAGATATTTATATTATATTAGTTGTACGGATTGGTACTTTCTAATATTTATTCATATCGTGTTAGAGATTATGAGGTTCAAGATTGTATTCCATTCTCCATAGGATTATCTTTGGATGAAACCCAGATTTTGCAAGGCACAAATAATGTAATGTTCCCGAGAGGCCAGCCGATTCCTAGTGCTGAAGTTCTGCAATTACACAGAAGTAGTACGTTCCATTTGGAAGCCTTCTATGCAAATCCAAACGAAATCCCTTTCACCATACCCTTGAAAATAAGTTCCTTCACTGTATGTCTAACCTTTAACGAATATTTCTTGTTTCCGATGGAATTGACCAGTTTACTGATTGATCATCATTTGGTTTTACAGAGTGGCCCTTTCCAAAGCTCCAATAGTGAAAGGGCAAGGGTTAAAGTCAGAGTTCAATTAAACCTTCATGGCATCGTCACTGTTGTGTCGGCTATGGTAAGTAGGATTCCACATTTTCTTTGAACATCTTATTGATATATAGTTTCTGAAAATTTTTGCTTTTGGCTGATCAAGGAGCACGTAGATAATTCCGGGATGAGCACAAAGCATGCCCGACACATGATGAATGGCAGTGAAGATGGTACCTCAAATGCTTCAGTAAGTTTGTATCATCATTAGATACTGTTCTTTATGTGCCATCTTTATGGTTTAGGGTTTTGATACATTAATAATTCACTGTTTTATCATGTAGTTTTCATGTCATGTTTTCGATGAGCATGTAGATAAATCGGTCTCTCTTCTCAATAGACTGTGTAGGTTCTAAGTCTAATCGTGTTTTTTTCCCTCGATGCAGGCTGATGGTGAGATGAATGATAAAACAACCGAGGGGATTGAGATACCAGTTTGCGAGAACATAAACGGTACAATGACAAAGGTTGAGCTGATGGAAGCTCAAGATAAAGGACTTAAGTTGGCGCAACAGGACCTGACTATGGAACAAACGAAAGAGGGAAAAATGCCTCGGAGGCTTACGTCTATGAAATGCGGAATAAGGAAAAGAGGGTCGATCTAAATAATAGGCGTTTTCTATTTTTTTTCTCTCGACATACTGATATCTGTCTAATAATATTTATGTGAAGCTTTTCAACACGTATCGGGGTTTTGCATCTGAAAATGAGAGAAAAGGCATTTCCAGGAGCCTACAGGAGACGGAGGAGTGGCTTTACGATGAAGGGGAGGATACCGAAGGCGCTTACACTTCCAAATTAGAATCTCTTAAGAAGGTTATCGTTGTTTATTTATTTAATCGTAAAGGTTTACTCGGTTGTGGCTAACTCCATCTTGCGACACACTGCTATTTTTCTTTGTTATAGTTAGTGGATCCGGTTGAGATTTGATATAAAGATGAAGAACCAAGAACACAGGCTTCAAGAGATCTACTCAAGTGCATTGCTAATTTACGAATGTCGACGAAATCGTTGCCGAAAGAGGATAGAGAAGCGGTAAGTTAATTACTTGTTTACACATTATAAACGCAATACTTACTCAAGTTCGAACTCATTACGGTAAGTCTCGGTTTTCCAGATAATGAATGAGTGCTACAAAGCCGAGCAGTGGCTGACCGAGAAAACTCACAGCAAGACTCTTTACCTAAGAACACTGACCCACTCTTATGGTCAAGTGAGATTCAGAGCATGACAGAGGATCTAAACATGTAATTATTCTTGGTTCCGGTTTGAGTTCGACTCGTTGGAACAATTATAATAATCTTTGTTTAATGGGATATCAGGAAATGCAAGACAATCGTAACGCGGAAGGCTCTTCATCGGGATGTCGACAACAACTATTAGGACCATCAAGAATAAGATTGAATGCGTAAGAAACATCGACAAGTTTACAGTTCACACATCACACTTATACAGGAGGAACGATATGCAAGTATCAGAGTAATAGTTCTCTAAGATTAGTGTATTACTTTATCGGCTTAATACCTATTTTGTCTCCTATACTAGTGAAACTATCAATTTGGTCCAACAATCTTTTTTGACTTTGTCCCATCCATTTTCATTTCAAATTAGATTAATGGAATAAGATTAACGGAATGTAACATTACTTAACACACGTCGGTAGCATCTCTGAACCCTCGAAGTTTTATATTTGAAGCAAAATTTCGAGACACTTTTCAAGTTTTAGCAGTAGTTGGCATTGAAATTGAAATCAACAATATAAATAATAGATGGAATTTGACATTGGAAGCTAGGCAAGAAGAAGTTGATAGTTAGAAGTAATATTTGCTCAACAATTTTAACTTCATATCACCAAACTATTGGCTAAATTAACATCACCTCCCTGGTTTGTTCATTTGGCCTCCGAGGAAACTCAACAAGCATGATCTTACCGAGTTCAGTTCGAAGTTTTCGATGCCACTACGAGAAATTACGAAAATAAAATAGTGTTATAACTGAGATATTATATTATCAAGATGAAACTTTCGAAATACTTGTTAAGAACTCACCTAGACAAGATGTTGGAATTATAGCTAGTTTCTTCTTGGTTTGTTTCTTCGGATCCACTTTGTGAATTTGTATTGTAAATCTCTCTCGACGATTCGAACAAGCCACCATGGTCTTCCAGTTGTGAATACAATGTAACCTAAGCTCAATCCTAGTACAACTCCGCTTCCATACCCCATCATTGCAATTTGCCAGAAAGATAACTCTTTAGAACCCTTGTGTTTCACCACCAATGGTGCAGGTGGTTCGGCCTCCCCGTGGTCGATGCATGGCTTGGACAATGGTAAACCACACAATCCCAAGTTACCACTGTAGGAATCATTATCAAAGGTATCAAATTGATTTCCATGTGGAATCGGTCCAGAAAGTTCATTGTTCGAAAGATTGAACACTTCAAGAAATGTCAATTTCGTCATTTGAGAAGGAATCCTGCCATTGAGTTTGTTTGATGAAATATCTAATGATTCAAGTGCCACCAGATTTCCGAACGATGATGGTATAGGACCGGTGAAGTTGTTGCTAGAGAAGTTGAGCATTTGCAGGGAAATAAGTTCTCCCACTTCCTCAGGAATCTGTCCAGAGAATTTGTTGTTTGACAAGTCCATGGATACGAAAATGGCTATGATCTTCGTCAATTCAAGCTCCAATCTTTTCGTTGTTACATTCACAGAAATGTGGTATTCTTCAATGAAATAATGAATACCCCTATAGACGAACTGTGCTGGGAGTGGAAATCTCTGTTCGGGTTTAACTGTCATTCCTCTCAAATTTCGAAAGAGTTCGGTCGGCAAGGTGCCAGTGAACTCATTTCCGGAGAGATCAATCATTCGCAATGCGGAGAAGTCAGATGGTGCTATCGAACGAGGCAGTGGCCCATGAAATCTATTATGTCTCAAGATAAGAACCTGCAGACTTGGAAGTGAAGCTAACCAATGTGGGAACCTATCGGTGATCTTGTTGTTCCCTAAATTTAAAATCTCCAATCTGCTAGAATTAGCCAAAGATGGCGAGACTAATCCTTCGAAGCAATTGTCATTGAGGAAAAGATGAGTTAAGTACTTATTATTCCCAATAGAATCAGGGATCTTGCCATGGAAGTTGTTCATCTGCAAATCCACGTACTCAAGAGACTTGTTGTGATTTCCAAAACATTCAGGAATAGTTCCACTCAAGTTGTTTCTGGACAAGTCCAGTATTGCAAGTGAACTCCAATTGCAAATGGAAGAAGGAATATTTCCCGTCAATTTATTCTCTGAAATCAATAACTCCCGGATCAACTGTTGATTTGGAGTTTGAAGATTCAAGCAAGTAGAGAGAATTGGCCCTTGAAGCAAGTTGGAACGAAGGTCGAGAAATTCCAATCTCTTCCCTGGAAACTGTTCCAATGTGGTCAGAGAGTTATAGGAAAGGTTCAAGCTTTGCAATTTCTCCCACCCTTGAGCTTCCCTTTTGGAAATTCCACCAGATATCATGTTATCGGAAACATCTAAAAGCTCCAACCCC
This sequence comes from Hibiscus syriacus, assembly GCF_006381635.1. Classification (NCBI taxonomy): domain Eukaryota; kingdom Viridiplantae; phylum Streptophyta; class Magnoliopsida; order Malvales; family Malvaceae; genus Hibiscus; species Hibiscus syriacus. Next base: position 192,644 of record NW_024063339.1, on the reverse strand, counting down.
GATGCTCGAAAGAAATTCGGGAACCGCCTAAGGCTACAAGAAGAGAAGAACACTTCTTTGAGCTGAGGGAAGGAATAGTTTGCATCATTGCCGCTGGTGCTCAATGATAGTAAACTATTATTCGAAAGATCGAGAACTTCAAGACTTGTGAGTTTCGAGAGCATATCCGACTTGATGACACCACTCAAGTTGTTTGACGACAAACGAAGTGAAATAAGGTTCACAAGATCGAAAACAGAAGCGGGTAGTGGACCATGGAAATCATTGGAACTTAAATCAAGGTATTGGATAGAAATTGGCATCTGAGTTGGGTCCATTGGTCCTGCCAATTTGTTAAGACTGAAATCTAAATGTAGCAGAGATGGGAGAGTGAACATGGTCATTGGAAGTGAACCACTCAAATTGCATGAAGAACATGCCAAAGAAGATAACTTGGTAAGTTTCCCAAAAACATCAGGAATCTGTCCTTCAAACAAATTTCCAGATAAATCTATGGAACTGAGTTGAGTGAGATTTCCAAACGATGGTGGAATTGACCCTCTAAAACCACAACAATAGGTAAGGTCCAACGACTCAAGGCCACTGCTCCAGTTTGTCTTTGGGAGATGAACTGTGAGATTTTCATTCCTACTTAAATCAATATGTTTGAGGTTCGGAAGGTGAAAAACTTGACTCGGAAATTCCCCATGCAAGTAATGACCATAAAGACTCAAATGTTCTAGCGATGAAGACAAGTTCAGAAAGGAGGTGACTGCAACATCAGACATATCTACAAAATCAAGCCCAAGGTATCTTAATTTGGTCAAGTTTGTTGCAAGCATGTCAAAAGCTTGACCATCGATTATAAAATGGGGGAACGAATAAGAGGAAAGCTCAAGTGAAACCATACTTGACAAGAGGCTGATTTTATTTGGGATCTGGCCAGTGAAGCCAGAAAAAGAGAGATTAAGATGAGTTAAACTCACCAATTGAGTAAATAACTCCGAAGGGATTGTTCCATCGAAATTGTTGTGAGCGAGGTTGAGACTTTTGAGTCCATGCAAGTGGAACAGGCTACTAAGAGAGCCATCGATGAGGTTGGAACTCAGGTCAAGCCATCGAAGTCTGTCGAGGTGAAAGAGGCCGTTGTTTGGACTCGCAAGGAGAGAACCGGTAAGGCAACCGTGACTAAGAACGATGCCGATTACATGGCCGGTCAGCTCGTCGCATTTGACTCCCTCCCATGAACAACAATCAATGCTTTTGTCCCACGTCTCTGTCTTTTTGTAAGAACCAGACCAAAGCCGGCAGTCAGTTATAAAACTGGAGTTTTTAAATTGTAGCAGAGCATCTCTCTGATGCGGGAGACATGGATGAGAGGATGGGGGAGGAACAGTGAAAGACAAACTCCATGATAGATGCAACATTAACACCAATAGCAGGCCAAGGTTTCTCATATTTTCTCACAAAGTTGAGAACCAAAGGAATGTTCAGAGTATAGACTTATAATTCTTCCTCTAACCAAAACAAAGTCAAGTAAACTCTTATCCCATTTTAAACGTTAGTAATTAATAAGTCAAGTCGTAGTTTTACCATTAACCCATTTTAAATAGTCTGGTTCAGGTGCTGTTGAGGTTCGTAGCGAGTAGGGATGGTCATGGTTAAGGTTAGGTTATGTTTAAAGTCAACTCGACTCGAGAAAATATATCTCTATTTAAAACCCGACTTGACTGAAATTTAGAGAGACTTCACTCGACCCAACATCCGACTTGTTTTTTGGGTAAGACTCAATACACACACATACACAATTTTTATTTTTATTTGGTAAAATAAAGATATAATTGAAAAAATATTGAGAAGTATTTTTGCAATTATCCTTAAATATATAAGGTATAATTATATTATTTTTTCAGAATTGTTAAGATATTTTTAATCATAAATTGAAACCCGACTTGAATTTATCTTCTAAAAAACTAACCTAAAACGAACTCTTTTTTTAAATACGACTCCTATAAAATCTTGTTAAAACCCGCCAAGACCGAATCTCATACCCTCTCTAATCACAATGGATAACTTTTAGTTCAATTTTCTCTATTTATAATGTTAGTATTTAAATCTCTAATCTTATCAAAAGATCTTAACGCCTCATCCGTTGAGACAACTGATAATTGATATTAGTAATTCTTTTTTCTATTAAATAATTTGGGTTGTTACAAGATAATTTCTATTAAGAACTTCCTTAATCTATTAACAACACATACCTTATAGACGTAATCCGTTTTATACGTTAGTAATTATGAAGACTTGTATTTTTCTTTGGAAAAAAAAACAAAGTGAACACATCAGGTCAATCAAGCATTGTACGTTTGGTTCACGGAATGTAAGATTACCTTTGGGAATAAGATTACCAAAATATAACATTACTTTGGGAATGTTGTATTACCCTGTTTGGTTTGCTTAACATAAATATAAGATTGCAATGTTTGATGGGAGAAATATATGATTGTATGAATGCATATTTTACCAAATTATCCTTGTCATATATATATTTTAACAAGTAAAACTTTAATATTAAATTATAAATATTTGACTAAAAACTCATAAAAATATTTTAATTATTACACTATCTAAGTTTAAAGAAAAAATAAATTTAACATATAATTAATATAATTAATATATCGAACTTATAATTTTAAATAATTTTCATAAATATCATATTTATTTATATAAAATATAATATGAAAAATAATATTATGATCTCGAAGATAAATATATTATTTTTTAATATATAAAATCTATTCCTTAATAACTCAATAATTACATTTTTATAATAATAATATTTTAACCTCAAAAAATTATAAAATAATTAATGGCGTAAGGGTCACATCTGCCCTTATGATACAGTAACCAATTTTTTTTGCCCCCATCTCTTTCGGCTCCCCCGCGTCCTCTGCCTCCATCCTAAAATCCCCAACCCCCAAAATATTTTCCATTTCACTACTTCCTCTTTCGGCCCCCCACAAACTTTCTCGGCCTGACAACTTCCATTTTCCCTTAAATTACACTCCGTCTCCCATTCCTTTCTCTCTTCTTACATCGGCCAAAACGTCGACGGCGCCAATGATGAAGAAGAACGCCTTATCGGTGATTGCCTCATCTTCGGCGCTTTCTTTCGTCGCCAACAACCTTCCGATAGTTGATTGTTTACGATTCGTTGCCTTTTTCAATGGGATTTTCTTTGATTTGTTCTTGGCTATGGAGGATTATGTGTGATGTTTCTGGCAGTTTTATAATTGTTGGTCTCTTTGAAGGAATGGCTAAGCTTTGGTTTCTTGCTTTTTACCTTTCAATGGCGGCTTTGGCTGTAAGAAATCTTTTGTGGATTGTTTAATGGGTTTTAGTTGTTTTACTATAAAGGAATAGATACTATCAAGTTGTGTTTTACTGGGTTGATTCTAAGTTGAATCAATGAGTTCTATGCGGAGTGTTCCCGTTTTCTTTCCCCATTTCCCCAATACACTCTTCACTGATTCCATCTTGCCTGCTAAACAAAAGCGCTGAAAATTTTGAATCAAATTCAAAAAGATTAAAAGGAAAAGAGAAATGGGTTTAGCATAAGCCGATGCAGGTGGGAGCTATTGGAAGTGGGTTACTTTTGGAGGAAGATGATTGTACCGGAGCAGGAGACACGTAATTATTCGACTCAGTCGGCATGGTAGTAGCAGCACTGTTGGAGATCGGTGCCATGCCTTGATTAGTCTGTGACTGGGAACCCATGGAAACATTGATCGAATTCTCCGGTGGAGGAACGTGATCCGAAGAGGGGGGCCAGCATTTGGGTTGAGTCGGAGTTGGTTTGGGTGACCATAAAAATTTACTTAAAATTAAAAGAATATATTTATTTTATTTTATTTTATTTTCGTAATTGTCACTTGAACAATTTTATTTAAGGTGTAAACAATTGTCATCCACGTCAATAAAAGTTGGTGGTTATGTTAGTTAAGACGATTAAAGGTAGAAATTGATATAATTAAATAATTTTGAGAATAAAATTATTGTGAAAATATAACAAGAATAAAATTGATAAATTTATTATATTACAGAGGCATTTATGACCCTTGAATCATAAATAATATATTAAATATTAAAAATATAAAATAATTTTAATTACTTAAATTTATTAATATTTTATTAAATTAAACTCTTTATATATTATTATTATTATTATTAAGTTTACAATTTTAAGTAAAGCACGAATAATAAGAATTGAGAATGATCTATATGATTTTTTTTTATTTTAGGGTATTTATCTCTTAAGTGGTGAGAATTATTTATTACCTAAGAATTTAGAGGTAGTGATATTCCCTTCATTTTAAATTAAAAATACTTCTATTGGTAATAATTATTACATGATAATGATATTTTTCATAAACCAAACATGAAAATAAAATTCTATAACAGATCATTCCCCTTGGTAATGATCTTTTCTAAGAACCAAACACCCCTTAATATATTGTTAAAGTGTATCCCATTTTATAAGGATGTAAAAAGTTGACCCAACTTAAAAAACTGACTGGAATTGACTTGAGTCAAAATTGTTTCTGAACCGAGATGACGATGATCCAAAATTGATTCGAGTCTGAACTGATGTTGACCTGAACCCGATTTGGATTTGGAAATTTACGACCTAAACCCTAATTGAACCTGACAATGTGATAATCGAACTCGGCCTGCATCCAACCTAATATGAATCCGAAACCGAGATTAACCCAGTAAATATCTTATATTACCCAACATGTTATCAACTTAACTTGCTATAAACTTGATAAGCAGTTGACTCAACCTATAAATGATCCGATCTGTTATTGAACTGATTTAATATTTATCTGACTTATAAGTTACAATTAATGACATTATGAGATTTTGATTAAGTCTTAAGATTTTGAATTTATAATAAACTATGATAATTAATATGATTACTTTTTAAAAAATTAAAACAAATTGTTAGTTATGATAATTAAATTAATAAATTTACTTTCTATATTAATTATATTTTTATATTAGAAATCTTAATTATAATCATTAAATTAATTTTATTAAATAATTTTTTATGTAACAATTAATTAATAAATTAAATGTAATTTACCTTAAAATTTTAAAATATATAAAAGATAAATTTACTTGAGATTGAAAATTTAAAATTTTAAAATTTAAGCATCAATTTAAAATAAATCATATTACATGAGTGGTGGGAGAATTTTTTAAAATAAAAGATTGGTTTTTGAAGGAAAAATTTTTTGGGAGAATATATTTAAAAAATATATAAATTTTTAAATTTATATATTAACTTTATTTCACACTTAAAATTAATATATATAACACCTTAAATTCATATATTTAAAATATATTTTTATTTATATAAAATTTATGAGAAAATAACCTCAGTGACCAAAAATCCCATATAATATACGATTTTAACCAACTTTTTCCGGATTTGCCAAAATGACCAACAAAATCGCAATGCGATCGCTAATTCGCAACGCGATCTCCATTATCGCAAATTTGCGTTGCATTTTCGCAATGCGATAGTTGAAAATCGCGTTGCGATGGTCTACAGTATCGTTGCGATTTTCCCAATTCGCAATGCGAATAAGTAAATCGCAACGCGAATTGGGAAAATCGCAATGCGAATAAGTAAATCGCAACGCGAATTGGGAAAATCGCAATGCGATACTTACTATCGCAATGCGATAATACAAAATCGCAACGAGATACTTACTTTCGCAACGCGATACTGACTTTCGCAACACGATTTACATAGCGCCATTCGTATTAACGCGTATTTTGAAGTCAACGTCATGGAGAGTTGAACCATGTTCAAACACTTTGTTTGAAGTACTGGATAATAACTTAAATAGGCTTGTCGATCTAAATACAAGGACGTGTAGTTGTATGAAATGGCAAACATCTGGTTATCCATGTGGCCATGTTATAAAAGTTGCTCTTCATCTAAACCAAGATGATTCAAGCACATACGCTATGGATTGCTACACTACAGAAGTATATCGACAGACTTATGCCGAGATTGTCTACCCTATTTCACATCCTTCTGAGTGGGACATACCAGATGACTTACAAACAGTTTTGCCACCAGCCATGGACAGAAGGCTACCTGGCCGACCAAAAAGTCACGATCGTATACCGTCTAAGGGTGAAGAGAAGAAGAGATCGACATGTAGTCGGTGCAAGGAAAGTGGTCATACAAGGTTGACATGTAGATCACCAGTGCCATCACAATCATCTTTTCCTCTACCAAAATATGGATCATCATCAAAATCCAAAGCTCATATGGTGTCAAGAAAAAGGCAATCAAAATCACAATCATCTTTAAAATCCCAATCACAACTGGCTTCACCTTTTGGGACTGTTAACTTAGGTGATTTTTAAATGCAAACGTTGTATTATGTAGATTTTATGTGTGAACTTTTAACATTTTCAGTTAGGCATGTATTAGTAACTTGAGTTTGAAAATTGCTATGATATGTTCCTTGTTTTCACTTAATAGGCAATCATCTTAATGTCCATCGCAACGCGGAAATTACTATCGCAATGCGAAATGAAAATCGCAACGAGGGAATCGCAATGCGAAATGAAAATCGCAACGCTAATTTCGCAATGCGAAATGAAAATCGCAACGAGGGAATCGCAATGCGAAATGAAAATCGCAACGCGAATTTAATTTCTCGTTGCGATTTTCATTTTCGCGTTGCGATTCTCTCGTTGCGATTTTCATTTCGCATTGCGATAGTACTTTTTGTCTTCAAACATAATGCAGATTGAAATCAACAAAATCAACCATTACATTTCAATCAATTAAACAAGCACAAATAAGAATTATGTTAACATCAATTAAACAAATCAACTTTTACAAATCACCTTTTACAAATCAATTAAACAATAAAAAAATAAGCAATAATTATTAGAGAAAATAACACTTATACTATTGAATCAACTTTTGCAGCCATACATCATTTTCACGCAGCTCACTTCTGAGATTAACCTGCATAAACCAAACATTTGCTCAAACAACACTTTCTACACATCTAAAACCTACAAACAGCAAATTATTGAATTCTAGGTACTTAACCAAACATTTTCAAACCACAAGCCTATAAACATACCAATTGTTTATGGACATTTTTATAACGCGGATGCAGGTAGGCAGCGTCTCGTATATATCGATCTAGCCATATAATGTCGAAACCACAAGCCTACTGCAGCTCTATCTATATCGGTGGGAGGTAGATACTTTATACTTCCTGTGATCAAACGGTCCAACGCCAAGCATACGAGAGGACCACAATCCCCTATGGGTCCTTTCGTTTGTTGTGGTGCGGTCTCGTCTCTGCTAACTGTAATATTGAGCTTCTTTGGCTTCTTGTTTCCAGAACGAGTCCAATAATTTATCGCATCCAAGTATTTAGCCAAATAAGAGCTCCATCCCTTAATAATATCTCTTAAATCAACCAATGATATGTAATTTATCATGCTGTCATATACTATTGCCTTAAGGGATGGGATCTGAAGCTCGACGAGAAGCCAATGGTTACGTTCCAAAACAGGGATAAACACCTGCAATCATAAGTAATAATTCATTCATTTGCGCACTTATTTATGAATACCTTTAAACTCAATCTAAAATAAACACTAACCTTATCGACCTCCCACCATGCAGGATAAAGTTTAGCTTGTCCATTGCCCAACGCAAATGATTCATCTCGTTGATTCTTCAAGTGAACTGCGTTAAAAGCCGTCGGCATTATTGTATACCGTGTATTTCTTTTATTTTCCTTAAGTTTCCTAATTATTAGTAGACGTGACACCCACGCATCGATATGTTGTTTTACAAAAAAATACATATATTAGTTAATTACATTAATTTTTAAACAAATTAATCAAATGAAAATATAAGAAAAATATAAGACTTACCCCTCCATCGAAATAGCCATTGTCTTCGACCCCTAATAATACGCCCCACCAAGACCGATCAAGCAACAAATAGATATCATCATTGAGCTTGCATATGTCAGTGAAACACCCCTGGCTTCGCTCATGTAGATAAAAATCAACTGCGGTCTTAGCCCAAAGGGTGTTATCCATAATTGTGTCCGGTAGTTGTTTCCTCTCCTCTTCAGATACCGGTATGGTACTGGCCGGTAACTCATACGAGAGCCAACTTGAATCCATCATGTCCGGCACGTCAGAGGGTTTCTCAATAATCCTATATATGACGCCATGTGAATCGGGCTCTTGAATGGTGGGAGGGACCTCTTCAACGATGACAGTGGCCTCTTGAACGGTGGGAGGGGACTCTCGAGGAATGATAGGGGCCTCTTCAACGATAGGAGTGGACTCTTGAGGGATGATAGGCGAGTCGGGCTTCTTCTTGCGGTGTCTTCGCACTATTGGGGTATACGGAGACTTAATAGCACGTGCACGCCGTCTGATACGTGAACTCTGTCGTACAAGAAAAACCCGACGTAAAGCATCCACCTTATCGGTCCGCTAAATAAAAATACAAATATCAGTAAATAAACAGACATGATATTTAAACAGTGAAAACAAAGATAAATATATTTCAAACTTTCAACCAAAAGACAAAACAAAGACAAATACTAACTTCACAGTGTTAAAGTAAATGGTTAATTTAAGTGAAATTACGAGTAAATTTATCATCAAGTTAAATATGGAAAATCTTAAACTTACCTCGTTGCGTAGAGTATGAACCTCATTCTGCAACGATACTACCATCTCACGTAGAGCGGCAACCTCACCACGTAAAGTAGACACCTCCACACGCCATGCACCATCGTTATCGCGTAGAGTACCGATCTCCTCACGCAAGGCATTGACCTCATCACGTAACTCCCTTGACTCATCCCGTGGAGGTGGAGAACAGGGAGATAGAAGTCGTGGCATCTTTGTCGGTCGCCTATCATGAGGTGATGGTGGAGAAGAGACTCGATGATGTGACGGGATAGGTGATGGCTCTCGTTGTAGAGGTGTATAGTCGGGTCGATCAGGTGATGGCTCTGGGTGAGGTGATGGCTCTCGAAGTGGAGGAAGTGGAGGCTGCTCATCATTCGTGCCATCAAAAAAACGCTGAGTGAGAGATGGAGATGGGACTGAGTGTTGTGTTTTTGGGTTTGAGGTTATGAGTTGCGATTACTGTGGACGGTTCATTTTCCGATTTATTAAGAAAAAATACGTGTTTGGAATTTGAAAAAAAAAATACGCGTTAATACGAATGGCGCTATGTAAATCGCGTTGCGAAAGTCAGTATCGCGTTGCGAAAGTAAGTATCTCGTTGCGATTTTGTATTATCGCATTGCGATAGTAAGTATCGCATTGCGATTTTCCCAATTCGCGTTGCGATTTACTTATTCGCATTGCGAATTAGGAAAATCGCAACGATACTGTAGACCATCGCAACGCGATTTTCAACTATCGCATTGCGAAAATGCAACGCGAATTTGCGATAATGGAGATCGCGTTGCGAATTAGCGATCGCATTGCGATTTTGTTGGTCATTTTGGCAAATCCGGAAAAAATTGGTTAAAATCGTATATTATATGGGATTTTTGGTCACTGAGGTTATTTTCTCAAAATTTATTTATATATTAAATTTAATTCACATTTTTATATATTTAAAATATATTAAATATATTTTATCTTAACATTAACATTAAAATTGTAAAAATATATTTTTAGTTTTATATATTTAAAATATATTGAAAAATATATTTTTAGTTTTATATATTTAAAATATATTAAAATATTTTTTATCTTAGCATTAAAAATTAAAAATATATTTTAAATATATAAATTTACGATAATATATATATGTTGATGTTAAGATGTGAATTAAATTTAATATATGAATTTAAGATAAAAATAAAATTTATTTTTCAATGTAAGCTTAGGTTCGAGTTTAATTTTCTTGGATTTAGATCTAAGATAAATATTTTATTTAGTCTGTTTTGAACCAAACAACCAATTTGACAGAGTAGTACGTCTTTATTCCTCTTATCCAAGTGACACTGGTTTGATTCCCTTGTTCCTTTACTTTTTGCTTTGATTTTTTTCCCACTACAGGGTGACTATAGTTGGTACAAAATAAATATATTAAATTAAATCATCAAATTTAATGGTGACACATGGCGGCATCCTATTGGAAGATTAATTTTATTTTAATTTATTAAAATTAGTATTAAATTGATAGAATATATAAGTAAGAGTGACCAAATAAAATTTATATCAATTTTATTAACTGTCAATTCAGCGCTCCTGTTAACTGTTAACGACAAGTGACTTGATTGAATATATTTAAATTGTTAGATGGTCTGATTGATAAGAATTCAAAAATGGTGGTCAAAATTAAAAGGGGATATAATTGAGTGGTCATTTCTATAGTTTTACACTTTTCTTAATTACATTTGGTGTTGAAACTAGTTTCTTTTTGGTCCCTTTCTTCTGATCCAGTTTGTAAATTTGTATTGCAAATCTCTCTCGACCGTTCGAACAAACCACCATGGTCTTCCGGTTGTGAATACAATGTAACCGAGGCTCATCCCTAGCACCACTCCACTTCCATATCCCATCATTACCACCTGCCAAAAAGGGTACTTGAGAATCCTCCTCTTCCGCCACCGACGGTGCAGGTGGTTCGGCCTCCCCATGGTTGTTGCATTGCTTGGACAATGGTAAGCCACACAATCCCAAGTTACCGATGTAGGAATCATTTTCAAAGGTACCAAATTGATTCCCGTGAGGAATTGGTCCAACAAAATTGTTTTTTGAAAAATTCAACACTGAAAGAAATGTCAGCTTCGTCATTTGAGATGGTATCCTACCACCGAGCTTGTTTGATGAAAGATCTAACGATTCAAGTGCCGTCAAATTCCCGAACGACGCCGGGATAGGACCGGTGAAGTTGTTGTGAGATAAGTTGAGCATTTGCAGGGATATAAGTTGTCCCACTTCCTCAGAAATTTGTCCAAAGAACTGGTTGTTGGACAAGTCCATTGATACAAATATGGCTGCAGTCTTCATCAATTCAAGCTCCAATCTTTTAGTTGTTACATTCACAGCAATTCGGTAAAATTGGGCAATATATTTACCACCATCATCTCGTTGAAATGCTAAATTTGAATGACTCCCTTTTGATTTCTCTCTCATTGCTCTCAGATTCCGGAAGAGTTTCGAGGGCAAGGTGCCGGTGAACTCGTTTCCCGAGCGATCAATCATTCGCAATGCAGAGAAGTTGTATGAAGCTATGGAATGAGGCATTGATCCATGAAATCTATTATGTTTCAAGATAAGAATTTGCAGACTTGGAAGTGAAGCTAACCAAGGGGGAAACCTATCGGTTAACTTGTTGTTCCCTACATGTAAAATTGTCAGTTTAGTACAATTAGCCAAAGATGGTGGTATTCATCCTTCGAATCGATTGTCATTGAGAAAAAGATGGCTCAACTCGTTATTCCGAAAAGAGTCGGGGATCTCGCCGTTCAAGTTGTTCATCTGCAAATCTATGAACTGGAGATTAGAGCTGAAATTTCCAATACATTCAGGAATAGTTCCACTCAAGCTGTTTCTAGACATGTCCAGTAGTATAAGTGAACTCCAACTGCAAATGGAAGGAGGAATATTTCCTGTCAAATTATTCTTTGAAATTAAGAACACTTGCAACTGCATTGGATCTCGGATTTGAAGATTCAGAATTGACCCTCGAAGAAAGTTCGAACGAAGGTAAAGTGCATCCAATCTCTTCCCAGGAACTTGCTCCATTGTGGTCAGAAAGGTTCAACCCTTTCAGTTCTTCCCAGCCTTCAGCCTCCCATTTAGAAATTCCACCAGAAATCATGTTACTGGAAATATCTAAATCCAGCAACTGTGATGCTCGAAAGAAACTCGGGAACCGACTTACACTACAAGAAGAGAACGACACGGTTGCAAGCCGAGGGAAAGAATAGTTTGCATCATTGCATCTTGCACATAATGATACTAATCTATTATTCGAAAGATCGAGAACTTCAAGACTCGTGAGTTTCGAAAGCATAACTGGCTCGATGATACCACTCAAGTTGTTTGATGACAAACGAAGTTCAATAAGGTTCACAAGATCAAAAATAGAATCGGGTAGCGGACCATGAAAGTCGTTAGATGTTAAATCAAGCTGTTGGATAGAACTCGGCATCCTAATTAGGTCCATCGGTCCGGCTAGTTTGTTATAACTGAGGTCCAAATCTAGCAGAGATGGGAGAGTGAACATAGTTATTGGAAGTGAACCACTCAAATTGCAGCTAGAAAATCTCAAAGAAGTTAATTTGGTAAGGTTCCCAAAAACATCTGGAATCTGTCCTTGAAGCCGATTTCCAGATAAATTTATGGAAACAATTCGAGTGAGATTTCCGAATGAAGCTGGAATTGATCCCCTAAAACCACCACAATAGGAAAGGTGCAACCACTCAAGGCCACTACTCCAGTTTGTCCTGGGGAGATATCCTCTGATATTTTCATTCCCAGTTATATCGATATGTTTGAGGTTTGGAAGCTGAAAAATTCGACTCGGAAACTCCCCATGTAATAGACACCAACTGAGACTCAAATGTTCTAGTGATGAAGTTAAGTTCAGAAAGGAAGTAAGTGCAACACCAGACAGATCTACACTGTCAAGCACAAGGTATCTTAATTTGGTTTTAAGTTTGTTGCAAGCAAGTCAAAAACTTGGCCATCAATTTCAAATGATTCGAAATAACCATAATCAAGGGAAAGATCAAGTGAAACCAAACTTGACAAGAGGCTGATTTGATTTGGGATTTGGCCGGAGAAGCCAGAAGATGAGAGATTAAGATGGGTTAAACTCACCAATTGAGTAAATAACTCTGACGGGATAGCGCCATCGAAATAGTTGTAACCGAAGTTGAGTCGTCGGAGTCCATGAATGTGAAACAGGCTGCTGGTGTTCTCAAGAGGGGAGCCATTGAAGGTTGTGAAGGAGAAAGAGGCTGCTGTTTGCATGAAGAGAACCGTTAAGGCAACTATGACTAAGATCGATGCCGATTACATGTCCAGTCAGCTCGTCGCATTTGACTCCCTCCCATGAACAACAATCAATGCTTTTGTTCCATGACTCTGTCTTGGCGTAATCATTATTGTAATCATCCCCACTGGAGCAGTATTCAGTTAGAAAAATGGAGCTTTTGAATTGGAGCAAAGCAGCTCTCTGGTGTGGGAGACATAGATGAGAGGATGGAGGAGGAACAGTGGAAGAGATCAAACTCCATGGAAGATGCAACATTAACACCAATACAAGACAAATGCTTCACATTTTTTCTCAAGAAAAAACAACAACAAAGTTCAGAAGCAAGGGAAGGTTTATGGTGAGAGTACAGATTTAAATTTCCTAAATACTTTAAAGAAGTCGACCAATTCATGGAACCAAAATATAAAAAGAAAGTCAACCAATTGGTACAGCGAAAGTCCATCTGTAGTTGAGTTGGACTTCCTCTTGGTCGAATATCTCAATTTGTTTGGACCAACTTGCATGCAGTGCACATGACTGTATGAAACACAATCTAGATCAACAAGTTTCCTAGTGCATTTCTTTTGAGGGTTAAAACACAGAAAAGCTGATGCATTTGCTGTTGACTTGTTCTATATGATGCAGGCAAAGCACCTATGGAAAGGTGCTTCATTTTTTTAGTGCAAATTTCTTTGTATGATATGAGATTACCACAAAGAACTATCGAACCACTCAACTTTTATCAGCTAGAGAAACTGCATAATGCACTTATGGAAAGGTGCTTCATTTTTTAGTATAAATTTCTTTGTTCTTATACACGAAATATTGAATCACCAGTATCTAACATATTGATCAACTAATCCAGATCGGATATAACAAATACAAATTATGAATATGTGGGCAACCCTTCAAGAGACTAAAAAAAAATACAAAACTTAGACATAATGACGATAAAGGCACTCGTATCATAACTCAAATCTGAACAAGTACATCAAGCCATCTGCTAAATTAAGAGCACCAGAATGATTTATTCAAACCGCTTCCAAGGGAACTGAACAAGTTGAATCTTCCCATTGAATTCCAAATGAAGTTCCAATGCCTCTATGAGAAATTAAGAAAACATAAAAAGTACTATAACTTAACTATTAGATTACGAAGATGAAACTTTTGAAATACTTGTTAGAAACTCAACTAAACAAGATGTTGGACCCATAGCTAGGTTCTTCTTGATTTGTTTCTTGTGATCCAGTTTGTAAAATTGTATTGCAAATCTCTCTTGACCATTTGAACAAACCACCATGGTTTTCCGGTCGTGAACACAATGTAACCAAGGCTCATCCCTAGCACCACTCCACTTCCATATCCCATCATTTCCACCTGCCAAAAGGGTACTTGAGAATCCTCCTCTTCCACCACCGACTGTGCAGGTGGTTCGGCCTCCCCATGGTTGTTGCATTGCTTGGACAATGGTAAGCCACACAATCCCAAGTTACCGATGTAGGAATCATTTTCAAAGGTACCAAATTGATTCCCGTGAGGAATTGGTCCAACAAAATTGTTTTTTGAAAGATTCAACACTGAAAGAAACGTCAGCTTCGTCATTTGAGATGGTATCCTACCACCGAGCTTGTTTGATGAAAGATCTAACGATTCAAGTGCCGCCAAATTCCCGAACGACGCCGGGATAGGACCGGTGAAGTTGTTGTGAGATAAGTTGAGCATTTGCAGGGATATAAGTTGTCCCACTTCCTCAGGAATTTGTCCAAAGAACTGGTTGTTGGATAAGTCCATGGATACGAAAATGTCTATGATCTTGGTCAATTCAAGATCCAATCTTTTAATTGTTACTTTCACAGAAGTGTGGTAATCTTGAATATCAGAAGCATAAACTTCATCACCGTCTTGTAAGATGTTTGAAAGTCCGTGTTTAGGTTTATCTATCATTGCTCTCAGATTTCCCAAGAGTTCCGATGGCAAGGTGCCGGTGAGCTCATTTCCGGAGAGATAAATCATTCGTAACGCGGAGAAGTTTGTCGAAGCCGCAGAATGAGGCAGTGATCCATGAAATCTATTACTTCTCAAGATAAGAATTATCAGACTTGGGAGTGAAGCTAACCAATGGGGAAACCTATCAGTTAACTTGTTCCCAGGGATTTAAATAGCGTTCGCGGTCGCGTTTTCGGTCGTATTGTGTTTATCGCTGTTGCGGACATAACGGATACTATTGCGTCACCGCGGGTGTCGCAGTCGTGAATTTTTTTTTAAATTTCACACAACTTATCCTAAAACATAATAATTTGACACAACTTTATTTAAGCCACAATTAAATATAACTAAAATAAAAGTGTGAAATTTAAATAAATTTAAAGAACACAAAATGACTAAATTAAATATAACTAAACAACTAAACATGAAAATTAGGGACTAAATTAGATATTTGGAAAATTAAAAGGCAGCAAATCTATATTACCCCAATAATTATTATATCATCTTCTTATATTTTCTTTTCGTTTTTATTCTCTTTCTCCCAAAATCTCTCTTCATTATCTCATAAACCCATTTTCACCGTCGAGTATCAGACCGTCACAACAAGCACCATGTTGGACGTTTTCGACCACCGTACTAAATTTAAAATGCAGAAACATATTCTCTTTGGTCTCCTAATTACAAATTCAGCCTTAGTATCAACGACAAACATCTCAAATTTCTAAATCAGTCGCAAATCTTTCGGGTTATTTATTCTTCTGCTCCGAACTCCATCGTTCATCGTCGAATCTAGCCCCTTTTCATATATGTTAGCCATTTCATCGAATGAAAACTCCCCATTATTGGGATAACTGATAAGTTGTTGATTGCTTTGATCACCCAGAAATAGCAAGGACCAAAGTTAAGCATTCTTTTTCTTCAATTTCTTCCTTTTTTATTCACCGGTTTTTTATCTTTAATTTTATATTTAACCGTGCTTCTTTTTCTTCTTGTTAAAAATTTGGATTCTTAAACGTTTCATGTTTTTGTCCTTCATTACTTCTCTTATTGATCTCGCCTTTATTTTTTTTTGTTTCACTGTAGCGGTCGAAAACGGTAATAGCGTCCCGTTATCGGCGCTATTCACCGTTACCATTAAATTGCAGGCACAACGGGTCGCTATTGGCATGAATCCGTCACCCACCGCTAATTTTATCAATCTCGATTTCAGACGGTGACGCTATCACTAAATAACGAATAGCGTTTTCAGTCCACTATTTGATTCCCTGGTTGTTCCCTAAATCTAAAATCTCCAATGAAGTAGAATTAGCCAAAGATGGTGGTACTGCTCCTTCCAATTGGTTGTCATTGAGGAAAAGATAGGTCAACACACTGCTAAATAAATTTCATTAAAAAAATACCATTCGTTTCCTGTGAAGAAGAGAACTCTTCAATCTCATCGTCCTCATTATTCCAAGGCAAGTCTTTTCTGGTTCTTTCTTCGTAGCCGAAGATTCATCGGCAGCCCGCCGCAACCGCTTTGAGACGCGGGAATGGTCGGGTCCAGTATCCGGATCCGAATCCATATCTTGTTGATACTCGAGCTCTTCAGCATTGTCTTCGAAGGTGTTGAAACTCGCAGAAGGATCAGGGGCTAAGAAGGGTCCCGGATGGTCTTCGGCCGGTAAACAGGGCTCCGAGACGGCGTCGAGATCGAGATCGTGCCCGAGAGAGAATGACGGAGCTTCGAAGTTCGCCATCGAAAGCGCGAAAAACGTCTCCTTTGAGGGATTTGGAGGGAATTCTTAACCTTGTATATATTTGAGACTATTAGGAGGGAAAATTATTAAAAGTTGATAATTAAATTTCGAGACATTTTTGTTCTATTTAAAAGAAAATATATATGTGTAATGTAAAATATTAAAAAAAACAGAAATGCTTTATTTACTTATTATTTAATTATTACTGTTATTTCATTTTGATTTTCTAAGTAATTTGAAATGGATAATCATAAACTCCACTAAAATAAACGTCTTTAAAATATTAAAATTACTAGATTAATATGCAAAATAAATATATATATATATATTTTTTTTTCTTTTAGTGATTTTTTTTTGAAATATGATTTATGTGGATGGATGAACATAAACTATATCGAAAATTTAAACAAATAAAAAAAAATCATGTAGATTATTTCATTGATCAATTATTTATTAATTTATATTTTATTTTTTGTAGATTATTTTTTTATGCAAAATAAATATGTTAATGTTTGGAGATTAATATTATTTTAGTTTTAATGAATATTATTTAATTAATAAATATTGATTTTTTAGTAGTATAACAATATGTCATAAAATATAACATCTGTTTCCAGTTTTTATTCCTTAATTTTTGTGCAAATATTATTAATAAGTACAAAAGAAGGTTGAACGAATAGATAAAAGAGAGGCCTTTAAACACTGAACCAACCCCAAAGTTTTCCAGTCATGGATTCCTCTGCTGTGGCTGCAGAATTTCAAGCCTCTTTTCTTCGTAGAGATTCACTGATTCTCTATGATTTTTACTACTGCTTTTGGTTCTAATTATACCTTTTATTTATTTATTTCCCATTGAAAGTTTCTGCCTTTTTTTTTCAGGCTTCAAAAGTGGTAATGTGGGCTTTGTGTTGAGTGCTCTCCTATTTGCAATGGATTCCTCTCTTGAAGGTACTTCCTTTCTTTTTTTTATTTGCATTTTTTTGAGTGACATAGATGGGTTTGAGTGCTCCATTGCCATGGATTCCTCTTTTGAAGGTATTATTTTTCCTTGTTTGGATTTTGATTTTCCAGAGTGATATGTAATATGGGATTCAATGTTTTGTTTTGCTTCTGATTTAATAGTTTGTTGAAGGTCTTAAAGGGTATTTCTTTTGCATGCTGGAGTTTTGGGTTTCACTTTAAACATAGTTTTCAGCTGAGCCGTTTGTTCTTGGTAGATTTCTGGGATCTTCTTGCCTTTCAACCTTATCCGGCGTTCCGATAAATAATTTTTGAACAAATTCGTTGCGTTGAACTGGTGTATGAATCCGGTTGTTGTTTGCTTTCATCATGGATGATGCTAGCATTGCCTTCTCTGTGCATCCATTATCATGCCAATGAATCGGACTTGGTGTGTATCACATATGGCTATGTATCCGACGCGGTTATGTTCGATTTTTTCCCATGTATTTGGACGATCCTTGGAGAGTTATTGTCGCCATACCCTTGTCCAACCCTTGCCCGTATACATATGAATGACCAGAGGTTTTAAAAGTCAAATGGAACTGTGTTCAATCCCTTACTGGAACTGACAATGATGTGTTCTTTTCTTATGTACAATTATGAATTTTCCTGTTTTACTTTGATTAATAAAGTTCATTAGATGTTCTTGGATGACTTTCGTAATTGGTCGGTAACAGTGATTCCGTAACGGGCAAATTCTGGAGTTTTATTCTCTTCTTTCTATTTGTTTGTAATTTGGTAATCTTTTTGGATGAAAAGAGAGAACTCGTATATGAATTATCGAAGAGGACAAGTAGAGCTTCTGAAATGCTACAATCATGGAGCCGTCAGGAGATTTTGCAGGTCCTATGTGCGGAGATGGGGAAGGAAAGGAAATATACTGGTTTGACTAAGCTGAAAATTATCAAAAACCTTTTGAAAATTGTAGCTGAAAAGAATTCAGGTGATCTCGAAGGTGTAACAGACCCTGAACTGCGTTCGTACCCAAGTAACCCAACAGGTGGCCAGAGAACAGCCAAAAGGCAGAGGAAAGCTGATTATCCTTCTCAACTGCCCGTTCCTGTGAATGATCCCGGAATCGATAATAGTGGCAAGGATACAATCAATGCTGTTTATTGAAAAAACTCGGCTTGCAAATCTACCTTGAGACAAAACGATATATTTTGCAAGAGGTGTTCCTGCTGCATCTGTTATAGGTTTGATGACAACAAGGATCCTAGTCTATGGTTAATTTGAAGCTCGGAGCCTCCTTTCCCGGGAAATTCATGTGGCATGTCGTGTCATCTCGAGTGTGCTTTAAAA
The DNA here is from genome assembly GCF_006381635.1 of Hibiscus syriacus. Lineage (NCBI taxonomy): Eukaryota > Viridiplantae > Streptophyta > Magnoliopsida > Malvales > Malvaceae > Hibiscus > Hibiscus syriacus. The sequence goes on along the minus strand of NW_024063339.1, from coordinate 173,549 downwards.
CATGAAAAGTCCGGCATTGGAAAAGATAAACGACATGCTGTTCTTGATGGGTGCTTTTGTTGCGTAACATGTGGGAAAGTAAATGATTTGCTCGGGTAAATACTCCTCTATGTCCTCTCTATCTTACCTGCTCCTAGTGTATATATACTTTCTTTAGGTCAATGACGATATACAGTCGGATGAATGAGTTCAATTATTCATTTAGGTGCTGGAGAAAAAAAAAGATGGCCGGAAAAGATACGAGGGTGGACATTCTTTGTTATTGTGTCTCTCTAGGTCAAAAACTTCTTAATAAGACTGAAAAATACCGTAACCTTTCTGAGATTGTTGATGAAGCTGTTAAGAAGCTTGAAGCTGAGGCTGGTCCATTGACTGGTGTGCCCGTGAAGATAGGTAGGGGTATCGTCAAGAGGCTCTCTTCGGCACCCGAAGTTCAGAAACTCTGATCTTCTGCAGTGGAATCACTTAACAACATGCTTTTCGATATTGTGTCACATTCTTCACCAAATCATTCCGTAACACTCCAATTTAAGGGCTAAATTTAAGAAATTATAAAGTGGTGAATTTAAATTGTGTTTTTGGAAGAAAGTGGGGATTAAATTATAAAATTTTAAAGTTGGCAGACCGTTTTAAGAAGTACAGGAAATTCAGTGGCTAAACCCATGATTTAACCATTTTTTTATATGTTGAATTATAAATCACTTCCCCGTGCTCAGGCTGTATATTTTTCTCAGTTTTTCTCTTTCGTTGACCCAACTTTCAATTCCGATCTACTCGTCGTCCGACCTCCGATCGATGAGCCTAAATCACCATCGTGTTCGTTGTCAACCGAGGAACAAAACCTTTCAAACTTTTCGTCATGAATCGTCGTCGTTCGTCGTTAATTTTAGTCAGAAGTATCGTCGGTAATAACCCGATTTCAGTGGGTTTTTCATCGATTCACGACGATCCGAGCATCCGTTTACGACACCTCCCGCACCATCGTGTTCCTTGTATCGTTCCGAGTCTGCCGGTGTCATCATTGGTCTCCGTCGACGGCGACGCGTGAGGAGGTGAAGCGGTCAAAGTTTCCGATTTGTTGAAATCGAGCTCTCCGCCATTCAAAATTGTGAACCGAGCTTTGTAAGTATCTAGAAATCGCTCAAAATAATTTTTAGGAATTTTTTCGGGAATATAGCACTGTTCACGCGCCCCCACGCACCGCCACTACGCGTGGGGAAGGAAAAAGTGACCGGTTTTAGCCGGTTTGGCCGGTCACAACCCGACCCGACACGTTGACCCGACCTGACCCGTTGACCGGCGTTGACCACTGTTGACCAAAACTTTGACTGGCTTTGACCGGGCATTAAACGACCTTTGACTTTGACCGAATATACCTATCCTGACATTTTTCAACGTTCCAAATCCAATTCCGCTGTCCGTTTTTCAAAATTCGAACCCAAAGATCTCGAAATGGCCAATCAAACCCGTTGACTTTGATTTTGACCAAAAATTTCAAATTTTCGAAAAGTCATATTTTATGCTTTCGACGTCTTGAATCCGAATCCGAAGTTCGTTTTGCCAAATTCGAACCCGGTAAGCTATTTTTCACTGATTTATCACCCGATTCGATCCGTTTATCGTAATTAAGTTCCGTTTTTTATATAATTTATGTTGATATGTATTTGAGGAATTATTGGAAGTTGAATTGAAGATCAAAGATGTTCAAATAGAATTTTTATGGTCGATCAATATTGCACGGAAATCGAGGTAATACTTTACTACCTTTTTATGCTTTATAGAACATGTTGGTATTGGTAAATGCATGAATGAAAATGTTTGATCTCATATGTGTAATTAATGAAGATCTACACTAGATACGAATACGATAGAAAGTAGGTAACTGAATATGGCTCAGATGACTATTATAAGAAATTGGAGGACAGTTGGAATTAAATTACAAGTTCTGGAATTAATTGCTAAAAGAATCAACCATGGATATGTAGATTATAATTTATCATCTAAGTACCTCTAATGAGATAAATTATAATCTACATATCCATGGTTGATTCTTTTATCAATTAATTCTAGAACTTGTAATTTAATTTCAACTGTCCTCCAATTTCTTATAATAGTCATCTGAGCCATATTTAGTTACCTACTTTCTACCGTATTCGTATCTAGTGTAGATCTTCATTAATTACACATATGAGATCAAACATTTTCATTCATGCATTTCACAATGCCAACATGTTCTATAAAGCATAAAGTGGTAGTAAAGTATTACCAATTAGAGGTACTTAGATGATAAATTATGAGAATATTTCGATTAGGTAAAATTATGAAATTACCCTTATGTTGGAAAATGACAAGAATTGTCCCTGGAAGTGGATTAATAAATCTGAAAAGAATTATTGATCTGCTAAAACTATTGATGTGCATAAGAAATGTTAGTTTTACTTGGAAATTATGGATAACAGGTTTTTAACCCTAAGATGGTTTATGCTAGATACTAGAAGTCTTTTAAGGGATCATTTCAAGATCAAAGAATGTTCGAGGAAGCAATTAATCATAGGATCTCTATATTATATTATTTTCGTTAAGAGCTATATCGAAATTATCTGGTTAAGAAAATACGAAAATGCCCTTGAGAGGTAAAATAGTCAGAGTTGACCCTGAAGAAGAAAGTACTTTGAGGATTTGTACTTAACCAGATTAAGTACGAATTTAATTATTAAGATCCTGTCTTTGTAAAGAAAAATTCAAGATATTTCATTTGTAAAATCCGAGAAGGCACTTGACCCGAAAATATCTGAGTTAAGAGTAAATACCTGAAGAACAATTTATCTGAGGGTGCTCTTTTATCAGAATTGTTCGAAAGTACTGGAATATATGATAAATTGGAATTAAATAATAAGACCGGATGGAGGGAAAAGATTGAAATACCGTAGATCTGTAAAATGACCAAAATACCCATATAATGGAAATGACCTAAGAATATCACCAAGCTCGAGAATGATTGGATATCCTCGAGCTCTAAAATGAATGGAATAAGAATGAGCATCAAAATGACCAAAATACCTTATGACCTAGAATAAGTAAATGTCTTGGATTAATTAAGTAATCTAAATAAGCATAGGTGTTGGACTACCTTTAAAAGTTATGGAACACAGCTTAAGTGAGTTGATCAATTGTAATGATATGCCAGTATCTGGACGATATAGATATTACTTGAATGCGTGTTCGTCTTCTCAAGTGTGGCTTGATGATAGTTTTGGAAGTATTCAACTCAGCTAAACTTTAGATCGCATTCAATATCAAGAAGTGGATATTCATTAGACAAATCAACTACGACTACCAAATTGAATTTAACGGAAGTGCAATATGTATCTGAAATTCAGAAGCCTGAATTACTATAGAAAACCCTGATGTAATTATAAAAGACTTGACTGTTAAATGAACTAAGTAACCTCAAAGACTGAGGATTAAGTAAGAGATTGGAATAAGTTTGGAAACTCGGATGAACTTATATGATGTATCATCCCTATGGATTATGATCCACAAATCAAGTACGTCAGCATTTCCTGGTATAGTTGAAACATAGAAATGAAATAAAGACCATTAGAATATTTGTTTGTCTCCTTAAGATTTATTCAGTGACGACTCAGAAGATGATCTGTGGATAAGAATATTTGGTATTAAAGAGTAAATATCCTGGAAGGTTAATGAATTGACAAGTTGATAAGTATTGGTTCTGGGAGTTATTCATCTGGAGTTGTTCGATAATCGGATTAATCGTCATAGATTGTAAAGATTCTGAATACCTTCAAATTTCGTAGAGATTCAGAAAAGTGTTCGAATAAGATAATCCCGATAAATTATATCCTGAATAACTGATGATTCTGTCAGTTAATGAACTTTTCAAATAGTTTTTCTAACTTCCGACATTCTATCGGTAAACTAAAGATTTGTGTCTCTCTACCCGATAAGATTATCCAATATCTCTGAATAATATCTGTAAACTCTGGTGTGTTCCCTAATCATATAAATATTTTATCTGATATATGACCTGAATTCTGTTATGATTTCTGATCTGGATTCTGTTCTGAATTCTGTTTTGATTTCTGATATTTCCGTTTAATGACGGAAAAAATGTTTTAATTGGGGGGTATTGTTGAAGGAAGTATTTCCGCAAGTTCATCGACTTTGTGCTCAGGGCCTTATATGATGTGTTGGGATGGGTGTATGGTTCTGGGGAACCTACACATTTATGATGTGATGGGATGGGGGTATATATATATGTTTTAAAAGATCTCTCTTTTTACTGGTTTTACGGGAACACACAAGACAACCTATTCCGATCTCCTGAACTCAAGCATTCAAAGTATTTATTTGAACTAAAAGCTCATTGTCCGTTAACATATGAAATATCAATAGGATCTTCGATTAGCATAAAAATCTGTAGATGTTCGGAACCAATAAGGAAAGATATGTTTATCTGTATCTGCACGTTCTTCATCATCATCTGGTAGTTCTGTATTACTGAATTTTTCAAAGCTCACTCTGTTACTTACCGTTGCAGGTTAAAAGAATTGTACCAGTGCAACTATTGATATCAATAAGGGAGTTCTTCTGGCGTTGCTTACAGAGTATGGTACATGTGATTAGGGGGCATGTAATTGTATTTTGTTTTACATACGAGTCTGAAAAATCTGTTTTTATTTCTGAATGCTGATAAAGTAATTATGAGTTACATGTTTTAATAAAAGTTTTAAATTTTCTACTATTTTTACAGTGGGTCGCTTCGGTGGCCCTAATGTGACACTCCAGATCGGATCAGGTTATCCGCATCGGTCTGAGGGGGTTACATTTAGTGGTATCAGAGCTATGGTTTGAGTCAAAATTTTCAAGTTAGATCGGCCGGTCGAATGTCAAAATATGTCTGATCAGTACATACCCCTAGACTGCAATCGTACCTCTCTGAGCCGGAACTCCAAGGCTAAGTTCCTATCTGTAGCGAGTAAACCAAAGTTTCTATCTGTTAAATCTATACTTGTAGAAAAAGGAATACCAGTAACATTTGTTTAAACGCTGTGAAGTACCTCACAATCCATGTGAGAGTTAATTATCCGAGAAATGCTGACACGACTCCAGAAATGAAATTGAGATATGCTACTGCTTTATGAGCCTATTCTCGTAACCAAGGCTGAATTGATTTCACAAGGATAAAGTTGTTTTGATTATTTACTTTGAATGAGAGAGATTTTTGATAAGAAGTTATACTCAACTGGTTAAGGATTAGTGGAGGATTCATATTTCTATAAGAGCTACATGAAAGATATGAAAAAAAAAACTAATGGAAGTTTCATTTCTGCAATAATGTGACATGAATAAATTTCGAGGACGAAATTCTTTTAAGGAGGAGAGAATTGTAACACCCCAATTTAAGGGCTAAATTTAAGAAATTATAAAGTGGTGAATTTAAATTGTATTTTTGAAAGAAAATGGGGATTAAATTGTAAAATTTTAAAGTTGGCAGACCGTTTTAAGAAGTACAGGAAATTCAGTGGCTAAACTCATGATTTAACCATTTTTTTATATGTTAAATTATAAATCACTTCCTCCGAGCTTTGTAAGTATCTCGAAATCGCTCAAAATAATTTTTAGGAATTTTTTCGGGAATTTAGCACTGTTCACATGCCCCCACTGCGTGTGGGGAAGGAAAAAGTGACCGGTTTTGGAACTGTTTTGACCGGTCAGAACCCGACCCGTTGACCCGACCTGACCCGTTGACCCTACTCGTTGACCGTTGACCGATGTTGACCACTGTTGACCAAAACTTTGACTGGCTTTGACTGGGCATTAAACAACCTTTGACTTTGATCGAATATACATATCCTGACATTTTTTGATGTTCCAAATCCAATTCCGCTGTCCGTTTTTCAAAATTCGAACCCAAAGATCTCAAAATTGGCAGTCAAACCCGTTGACTTTGATTTTGACCGAAAATTTCAAATTTTCGAAAAGTCATATTTTATGCTTTCGACGTCCTGAATCCGAATCCGAAGTTCGTTTCGCCAAATTCGAACCCGGTAAGCTGTTTTTCACTGATTTATCACCTGATTCGATCTGTTTATCGTAATTAGGCTCCGTTTTTTTTATATAATTTATGTTGATATGTATCTGAGGAATTATTGGAAGTTGAATTGAAGATCAAAGACGTTCAAATGGAATTTTTATGGTTGATCAATATTGCACGGAAATCAATGTAATACTTTACTATCTCTTTATACTTTATAGAACATGTCGGTATTGGTAAATGCATGAATGAAAATGTTTGGTCTCATATGTGTAATTAATGAAGATCTACACTAGATACGAATACGATAGAAAGTAGGTAACTGAATATGGCTCAGATGACTATTATAAGAAATTGGAGGACAGTTGGAATTAAATTACAAGTTCTGGAATTAAGTGATAAAAGAATCAACCATGTATATGTAGATTATAATTTATCTCATTAGAGGTACTTAGATGATAAATTATGAGAATTTTTCGATTAGGTAAAATTATGAAATTACCCTTATGTTGGAAAATGACAAGAATTGTCCCTGTAAGTGGATTAATAAATCTGAAAATAATTATTGATCTGCTAAAACTATTGATGTGCATAAGAAATGTTAGTTTTACTTGAAAATTATGGATAACCGGTTTTTAACCCCAAGAAGGTTTATGCTAGATACTAGAAGTCTTTTAAGGAATCATTTCAAGATCAAAGAATGTTCGAGGAAGCAATTAATCATAGGATCTCTATATTATATTATTTTCGTTAAGCGCTAATATCAAAATTATCTGGTTAAGAAATTACGAAAATACCCTTGAGAGGTAAAATAGTCAGAGTTGATCCTGAAGGAGAAAGTACTTTGAGGATTTGTACTTAACTAGATTAAGTACGAATTTAATTATTAAGATCCTGTCTTTGTAAATAAAAATTCAAGATATTTCGTTTGTAAAATCCGAGAAGGCACTTGACCCGAAAATATCCGAGTTAAGAGTAAATACCTGAAGAACAATTTATCGGAGGGTGCTCTTTTATCAGAATTGTTCAAAAGTACTGGAGTAGATGATAAATTGGAATTAAATAATAAGACCGGATGGAGGGAAAAGATTGAAATACCGTAGATCTGTAAAATGACCAAAATACCCCTGTAATGGAAATGACCCAAGAATATCACCAAGCTCGGGAATGATTGGATATCCTCGAGCTCTGAAATGAATGGAATAAGAATGAGCATCAAAATGACCAAAATGCCTTATGACCTAGAATAAGTAAATGTCTTGGATTAATTAAGTAATCCAAATAAGCATAGGTGTTGGACTACCTTTAAAAGTTATGGAACACAGCTTAAGTGAGTTGATCAATTGTAATGATATGTCAGTACATGGACGATATAGATATTACTTGAATGCGTGTTCGTCTTCTCAAGTGTGGCTTGATGATAGTTTTGGAAGTATTCAACTCAGCTAAACTTTAGATCGCATTCAATATCAAGAAGTGGATATTCATTAGACAAATCAACTACGACTACCAAATTGAATTTAACGGAAGTGCAATATGTATATGAAATTCAAAAGCCTGAATTACTATAGAAAACCCTGATGTAATTATAAATGACTTGACTGTTAAATGAACTAAGTAACCTCAAAGACTGAGGATTAAGTAAGAGATTGGAATAAGTTTGGAAACTCGGATGAACTTATATGATGTATCATCCCTATGGATTATGAACCACAAATCAAGTACGTCAGTATTTCCTGGTATAGTTGAAACATGGAAATGAAATAAAGACAATTAAAATATTTGTTTGTCTCCTTAAGATTTATTCAGTAACGACTCAGAAGATGGTCTGTGGATAAGAATATTTGGTATTAAAGAGTAAATACCTTGGAAGGTTAATGAATTGACAAGTTAATAAGTATTGGTTCTAGGAGCTATTCATCTGGAGTTGTTCGATAATCGGATTAATCGTCATAGATTATAAAGATTCTGAATACCTTCAAATTTCGTAGAGATTCAGAAAAGTGTTCAAATAAGATAATCCCGATAAATTATATCCTGAATAACTGATGATTCTGTCAGTTAATGAACTTTTCAAATAGTTTTTCTAACTTCCGACATTCTATCGGTAAACTGAAGATTTGTGTCTCTCTACCCGATAAGATTATCCAATATCTCTGAATAATATCTGTAAACTCTGGTGTGTTCCCTAAAAATATAAATATTTTATCTGATATATGACCTGAATTCTGTTATGATTTCTGATCTGGATTCTGTTCTGATATCTGTTCTGAATTCTGTTTTGATTTCTGATATCTCCGTTTAATGACTGAAAAAATGTTTTAATTGGGGGTATTGTTGAATGAAGTATTTCCGCAGGTTCCTCGGCTTTGTGCTCAGGGTCTTATATGATGTGTTGGGTTGGGTGTATGGTTCTGGAGAACCTACACATTTATGATGTGATGGGGGTATATATATATGTTTTAAAAGATCTGTCTCTTTTTACTGGTTTTACGGGAACACACAAGACAACCTATTCCGATCTCCTAAACTCAAGCATTCAAAGTATTTATTTGAACTAAAAACTCATTGTCCGTTAACATATGAAATATCAATAGGATCTCCGATCAGCATAAAAATCTGTAGATGTTCGGAACCAATAAGGAAATATATGTTTATTTGTATCTGCACGTTCTTCAGCATCATCTGGTAGTTCTGTATTACTAAGCTTTTCAAAGCTCACTCTGTTACTCATCGTTGCAGGTTAAAAGAATTGTACCAGTGCAGCTATTGATATCAATAAGGGAGTTCTTCTGGCGTTGCTTACAGAGTATGGTACATGTGATTAGGGGGCATGTAATTGTATTTTGTTTTATATACGAGTCTGAAAAATCTGTTTTTATTTCTGAATGCTGATAAGGCAATTATGAGTTACATGTTTTAATAAAAGTTTTAAATTTTCTGCTATTTTTACAGTGAGTCGCTCCGGTGGCCCTAATGTGACACTCCAGATCGAATCGGATTATCCGCATCGGTCTGAGGGGGTTACACATTCAATACCAGGTAATCTCTAGCTTACAACACACATAGTTGAACGGTTTTCATTATCTCGAATGAAGTGCTAATCATGTGTCTTTCTTTAATTTCCAATCGTCAAAACAATTTTTCTATGGGATTTTGTTTTATTGATTTATGTATCGACTCATCCTTTTTCAGCGAGTTCATGTTCAATTTCTCCAGCAACAGTGATGTTCGTCCAACTTACGTTACTGTGATTTTGGGTTCTGAAGAACCTTTACAAGTATGGCATCGTAAGGCTTGTGATCGGGATTACCCAGTTAAATCAACTTGCACCATGTTGGTGCCGAACGCAAGGTTTGCTGTTGCGGGGCTGACTCCAGCTATGGAATATCTTTTCAAAGTCATGGCATTTAATGGTATAAGAGAGTTCGGTCCATGGGAAGTTCCGATTTCAACATGCTGAGGTGGGAATGAAGTCCCAAGCTGTCCGATGATGGAAAGAAGTCAAAGCCCAGCAACCAACTATAGCAGCCTTTCGAATTCATCTTCGGTTGAGGATGAAACTAATAAGATTACTCCATACAGTGATCAAAACGATAACCGGGCAGAGAAGTACAGTATATATTCCAAGGATACGGATCGCATGGTTTCAATGAATCTATTGAAAGGTGCTGCAAAGTGCACTGTCCTCTGTGAGGAAGGAATTCTGGCAGAAGCAGTTCCGACGTCGGGTGAGGAACACACGATGGAGATAGTTGGTCCTATGCTTGATACCGATCCACGAAATGCTGAGAAAGGCGCACATCAGGGGACCGGATTACTGAGGAGACAATCACTGATAATAACTCGTATGTCCCGGTGGAGAGTGGGATGGGCATGGGTCGGATCGGATTTTTTGACCCATCCGACTACGACCTAAGAAGTGTCACCCTCCACCCGTCTAGTCACCCGACCCGCCTCCAATTTTGAAAGATTCCACGCGACCCGACATCCAACCTAAAATCCCGATCAATTCCATATTTTTTTATTATTTTATTGTCTATTCCCATATTTTCTTACTAACTAAACAAACAACCAAGCATAAAAATGAAGTTCAAAATAAAGCAAACTGGAAAAGAAAATCTAAATTATGAAAAAAATGTGTAAATTTTATAAAAAATCCCAAAAACAAAACAAAAAAATTAGAAGAAGAAAATCAATCCACAAAAAATACATGCAAACTTGAATCTTCGTTCAGATATCTGAAAACCTCGTAAAATCTTCAAAAAAAATTGTTGTAAATGTTAGATGAGAGAGACGGCAAACGGCGTTTTTATGAGAAAAATCAAAACAAAGCTCAAAAGAAAGAAGGGAAAATGAAAAAAAAAACGAACAAAATAAAGAAGTAAAGGAGCGGCAGAAGCTGAGTGGGAAAATGAAAGGAACCAAAACCCTAAATAATATATATAGGATTCACATTTTTGTAAATATTTTATATTGTATCGAGTCGGGCCGGATATTTTTCACTTGAACCCGATATTCTCTCTCATGCGTCCCAACGTGAACTTGAATTTTTTATTAAAAACCCGACCCGATCCGTCAGACTCGGGTTAAATGCCCATCCTGGAGACTGGTACCGAATGTTTTCCATCTGTCGGTTGCTCAGAAGTTGGATTGCCGATTACTCCCGCAGAATGGAAATAATTAAAAACAGACAAGGAAGAAGAGGGAGATCAAAATCCAGTAGCAAGGACTGCGGAAATGGGACTGGGAAAGGAGAAGATCCTCTAGATGGAAGGCGAAGCGCCTCAAAGAAGAAAATCGGAGAAAAGCAAGACGAAGAATGTTTAGAAAACGGTTACTCAGATACGGATTTCAAGCATTACATGAAGGTGATCAAATGGTTAAGAGTGTAAGGGACATATCGAGAAGAACTTCAGGCAGAAATTCCTCACCTGGTACAGCTTGAGAGCAACCACGCGGGAGGTGAGGATCGTGAAGGTCCTTGTTGATATCTTCATCACAGATTCAGCATCTCTCGCAGAGCAGCTCGTGGACACGTTCTCTGATTGTATCTCGAGCAAGGGATCATCCGTTGTACCAGCAGCCTTTTGCATTAGACTTTGGCATTGACATGAATGGATCATTTCCGAGCACAAACCAGATTAAGGTCTATGTCAACAATCATTCTTTAGACCCATTATATTCTTCATGTAGACTGTCAATGATATTTTACATTTCACCATTAGCTGCTTTTGTGATTGTTATGATCTTATAAGAATCCCAGAATTTTCTTATCATTTCGTATAGCAATTGTTGGCTCTTTCACCAAGGTTTTAAGTTATTCCAATGGTGTTTCTGACATGAGACACGACAAAAGTGACCGGAGAAATGCATGCGAGACCACTCACGTGTGTCCGTTCTCCCTTTTGTTCTTATTCGTGTTCCCAGTCATCGCAGTCCAAATAACACAAGATAAGATTATCGCCTCAATTGCCCGTAAACACAAATGAGAAACTTAGGCAGCAAGACAATGCTTTCAATAAAATAACAACACATGACAGAGTATGTCCTGCACAGTTAGCTACTTTAACATAAGGAAGAGAAGCGCATACGATTCCGATCCTAATACACAAAAGCAAGCTCAGTTAGCTACTTTAACACAAGGAAGAGAAGCACATACAATCCGATCTGATCCTAAGACTTCAACTAAGTTCCCTTCACAGATCCGGATGTCTTTCCGAAGCAACAACCATCCTTGGTGCAATTCACGCAGAAACAGAAAAATTCAGGGCAATCAGAACTTCGAACATCCGCACTACATATATAACTAAAATTCGAAAAGGATGACATTAGAAAAGGAAAAGAACAGGGATGCCGGAATTTTTTGGTTACCAGGACAAGTATGCTACACACTCTGTATTTTGCTCGACATATCTTTCACTTTACCTTCCTTTTCCTGAAATAAAAATGATGTAAAATGTTGAATTTATTTCAGTAAAATGTTAAACGACGTCAATATCCTAAGCATTGTGTAGCTGCATATGACGAAAAGTAAACTTAACACAGTGAAAACAATAACACAAACAGTTTTTTCCGTCAAAACATCAATGTTACTTCCATGGTGCATCTCCGAAGTATAACTAGAAGCCATGCACTTCAATAGGTTTAATCACCTTTAGACATTAAGCTGATCATATAAAATCAAATACTGCTTCAAGTTCGAGTAGTACTACTTCAAAACTATACCACATCGGATCAAGGAGTAGGGTCGGATACGGAGTACGGTCGGCTACGGACATAAGTCCGAACTGTCGAATGTTATGTGTATGACAATATCATAATGTAAGACATATCATTGTTTATAACAAAAGGAGTAATTGCTTATAAGCTACTTCACAGGTAGCTTCCGCAGTACTTTGATTTCACCAAACGTAGCCTAATACCAAACTAAAAGGAGATAAAAATTATGATCTGGGAACTTAAATTTTCCAGAGAAAAAGCACCACCAAAAGAGTTTAAACCTAAAATTTTCACGAGAAAACGAACCATCAAACGAATATCTATAAACACTTACCAGTCCCTTGCTCTCATAATAATCATCCAATGCCCATTGATACTTCGATTGATTTAAACCAAACCAGCGCGCTAAATGATCATCCAAGCTTGAATGAGCTACCAAAAAAAGAACCCAGTGATTTCTTTTGTTCATTGCTTAACAAAATGAACCGAGTGTGAACATAATTGAGCTGTTTCTTATGCTTCCATAGATAAACCCAACTCGATTCTGCTTTAAACTTGAAAACAGGATACAAAAAGTGAATTATTTTTTACGATTTAAAACCCAGATACGTCTTTCCAATAAATAAAGTAGATACCGTTTTGGAGTTTAAAGGCAGCGTCTTTGAAGAAACCCAGAAAAGAGCCATCGGAATACGATTCACAAGAAAGAAGAGACTTGTCAAACTGCTGGGGCGGCGGTTGTACGGGAGGAGGAGCGAGAGGAGAAAGCGGCGGCGCCCCCTTGGTGGGAGATTGAAAAACAGGGGATTCAGCGGGAGAAGGGGTGGAAGGAGGGGTAATGAAGACGGTGTATGGACCGATCTTGCCAATCGTCGGCGGCGGAATCGACGGATCCCTTTTGATCGGCATTTTGATAAAGGAAAAGAAAGGGAGAGTGAAAGTGTGTGAAGATAAAGAGCAAAGTAAAGCTGAGAAGAACGGAGTGTTAATGTCACGAAACCCGAGTGGAGAAAAACAGCTGCTGCTTTTAATAGTCTTTCTCATTATTGTACTTTCACCGTTTAAGTTATCTGGTTTAATTACAATTTTAGTCCTTCCATTTTATAATATCTGAAACACCAATTGTTGCCCATTATTAATTAGGGACTAATATCTCTGCTACTTAAAATTGAGTCCCACTATACATAAATAATTTAGGGTCTGAGTACTCGATCGAATCGATTTGAGTCAAAAAGTTACGAGTGAATCGGGCTAGCGAGTACTATTTTATAGCTTTAGTTTTATTTAAATTTTTGTCGAGTTTAACATTCGAATCCAACGAGTTGTTCGAGTTTGTATTTAAATTTAACTAAAAATATTTATAATATTACAATACTAATCAATTCTGATTTTACAAAATCAAAGATTAAAACAACAGGTTAATATAAACATGCAACATCCTCTGTTCTTAATTACAGAGCCTACAAATATATATAGTATAATAAAATATATAAAGAACCTAACTTGTTTCAGTATCTGTATCAAATACTAGCATCCTAAGAAGCAATAATAAACCATTGTGAGCATTGTTAGACGGCTCATACCAAACCTTACAAAAAAACCAAACATGTTTCAAGCCAATCGTTTCCGAGTTTTGCCCCTGTCGTGCCAGCCAGCAGGACCAGAACAGCCTCGGGACATGAACATGTTTCACACGACCAGAAGAATGTTTGTCAGGATTGTTATTTTCTAAGGATGTTCACCAATCCAGTTTGTTCTCAGAATTCAATCTCATCTTGTGGACTCTTGTTTTTCGAACCGCGACTCTTTTATAACATATATTATATGCATCTGCAGAATCATCTTTTGGTCAGGACTGCAGGTAATCAGACATTCCTGGCAAGCGATAGTTCATGGAGCTCGGTTAGCATCCACTCCTCGCCTGTTTGACCACCGAGTACAATAGCCCTTGTTCCGCCGACAACACAAGTACTATGCCCCCAAGCAAACCTAGGTGGCAGTCCGGGCACATTCAGTATCCTCCATGTAGGTTTTTCATCGGTTGGGTCCAGGATATAAAGTTGGGAAGCGGAGTGAAGACCAGCGACAGACCCACCAAAGATGAGAATTCTTCCACCGGGAAGGCTCACGGCAACGTGATCAAGTCTCGGAGGTGGAGCTACTCCCCCAGGATTTCCAGCACCAGGCATGCCACTACCAGTTACACATCTCCAACACGGTTCCTCCTCACTTAAATCCATTGTGAAGACATCACTAGAACGAAACCGGAGAGGGCCACTCTTAGCTAGACCTCCAAACATCAATATTTTCCGACCACCATATACTGACAGTGTGTGACCCAGACGAGAAGGTGGGGTCCATGCAACTGGTATCTCTCTCCAGACAGGTTTCTCCATTGAAAGATCAAGCAGGAAAGTGTCACTAAGAAGTACTCCTGAATCTGCACAACCACCGGAAACTATGAGCTTGGTTCCATCAAGAGTACAGGAGCTGTGCCATGATCTTGGAAGTGGAGGGGCCAATCCCGAGATCTCTCGCCAGGTTGGAGACTTTGCATCCAAATCTAGCACGAAAACATCATTGAGTAGGCCCTGCCTTCCACAGCCACCAAATACAACCAGATGAGACCCATTCACACAAGAAAGTGTATGACCCCAACGACCAGGTGGAGGGGAACTCACTTGGACATGTTGCCACTCTGGGTTGCTTGAATTTAGATCCAATACAAAGGTGTCATTCATCGGTTGCATATTTACTCCTTCACCACCAAAAAGTACAACTCGATTCCCGACAGCACACGCACTAAAGTTGCACCTTGAAGGTTCAACAGCCCCTCCAACGGTAAGCTTCCTCCATGCAGCTGCTTCAAGAGTTGTCAATTCCCTTGCCAGCCTACCCCACCCAAGTCTTTCTGCACCAGGAACCGTCTCTAAAACACGTGTAGTTTCACAACCCCATGCATTTTGACAGACCATCCGCCAAAGGTCCTCATTCTTTGTCATTTCATTTAGTCGCCTACAGACGGAACTAACAGATGCAATATCTCTTGGAGTCAGTCGTGAAAGTATCTTGAGAGATAATACCTCATCACTCAATTGCAGTATCCCACAAAACCCACGATACACATTTCGGTCCCCAACCACTACAGGTCGAAAAGCAGAAATATCAGAATGAGAACGGTCAGATGACTTCATAGATTGCTTTATTGAAGATACGGGCACTGGACCTAGATCAATGTCCACTTCTGTGAAGAACTGAATCCCAATAACATGAGTGATTATTGCATCATCTCCATATATAGGAGTAAGGCGCAGTTTGTTCATCAAAGGAGTCCCGTCCTTTTTGAAGTTCAACAACTCGCCTTGGAATTCAATACCCTCCTCAAGGCATCTCCGTATCTCTGAAACTACTGAGGAATCTACCAAAGGATGTCGTCTTTTAGCAAATGGCCCTCTATACTGTAAGAAACGGCTGAAACAAAACCACACAAATGTCAGAACAACGCAGAACTTGTCACAAGGTGAACATTAAATATTATTTTTCTCTTTCTACAAGTAACGGTAAGAAGCATAACTTAAGTACACAGATATGCAACTTTAGAGACCTCAGCATCAACAAAGAAAGTAGAAATTAACCAGAAGTCGATTGGTTCATTGAGTCCATCCAATTTCAGCATAGAACCAACACATTTAAAAAGACATATTTAACTCAACAGTAGCAAAGATATGCAAAAACAAAACAAAGATTCAAAAATAATAGGCTCAGATACTCGCCGACAACTTCAACAAGAAAAGGGAAAGTTTTCCTTGTCAAGAGATGTGCAGCATCCATAAAACTCATCGTCCCAATATCAAAATAACTTTAAATTTAAGGATTTTCTGTTTCAAAATATTTATAAAAATTCTCCAGAAAACAATTTGTCCCGAGGCTGACAAGTAGAAAGGTGATATTTTTTTCAAATTTTCCTAGTGGCAGTGAATATAAACTACATCCATTTTAAGCTTTCAATATCAAGCCCCAAGCAATTGCTCTTTCACAGCCCAAAACCAAAGCTAAATTCTTGTTCACCAGAAGGCTTTCGTACAAGATCCACATTATTCCATGATGAGAGGCTGAAAATTTTTAAAAAAATACTTTTCACCACAGCAATATGATTCCTCAAGCAAGCATGAATGAGTCTCATATGATACTACCAAGATAGTTTTGACGCGCATACAAAACAGTCTCATATACAACTACCAAGATATCTTCAGTCATATTACATTATGATGCATCATGCATTTCGAATTTTCCCAAAATACTGCATCAACTTAATAAGCTAAGCAGTAGTAAGTCGGTTAGAACAATGTAGCCAGCTATGGTCCCATTGACATATTTTTCTCCTGTCTCCCTTCATATAAGCTTCAACATATCGAGGAAGATATCATCCACAATTCCAAGAAAACAGAATAGCATAGAAATGTTTCTTCATCTCATCATTTTACTAAATGCTGGTATGTAGGCTAAAAACTCAAATCTGTAGTCAATACAATTTATATCAGAAACATTGAACATTTCAATTCTTTTCTGATTGCTATGATTCAGGAATGGTTACCTAAAGAAGGATGCCATAAAATCAAAGGGTGGTTTCTTTAGAAAGTAATAATAGGAAATATAATATAAAACCTAAAGATGCCCTCTTGAGCAACAACCTTTATTGTCAACATGTAGGATGAATTAGGTGCTTGAAAGCCCAACACAATCAAGATGAAGTTCGAAACCCATGCATAGATAAATCAACAAGATGTTGCCAGCATTACATTTCCGATCCCTTATCCTACCGACGAGCTAAACAAGAACACACAGGCACCCATAAAAAAGTTGATTCAATCAAGTTGCAGATCTGTTTCTAGCGAATGCCAGGTTGCTCTACTCGAACTAAACAACATCTCATTGTGTTGACAATCCTTTAGTCAGACAGCCTCAAGGAATCCTTGCAACGTGATATTTCACGCCGTGTGAATCCTCAACCTTCCCTTTCTTACTAAGACGACAGAACATCCCAGTGAATTATGGCCGATAAGTATACACCCAAAGTTCACGGCGGATTACTTCCTAGTTAATATCTACTTTGCAACACTTCAAACATTCTAAGTTAAGGAAATCAATTCCACC
Organism: Hibiscus syriacus; assembly: GCF_006381635.1. Lineage (NCBI taxonomy): Eukaryota > Viridiplantae > Streptophyta > Magnoliopsida > Malvales > Malvaceae > Hibiscus > Hibiscus syriacus. Next base: position 156,115 of record NW_024063339.1, on the reverse strand, counting down.
GCCATCAATTTTAAGTCAGTTCGGGATAGATGATAAAGGGCTTCGCTAAACACTTGATATGGTGTACATGTTTAGGTACATTACTTGATTCCAATGTGAGTCCACAGGACCACATTTGTGTGTTCAACTTTCTTTTAAGTTTTCCCACGTATTTAGAGTGGTATATCCCCATACTCAAATCCAAATATGTAACAGATGGATCTCGGACATGAGTACTAGAAGCAAAATGAAGAATTGGAGCAACATAAACGTTTGAGCGCTTGAAACATTTCTTTTAACCGAAAAATCCCTAGTTCGGAAGCTTCAAAAGGGGATTCCCAAACCTAAATTCTTTAAACTGCAAAGTAATTTTTGCTTTCTCTTTGCAAAAGGAAAATTAGCACTTCCTATCTCGAATATACTCGAAAATATTCACAGCATAACTAAAATCCCCCCTAAAGGATGGTAATTAACCAAAAAAAGAAAGACAAATTCAATAAGGGTTTTCATCATCCAATAAATTTCAAGGCCCAGAGACCACAAACACATTCTAATCGATTCCCATTTCATATACGACCTAGAAAACAAAACTATAAACCAGACATCATTCCAAATCTCAAGTAATACACCAATAAAAATGAAGCACAAAAACCAGTAACAATTCTAAACCAACCTAGCCAAGCCAAAAAAAAACAATAAAAAGAACTAACCAATTGCGGCCAATAACCTCCTCAGCGCGATACCCAGTAACCATCTCGAAGACAGTGTTGACATAAACGATGGGGTGGTCGGGTTCAATAGAATCGGTGACGACAAAGCCGCAAGGAGCCGTTTGAAGCAAGTTTTCGACAGGGAAAGGAAGTGGGTCGCCGACGTTGAAGACGGAGCCCTCGTCTTCGTCCCCACTCAGATCGGAATTACTATCCCACTCCATCTATACAAGTCTCTAAGAAGGGCTTAAACCAGGGGGGAAACCCATGGAAGCTGATGAATAAAAGGGGGAAATGAAAGAGAATGATACTAGAGAGAATTGGAGATGTCCTGAAAGGGGGAGATGTGGATTTCAGATATATTTTTGAGTGGTGAGCGGTGTTTTTTTGGTGAAAATTTTTAAGCCAAAGGCCAAAGTAAAAGGGGAAGGGGGAAGAAAGAAAACGGGTTGCACAGATAGTTCTGTGCACTCCTCTCTCACCTCCTCCTTTTATTGCTTTGTGTCAAAAAATCTGCACATGCTTTTCTCTTTCATGGTCGAGTTGATCTAATGGGTTAATTCACCCATAAGTCCCTAATTTATGACCTGAATTTTATATTAATCCTTGATTCTTTTTAATAATATTGGGTGATTACAATGTAATATCAGTTCAAAATTTTCTTTACATATTGACAATGAATATACGCTCTACAAACACAATTACTCGAAAATAAAATCCCCCCAAAGAGAAAACCATCTCTTTTTATCTCTGAGACCGCTCGATAAGTTCATCCCTAAAATTTTAAAGTTTTTGATTGAATATTTGAAGCATAAGTCTTTGTCCTAAACATATTTAAATACTTCTTAGGTCCCAAGGTAAAAACCTAATATGTATGCACTTAATTTAAAATTGGATACACAGTCGTTTAATGCTTAAATTAGCTTCAATAAAATGAAAATATTTGATTGATAGCATTGAGGATTCAATTAAAACGGTTGATGTGTAGGGAGCAATTCAGAATTTGAGCCGTAGTTGAGGATGTTTACTATAATTGGTCCAAAGATTTATGTAATGATATGACTAAATATAAATAATTTATTTTGTAGTGATACAAACACTTAAATCAAATCAAAATTAGTATGAATCTGAAAATTGAAGTTTTCCATAGACAGGCGTTAGGCAGGCCTTAGGCGGGCCAGGTCGGTAGCACATGCCTATAACAACGGCCCTGCATGGATGGTTAAAATGAAGCAATCATTTAAAAGTTTTTAGGATTAGTTCAAATTAGTCCCTCTATTATTACTTTGATAAAATTAATGCCTCTATTATTACAAATATCTTATTATCTGTAACAAAAATATACTTTGATCCATTTAATCATATAGAGATTAATTTTAACCGATCGTTATAACAGAAGGATTGAATCGATTCGTTTAATTAGTAAATAGACTAACTAAAATCGATCCTATAATAGAGGGACTTGTCAGATAGTTTGGCGTTGTGGATTTTACAAATAAATGGAAGTATAGGGACTGGCTGCATATTTTTGAATGGATTTCTACAATTTTAGCATACCTATCCACGAAGTTGTTTATGGGTGGTTAGATGTGTGTCATCTCATTTCCACCAATCAAACATAGCACTTCATAGCCTTTTCACCAATTCGGTATTTTAGCATAGCACTCGACCTGAACGAGTCGATTTTTCTTTTTTAAAGTTCGGTTCAAGTTCGGGTTTAGAGATAATTTTACCTTATATATTATTATTTCAATTAAACTCATATTTTTATGAATAAAAGTAATATTTTTTAATAAATATACTATTTTAAGTCGGATCGAATTCGGATTTTATCTAAAAAAAATGGATCGGTTGGAAGTGTATGCTTTTCGATCAGGTTCAGACCAGAAAGCCGACTCGACCCGACCCGACCATACCCATCTCTATTTGTAAGTCTCCCACAACAACAATATTTTCTTTAAACTCGTATGTAGTATTGGATTGCCTTTCTGATTCCCATGATCATTCGAAAGTACTAAATCTTATCCCGAGATCAAACCATCGTCCCATAAGCATCAAGCGTCACATTACAAGTAACTAAAGTAGTGGAAAGGCTTACCTCCATCATGTCGAACAATGAAACTGCCTTTACGCAATGTAGAACAACCAAGCGGATATTCCTCTTTGAGTAATAAAATCAAACAGTTTCAGTGCAATTACACGCTGTTTAACATCATCGGACTGCACTAAAATGAATATTTATAAGTATAACCGTAAACCTATAATATAATTATGACATTTTACTATTTATATTGAGACAAAAACTAACCATCTATATAACATAAAGACCAATGACGTAAAAGGTTAAAAAAACCTAACCAAAAAACTCAAATAAAATAAAAACACAAACAAAACGAATCACAAAATGTGATAAGTTACTGAAAGACCAGCGACGTAAGAAACTATCTATGAACACAAAATGCATATCCATATCAATCTGAGGGTCCAAAACATGGAAGATCATCATGATAACAAATAAGTGTTGTTTTGATCAATCGTGACGTGGTGATGTCAAATTCAATTCTGAGTAAAAAAGATAAACAAAAACAACGACAAAAAACCGTAAACAATGATAAAAAAACGTAAGTTATCAAAAGACAGAGAAAAATATACCATAAAAACATAGATAAACGTGTCATACAGACAGAGAACACGCCACACAGATGTAATTATTCTTATTAAAAAACTAAAAAAATAACCAAATTATAGAAAGTAAAGTATAGAAAAAAGATATTTATTTATGTTTCAATCGATTGATCATTGAAGAGTTTATAGAAAGTAAAGTTATGAATAGATCTAACCAAATTATGATTGAAATGATATTTATTTTTTCCCTAATTTTTTCTCTCTATCCAAACATGTCCACGGCAGGTCCACAAGTAATCTCTAAAAAAAAGTGATTTAAAACGTGAGAAACGAAAGGATGACATGACAGTGACAGATCTTTTTCTTGTACAGAATAAAGTGTTTCTGTTTTTCTGTTTTCATTTGAAAGCTAGATTTTGTGGATTTTAAGGTACTTTATTTCCTAGCCCTTTTTCTCTCTGTAGATTTAAAAAAAAACTACTTTTAAAGATTACTACTTTTCTCTTTCGTTAACGTAGAAAATGAATACTAAATATCCAGTTTTATCGGGAAAATAATTTTTGTATATTGCTTAAAACTGAATTTTTACAATGACGATGATTTTATTTAGAATATTTTTTTCCAAATTATTTATTCAGAATAAACGTTAAAAATAGGAAATATATACTATATAAGATTTAAAAAACATTAAATATAGACAGCAATCAACAATTGGAGATCCAAATGTCATTGAAATTACTCTGTTTGTAAAAATCCCGATCGAGGAAGTGTTCGAGCAGCTGAAATGTTCCAGAGAAGGACTGAGTTCAGAAGAGGGAGCCAACAGGCTTCAGATTTTCGGCCCTAACAAGCTAGAAGAGAAAAAGGTATGCTAATGGATTTTAATGTTCGATATTCGGTAACACGTATTACGTCCACAATCATAATAACTTTTGATTATACTTTTAAAATGAACAGGAGAGCAAGATCCTCAAGCTCTTGGGATTCATGTGGAATCCCTTGTCATAGGTCATGGAAGCTGCTGCAATCATGGCCATTGCCTTGGCTAATGGAGATGGCAAGATTTCGTTGGTATTGTCTGTTTGCTGGTCATCAACTCTACAATCAGTTTCATTGAAGAAAACAATGCTGGTAATGCAGCAGCTGCTCTTATGGCTGGTCTTGCACCCAAAACGAAGGAAATTATAGAACATTTTCTTTGAAATAAATAGAGTTAGAGGTGTCGGATTTGGATCTTTGAAATAAGTTTTAATAGTTTGTAATGATTAGGATTCCAGGAGTTCATATTTGTTTTTGTTTTGAATATGATGAAACTGAACTTGAATTTATTTGGCTTTGAAATGTAGGTGCTAAGGGATGGCAGATGGAGTGAGCAAGAAGCAGCAATTCTGGTTCCAGGAGACATCATTAGCATTAAATTGGGAGATATCATCCCGGCCGATGCCCGTCTTCTTGAAGGTGATCCATTTAAGGTTGATCAATCTGCCTTAACTGGAGAATCACTTCCTGTAATAAAGAATCCTGGGGACGAAGTCTTCTCGGGTTCAACTTGCAAGCAGGGTGAAATTGAAGCTGTTGTTATCGCTACTGGTGTGCACACTTCTTTGGGAAGGCTGCACATCTTGTGGACAGCACCAACTAAGTAGGTCACTTCCAAAAGGTGCTCACTGCTATTGGAAACTTCTGTATTTGTTGGATTGCTGTTGGTATGTTGGTCGAGATCATAGTCATGTATCCAATTCAACACCGCAAGTACAGGGATGGAATTGACAATCTATTGGTTCTCTTGATTGGTGGTATTCCAACTGCTATGTCGAGTGTTTTGCCGGTGACCATGGCCATCGGATCCCATAGACTGTCTCAGCAGGGTGCTATAACCAAGCGTATGACTTCCATTGAAAAAATGGCTGGTAATTGGTATGGATGTCCTTTGCAGTGACAAGACTGGAACATTGACACTAAACAATCTGTGTCCATAAAAACTTGATCGCGGTGTTTGTAAAGGATGTTGATAAGGAGCATGTCATGTTGCTTGCCGCAAGGGCCTCTAGAATTGAAAATCAAGATGCCATTGATGCTGCCATTGTCGGAATGCTTGCTGACCCTAAGGAGGTACGTGACCCTTTCTTTTTTTATTTTGATTCTATAACCTAGGGAATTATTTATGTTTGATATTTTGTACGTACAGGCAAGAGCTGGCATTAGAGAGATGCATTTCTTGCCTTTCAATCCTGTGGATAAGAGAACTGCTTTAACTTACATCGATTCCAATGGCAACTGGCATCGAGCCAGCAAAGGTGCTCCCGAGCAGGTAATCTTGTTTGCCGTCGGTATGAACATTGCATTAATATTTTACTGAGTTTCCGTGTCATTTGATCATATTGCATCTGTCAACAGATCTTGGCCCTTTGCAATGCGAAAGAAGATTTCAAAAGGAAGGTCCATTCTATCATTGACAAGTTTGCCGAGCGTGGGCTTCGTTCATTAGGCGTTGCCGGACAGGTATATTACCCAATAATCATGATGCTCTTATCACTATTTATGTTGTTTCAATATTGAATGTCCCCTTACCCTTGTCAATTTTCCTACACTTTCCAGCAAGTACCCCAAAAAAATGAAAGAAGGTGCAGGTACTCCATGGCAATTTGTTGGTTTGTTGCCTCTGTTTGATCCTCCAAGGCATGACAGTGCCTAAACCATTCGACAATCTCTTCATCTCGGTGTGAATGTCAAGATGATAACTGGTAAGCTGAATCCTTTAAAGGAGTTCATTAAATGTTCATTGCGGCAATGACGATTACAAATTCCTGATATCTGTTTTCGAGAGCTACACACACTCAAGGGGCATGTCGAGTCTGTGGTGAAGCCGAAGAATATCGACATCGATACGATCCAACAGCATTACACGGTTTAGGAAACCGTTGTCGGTTACCGGGAAAACCGAAGGCCGGCGATTCAACGACATTTACAGAAGATGGTGAAGGGACAAGGGAGGATGTAATTTAGTTACCGGAACAGTCTAACATGTCTGTGGGTAAATACTAGGCCCCAGAGATTTGAATATTTGCACTCCATCTATTTACAGTTTAATCCCGTTCTCTACATAAAATATGTGTTTAAAGTTTAAAAATATAATTTTTTTCTTAATAGCTTAAAAATCAGATATTTTTTAATTTCATATTTTTTATATAAAATTTGATTATGTGTTTTTTGTATCTCACAAAACATACCTTTTGAGAAACGTTGCTTGCGTGTCTTTAAATTTATGTTATATTTTTAATAAATTTATATGAATGTTATTTAGTTGAATAATAAAAAAATATTATTTGTATAAATTTGCCACGTTTTTTAATGCACTCTTTCGATAATTTAAAATTAAATAAAATTAGGCGATTTCAGATAAATATAGAATCAGGATACAACCACACAAATTCCAACACGTGGCAATCTCGATATCAAAGAACGAACAAAAATCTCAGCAACACTTGCTTCATCCAAAAATGTAAGCTTCGAGAAGTAACAAAAATCAAGTGATTATATTTTCCCGGAATTCACCAGAAACCGAAACTCAGAAATTTTCTCGGCAACAAACAAACATGTCCTTAGCATCATCATCTTCATATTCGCGTCAAACCTTCCTCACCAACGCTTTCACATTCACTCACAAACCCAGAACTAAGCTTCCCAGCTCACCTGCTTTCGTCTCCTGCAGATTCCACTCAGATGACCACAAAGACTCCCCCTGGTACTAATTCGTTTCCATGGGCTCTGACCCTCTTTTCTTCCTTTTACTTTGGTTATTTGTTTCTTGCTGTTAATTTAGGGTTTGGGGTTGTTTCCCCCCATATGGGGTCTAATTATGGTTTTTTTGTCCCTCTACCATGTTCTTAATTTAGAATTTAGCCTTCTACTTTGATTTTCCGTAAGTTGATAACTATGTTATTAGTTTGTTCCTGTCATTAAAATGATCAAATAATTAGTGTTAATATTAAATAATTTTTTGTGTCATGTGACTCAAGATTTTTTTTTACAGGAGAAATGAAAAACAGTTAGCAAAGCTAGCAATAGTGACATTGGCTGCTGGAGTGTTGACTCTCGGCTCGGTGGGCGACGCCTCCGCTGCCAAAACCGGCGGTCGAGTTGGTGGTCAAGCGTTCCGGTCATCGGCTCCTCGCTCAGCACCGAGAGCCAAAAGCAATTCCAGGTAAATTCATCGGTTTGAGCTATTTAGTTATGTTGATTCTGTTTGATGCCACTATGTATGCTTATTTTACTGTCTTTTACATTATTGACTATACTCGAAGACATATCCGTATCCCACACTTAAACCCGAATCCAATTGACATAAGTTTCACGAATCAAATTATTATTTAAGTAGTTGGAGTAATAGTTATTTTTTTTAGAAGTCTTAAGTTTGAGCACCAACGAATACAACAAGATAATTGACCGTTCATTGTCAAATAATTGAAGATATTTGAAACAGATGCTACTTTAATCACTTTAACTTAATAAACGAGTTCGAGCATCCTAAATATTAAAAGATAAACGATCAATATTAAATAATTAAAAATTATATTTAAACAAACATTGTTTTGTACCTAACTTAATCGAAAAAAATATGCTTGGGAATGTGGGACACGGATATGTATAATAGTTTTGAAATTAATGCTTAAGTTAATGTTTGTTTAGGACCAACATATACATTAATCCACCCGTCGCCCCACCTCTAGTTGGAGGCTACGGATACGGTTACGGCGTTCCGTTCTACGGTGGCTGGGGGCTGGTCACCGTTCTCTTTCTTTGCTCCTGGCCCTAGTGTTGCAGTTGGTGTCGGAGGCGGCTTTGATACACTCGTCTTCTTCTTGTTTCTGGGTGCTTTTGCAGCTGTTGTAAGGAGATTTTTCGGATCAAGAAATGAAGATGAAGATGAATATTAGTAGAAAAAAAAAATATATATATATATATATTAGAGAGAGTCGCTTAAATTGGTTCCTTCTAAGTTTATAAAATTTTAAAGGTTAATTACACAGATAATCACTTATGTTTTAATTTTATCCACTTTTGATTATTGATTTAAAAAAATATATGATCTTTTGATTATTGATTTCAAAAAATATATGATCATTTTTCGTTTTTATATAATTAAGATATGATTATCTCGTGCTAAATATTGTTAACGGTAGTTAAATATTTTGATATAATTATACATTTGATCTTTGTTATTTACATATTCTCTCAATTTAGTTATATTTTTAATAAAATAAGATAAATTATATATTTTTAAATGAAAATAAAAATATTTTTAAAACTAATTTAATAAAAACATATTTAATAAGTTAATATAATTTTTTAAATTAATATATATAAAAATATATTATATATAATCCAAGTCATGGGTACTTGGTTAATAATTTTTTTTATTTTTTCTTTAAATTGTATTATTTTTTAAAAAAAATATATAGAAAAATTCTAAAACTTAAAAGTGTATAATATATATAATCCACATATAAATTTTAAAAATTCAAATTACATAATTGAAAATAAAATTTATTAAAAATTAAAATAAAGAAATATAACTAAATTTCAAATGTTTTAAAATTAAATTAAATATTTTAAAAAACAGTTTAGAACGTTAATGTGAAATAATTTAAGAAATTAAGAATTTAGAATATTATGGTGTCAAAATTTAAGAAATTAGGATTTTAGAATGTTATAGTGAAATAATTTGAGAATTACAAATAAAAATTTAATATAAACTAAAAATAAAAAATAAAAAATATATAATAAATTAGGTATCGTGTAGGCGGGTACCCAGTTAACCAACATTTCGTGACCCATATTCGACCTAGAAACTCAAAAAAATAGAGACCCAAAAAATTGGGTATTTTAATTATAAACACCCGATATTTTTTAATTGGGTTGGCGAATCGACGGGACAAGTACATTCGACTGGAGGATTAAATTTATTTTAATTTATTAAAAGTATGACTAAATTGAGAAAATATATAAATATCAGAGGCCAAATGTATGATTATATCAAAATATTTAATTGCTTTTAACGGGAGTTAACTCGGGGTGACCATATCTTAATTAAATAAAAAAACTAAAGTGACCATATCTTAATTAAATAAAAATCAAAGTGATCATATATTATGTTTTTTGAAACCAATGACCAAAAGTGGATAAAACACAAACATAAGTGATCATCCATATAGTTAACCCAAATTTCAACACAATAATGATTTTGTATTTGGGCCTGTCATAATGATAATTATAAAATAGGTATCGGTGATAATGGATGAGAATTCAGATGAATCTTACCTATATTACTTATTAAAAACATAACATAAATAAACCATAAATTATAAAAATATAATTAATTATTTTATAAAACTAATACTACATATCAGCTTGTATTGTATGTATACCTAAGAACAAGTCAATAGGAATTTAAGATTGTTGTCTGCTTGATCCCTCCTTAGGGGTGATTGGATTATGAAATTCAAGATTCCTTGTGGGTATATTTTTTTTCAGACTCAAATTCTCATGATTGGATGAGAAATATTCCCAATAGGGAGTAATAAAATATTCCAAACAGTAAAAAAAAATCTCTGTTTACCGGGAATGTTAATCCCTTGCTTTTCTTAGGTATTTTTTATTCCCTGTTCTTAGGATACCCTCTTTTCCCGTTTGCCTCTGCTTCTTCTCCCCAAGCGTTCTTTGTTCTTGAACTCCACGGCACAGATTGAACTCCGCGGTATGTGATCTGACTTTTATCTGTTTGATTTTCAGATTTATCAGTTTATGTGTCTTGGGTGTTTATGTCTATGTCTATAATTCTTTCCTATCATAGACTTCTCTTCCCTCCCGCCCCCTTCCTCTATCTGTGGCACCTGCGATTCAAATCTACGTTAAGGTAACATCTCCACCTCCTTAAATTATCAATTTGAAACTTTTCGTTTTTGCGTTGTTCTGATTTGTCACTAGTTTCATAAGTTTTTTTTTCTTTCTGTTTTTCTGTTTATATTTCGTTTTACCTTGATTCTGGGTTTTGCTGAAAAACGATGTAGAACTTAGTTCTATCCGTTTAGTCTCGGGTAATTGACTCGGCCTGTTTCTAATTGGATTATAATTTTCTTAAATCATGATTCCATGAAGGAAAGCTGATTTTGATTTAATTGAATGTAATGAGTATTCATCTTTTAATCTGAAAATATTGAAGAATATTTACAGTTTTAGCTAGTCATATGAACAATCTTGATTTCTGAATAATTTGTTTTTATTGTTTGGGCAGCTAAGTTCTCAATAACCCAGTTTGTGTATTCAAGAGAAAATGGCATTGGTGGTAATTTGTGGACAGCCCTGCAGTGGGAAATCCACGGCTGCAATATGTCTGGCTGAAGCTCTGAATGATTCGAAATGCAAACAGACGGTGAGGATCATTGATGAAGCTTCGTTTCATATTGACCGCAATCAGAGTTATGCTAATATGCCGGCGGAGAAGAACTTGAGGGGAGTTCTCCGGTCTGAAGTTGATAGATATGTGTCCAAAGATAATATCATTATAGTTGATTCTTTGAATAGTATCAAGGGTTACCGATATGAGCTATGGTGTTTGGCTCGCGCTGCAGGGATACGATATTGTGTCGTTTATTGCGATGTTGAGGATATGCAGTGTAGGAAATGGAACGAGGACCGTAAGGAGAAAGGAGAGGATGCATATAATGATGTCATATTTGAGGATTTAGTTAGAAGGTTCGAGAATCCGGATATAAGAAACAGATGGGATTCACCGTTGTTCGAGTTGAGGCCTCAAATTGATGGCGTGGAGAAATCATGTGATGTCATTGCAGATGCAGCTTCTTATTTAACGAAAAAAGTGGACTCGAAATCAGATGTTAAGGTTTTGCAACCGACGATCACCACGCAAAACACGGTTTTCAGATGCAAATTCTTTGTATGAGATGGACAAAGCTACACAGGAGGTGATTAATGTTATTGTGGAGGCACAATCCCAAGCCATTGGAGGACCACTTGCTGCTATTTCTATCGGTTAGGATTTACCAAGTATTGATATTTCCCGACCTATTGGATTGCCCGAGCTACGTAGACTACGGCGTATGTTCATCAAGTTAACGGGACAAACAAGTTTGAGTGGGCGACCTCCGCCTTCTGATGCTGACAGCGCTAAAAGGATGTTCGTAGATTATCTGAATAGAGAACTAGGAACCATATAGGATCACCCCCTTTGTAGATTATCTCTTGTAATTATTGGACTTGGCATTGAGAGCCATGAAGGGGCCATTTTACTTTTACAGGATTCTGTTAATATGCTAAGTTGCAGGGTTTTACCGATCGAGTTCCAATTATTACTTTTACAGATGATTCTCCCCATGTTATTCGGACTCGAGTGTGAGTGTAGGATGCTAGTATGTATCTCACATTGGTATGGTGACCTTTTTTTTAAAGAAGTTCATGTATTTGGAGAATCCTTAGAAGTTGCATCTCCGTATATATATATATATATATATATATGTTCGACACATACTTTAGAAGCGGATACTCGAGGGAAAATGAAGAGTCAAGACTTCTCATCCTGATGAGATGGGCACGGGTGGGGTGGGTCGAGTTTTCGGCCTACCCCGGCCCTTGTCCGAAAGTTAATGCCCTCCACTCGACCTCTACCTGTCCCGACTTCAGAGAATATTCCACATAAGATCGAATTTTAAAAAATATAACCTCATAAGATCAATTATATAAGATTTAGTTAATTTGGTTAAAATAAGTTAGAAAACAAGGGTCGCATGAATTAGTTCTTACTGTATTTCCCTTCCATAGTTAATTTGGTTAAAATAAGATTTTATTTAAGCATTGCAAAAAAAATAATGGATTTTAAAGCACAATGAGAAGACAATAATATTTTATTAAAATATTAATAAAGATAATGATGAATGACGGTGAAATATAAAACTATAGATAATATGATTTTTAGTGTTATATTTTGTTACTTATTTGAATTATGTTTTTGTAATATAAATTAATGAGATAAATAATAATGATAAAGTATGCCTAATTAAGTATAAATATAAAAGATAAATGAATAAGTTATTGTATATAGAAGATAAAATAAATATTATATCTTAGATAACAAAAATAATTTACATCTTTTTATTATTATGAATATCTATGAAGAATTTCCAAAATGTAAACATTCAGTTAAATGTTGATGTAAAATTTTAATATATTTTTACATAAATTATGTAAAATTTAATATTAATTAGAATTAAAATAATACATGATATATTTAAATACTCAAGTAATATATTATCAACAAATATAATTTTTATATAAATAATTTTTATTTAAATATTTAGAATTTCACTTGTTAAAAAACAAATATAGAACAAGGACAATTTGGTAAAATATACATTCCAGTAATTTTTTATTCCTCAAACCAAACACTGTAATCTTACATTCCTGCCAAACCAACCAAACACAGTAATGTAACATTCCAGTAATCCTATTCTCAGGTAATCTTTTATTCCCACTAGTAATCTTACATTCCGTGAACCAAACGTACCCTTAATACTTTACACGTACTCGGTGTCCATGTGCTTCTCATTTTAATTACTTCTAAATCGTTATTGGATAAACTATGTGAATAGTCCCTTTCGTTTAGGATTTATCCGACTTTAATTACCAATTTAAAAATTAAGAGTAAATGGTCCTTAACATTATCGATCCATCCGGTTTAAGTCTCTTCGCCATTAGCCCTTGAAGAATATGTGACATAGCTGATGGACTAAAATCGAACGAAAGTTAACGGCTAATAGACTAAAATCGAATGGATCGATAACGTTAGGGATCATGTACCCTTAAATTTTAAATTGATGACCAGAGTCGGTCAGATCGAAAACAAACGAGACTATTCGCATAGTTTACCCATCATTAATTTAAACCCAACAACTAATTATTTTACGCATTTAATAAACCTCCTTTTATATTTTATACTTGTGTGGGTGCGATGATATGCACAAGTTTTTGCATAGTAAATTTTAAAATTATCAAAATTGCCATCAATCATGGAATGTACAAAATTATGTGAAAAATAACTGGAGCACAAATAGGAGCTCGTGTCCTCAAGATATTTTGATCTAATAATAATTTAAATTTTATAAATTTAAATATCAAATAAATTATTCCTTGCCTGCCAAATATTGATGTTAAATACTTAATAACTCTTTATATCTTTTAAGTTCAATAATTTAATTTAGATGTTTGAATTGAGCTTAACTCCATTCTTTATATAAAGAATCTTTCCATTCTTACCCTAACTTGCTTGTTTTATATTATATATATATAAAGATGTTATGAATAGGAGGGAGATTGTTTGATTTCGAGTCGAGTCGAATCAATATGAATTATGGTTAATTTTGAATTTTGATATTTTTTGTTTGGAGTATTTAATTACGGGTTTTAATGGTCTCATAGTCAATTTTTCGAGCTGAATCGTCTTAGTTTCATGTTATTTCATATTATCATTTATGTTTAACACTCATGCTTATGTTATTTTTTATTCGAGTCATTCTATGTAAGAGTCATCTAGGTTAAGGATATTCCGGTTGTTATTTCGTTTGACACTTGTATTTAGGTCATTTTAGGTCGAGATCATTTTCTAGTTCAGTAGGCTTGAATTGTTGAGATTTTATAATCGAATCAAACTGTGTTGAATTCAAATTCGAGTAAATTATATTAAATTTAGCTTGGGTTAAAATTGAAAGTTTGCATGTTTAAACACGGGAATGGATCTAGAAGTGGCGGTCACTTCTCCTAAAATTTTCAAATTCCTATATATTTTAGATGTTTTCTTTGTGTTTCCTATTAAAAATATGATTCACCCCCTAAGATTTTATAAATTCAACCCTCCTAACATAATGTCTTGTGTCCGTCTCTGCTTAAACACGTGACTTCTAAAATATCGTAATAATGACATCATTAATTGAATTAAAATCGAATTAAAAATCGAAAATTAGCTAAGATAAGAACATTTTTGGCATCAAAATAAATTTGGGGTTTACAAAGTTGTTAGGATTTTCAGAAGCTCGAATCGACAACCGGAACGGTTTGCAAAGAGGGGTCGAAACGGTTTTGTGTTTAGGGAGTAAGGAGATTGAAAGATAGAAAATGGCACAGCGATTTAGAGTGGTTCGACTTTCTCAATCAAAGTCTACATCCACTACCTTAGCTCCTCACCAAGGATTTTCCAACAAATTCACTAATTTGTTCTTTCTTTTGAGGACAAAGCGATTTAGAGTGATTTACTGTTCAAATAGTAATTTACTGTTCAAATAGTAAATTACTATTCATAAAAACATTTTTGTGCTCAATTTTAAATTAAAAGAACTTTGAATTATTTTTGTAAATTTTGAATAAATTCAATTAAGTCCAAAAACATTTTGTAAATTCAATTCAAGTCCAAAAACCATTTTGTAAATTCAATTCAAGTCCAAAAACCATTTTGCCTTAAATTGTTATATCGAAACATAGTTCAACAATCTCCCCCTTTTTGATATAACAAAACATTTGAAAAATTGTTTTTGACAAAACTCCCCCTTAATAAAATGTTTAATGAAAAAGATACTAATTGTTGGAAAACATATGAAAATGTTAAGCTCCCCCTTTTTCATTAAGAAATTGAATTTTTCAAACCAAACTTTAATTGTTAGGATTTTCGGAAGCTCGAAACGACAACCGGAACGATTTGCAAAGAGGGGTCGGAACGGTTTTGTGTTTAGGGAGTAAGGAGATTGAAAGATAGAGAATTGCACAGCGATTTATAGTGGTTCGACTTTCTCAATCAAAGTCTACGTCCACTACCTTAGCTCCTCACTAAGGATTTTCCAACAAATTCACTAATTTGTTCTTTCTTTTGAGGACAAAGAGATAACCTTACAACTCCCTAGTTTTTCCGGGTTAAACTAGAACCTTTCCCTAGCTTTTATACGGGCTAAGCTAGAACCTTTCCCCTTTACAAAAGGATAAGAAGTGTAAACAAGAAAACCTCTCTAAGGTAGGTGTTTTAGTCTTGGATATATTGAATTTCATGTGCTACTAACATGTTTGTTATTCTTTGTTGAAATTCAATTTTGTTTAAGTGTCAAGTACTTAAAAGCTTAATTTTTTTTTTTTGGAATGCTATTATTAAGGGGGAGCTTTAATTTTTCAAATTATTTTTTTTTAATGTCAATTTTATCACTTATTCTCCAATGTTATTTTAGAACTTCAAAGATTGAATTATTTTTGATATAACAAAAAGGGGGAGAAGTTTGGTTTGAAAAATTCAATTTCTTAATGAAAAAGGGGGAGCTTAACATTTTCATATGTTTTCCAACAATTAGTATCTTTTTCATTAAACATTTTATTAAGGGGGAGTTTTGTCAAAAACAATTTTTCAAATGTTTTGTTATATCAAAAAGGGGGAGATTGTTGAACTATGTTTCGATATAACAATTTAAGGCAAAATGGTTTTTGGACTTGAATTGAATTTACAAAATGGTTTTTGGACTTGAATTGAATTTACGATGGATACAGTTAAGAAAATGTGTTATTGAAAATATTATTTTTTTAACATTTTCGATAAAAATTACCTAAAACATTATTTTTTTTACCGGAAATGTTATTATTGGGCGCTTTACCGGATTTGTTAACATACCTGATAAAACACTACCTAAAACATATTTTTTCTACCGGAAATATAAATATTTGATACTTTACTGGAAATATTGAAAAAAATTAATGTTTTAGGTAAAAAAAAATAATGTTTTAGGTAATATTTTACCGGAAATGTTAAAAAAAATAACATTTCTAGTAACGCATTTTTTTAATCGTATATTAAGGCTGTCGTACAGTAGAACTTTCCGAACATTACATCATCTTCACTTGTATGATAATGAAGAATAATTATCACCAACACATTTTATATTTATAATAAACAAATAATTATATCCATCGTTCGTCTCCAATATCATTAAATTTATTTATTTTTATTTTTAAACTATGTTTAGTTAAACTAAAATTAAGGGTAAAGAACAAAAATTGTCCGTCGGTTATATAGGATGTTGTTTTATTAAGTCACTCGATTATTAGAAGTTACAAAGTAGTCATTCGACTATAGAGGGTTGCTTTGTCGAGTCTCTCGACTATTAAAAGTTACAAAATATCACCGGCTATTTATTATGTTTCAAACTCGTCATTTTCCATTAAAAAATAAATGATATTCTGAGCTGAACGTTAACTTGTTAATTGTGATATGATAAAATTCGATCACAAAATCTCAAACGACTATCAAATCCCAATCATCAAGTTACAAAATATCACGGCTATTTATTATGTTTCAAACTCGTCATTTTCCATTAAAAAATAAATGATATTCTGAGCTGAACGTTAACTTGTTAATTGTGATATGATAAAATTCGATCACAAAATCTCAAACGACTATCAAATCCCAATCATCAAGTTTAAGCAACTGCCAATTTTTTTAACGAAAAATGACTAGTCTAGAACATAATGAGTAGTTGACGGACTCAAAAAAGCAACACTCCATAATAGAATGATCATTTTATAGCTTTTAATAATCGACGAACTTAATAAAGTAGTACCCTATAATCGGGACCATTTGCATTCTTTACTGTAAAATTAAAATATTTATAAAACATGGCAGAAAATGGGGGAAATTGTGGACCCAGAAAAAGAGGAACATGCAAATGTGCTTAAATTGGCAATAACTTAGGCCAGGTGGTGCCTTTGAAACACAGAATTGTCTCATTTCACCTCTTTCCTTTTAATATATATATACACACACACACCATATTAGAGGAATGAAATAATTGTAGAGGTTAAATTCCAATGAAAGTATCATTTAATTTAAATATTGTTAATTACAAAATATCATAATTGTTGGACATTTACATTTAACTAATAACAAAATAGATTATATCAATTTTCTCAATATGACAAGATAATTATATTCTATGAAAATCTTAGACGGGCTATTGACAATAATCACATCTATCTGGTCTATCGATAATGGTCATGTAAATGGCTGTCCCTTGTTCCCATATGCAATGGGGTAAGGGGGAGGTAAGATAGTAGGCTGCCCCCAACACCAGGTTGAGAGCAGCTTTCGTAGAAGACCTCTGAATTATAAAATGCCCTCTGTGGGACTCGACCCCACGACCTCAAGATTAAGAACCTTGTGCTCTACCAACTGAGCGGATATTCATGCCCTATTGATAAAAACTCTTATGCCAAAGTATGTAAGAAAACTTAACATAATTAAACACTAGTGACCTGCTTCCCACAATCATGGTAGCTAGAATAACACAAGAGTTACACATATAAACAATTTAAATATTTGGTCCAACGAAACCTTTAGATTAATGACAAACATTTTAAGTTTAAATCTACCATTTATAAACTCTTTTCTCTTTCTTTCTCTCTCTCACACACATGTATTTTAGTTTGAATGTTTTTTTAATAGATATTTCAAGGGATAGATAAAGGGGCGGGTGGGAATAGTCGTCCCATTGAAATTTTAAAATTACTATATATTTTAGATTTTTTATGTATTTTCTATTTAAAGTCAGTTTTTGACTCCGAAATTTTATAAGTTCAAATCCGTCCCCTAAAATTTTAAAAATTCAACTTCACTTCTATTAATAATTATTTTAAAAAAAATTGCATAAATCAATCAAATTAATCTAGAGATTCCCACTTATAGAGCTTGCTCTCTCCCGGAAAAAAAAATAATATTATTCCTACAAACACATTGCTAATCCAGCTTTTTTTCCCCTTGCTCTTGCCACTTTCACAGCCTGTCAAACCCTGATTCATTTTCACTAAGAAAACAAACCTTGAAAACTTTGAAGATCTGTATCAATGGCTTAAACAATAAATCCTTTTGGCCGCCTGTCTTTACTTATTTTTGACCCCAAAAGAACAAAAGGGTTTCATCGTTGTTAGCCGCTCTGATCTGAGTGCATTTGCTTCTTGATCACGAGATCTGCTCATACGGATGGGAAAAGCATCAGGTGCTTGAGCTCCGAACAGCTTCGTTAAATGAATTGCTTCTTTCAAGAAACTTTCTCTTGCAGGTAAATACTCACTATGCGTATCGAATTCATCGACTCTCTTGTGTTGATCTTTTGTTAGTTTGTTTTCGCATGGAGATTGGCTCATGGCCCATTTTTTTTTTTTTTTGGAGTTTTTGAGTGATCCGTTAGTGTTTGATGAATTGTCTCTGATTGTTTGATCTGTTTACAGTTGATTTCAAACACTCTGTACCCTGTTCTTGCTTGAGTTATTTAATCAATTTTTAGTGTAATGGACGTTATTCGATTCTTTAGTAGATTAATACGGATCGAATCCTATAAATAGCTATCATAAATAAATCCTACTAACTTAATTTACTCTATTCACGATATCAAATATATATCTCCATCCAATGATGGATCGAAAAGATATGTGAAAATAGTCATCCTCAAGGATGGACCGAGAGTAACAGACGAGGGCAGTTGTCCCTTTAAAATTTTAAAATTATCTTATATTTTAGATTTTTTCTACGTATTTTTTGTTGAAAATCTGTTTTTGTCTCACTTGAAATTTTATAAGTTTAAGTTCGACCTACTAGAATTTTATAAGTTCAAGTTCGTCACAACATAAAATCCTGCTTCCGTCCCTTCGTCCCTGTTCACCCTGAAATTTCTAAATTTTTATATATTTTGAGTATTTTCTTTCATATTTTTTAATAATAATAATAATATGTTTCCTAAATTTTTTTAAGTTTGTTTGTTCTAAAATTTTATAAAATCTTATGTTTAACAATATTTTCAGGCCATGGGAACCAAAGTCGGGTACCGTGGGATAACCACGATAGCAAATTCACGGAGTTTTTGTCAGCATTTCATGGATGATTATTTTAAAGCAAGTTCAAAAGTCGGGGTGCTGAAAATTAGGGTTACCAACATGGATTCCATCAAGAACACTATGCAAATGCATGAAGAGATGTTCAAACACCAGGTATGGACCAAGAAAACCTCAAGTTTCTTTCTTTCCTTTCCATTTTTGTCCATGAACTTGCTAACTTTTTTCAATTTGGACCTTGGACTTTTTTTTCATCCACATTACTTTTAAAGTTGATAACTTTTTCTATTTTCGTTCATTATGATGACACGCGACTAGAAAACTATAAAATATTGCACAATCTCAATGTAATATGTAATCAAAATGATCAAAAATTCAAATTCAAGGATCGGTGTGGGCAAATAAAGTTCAATGACCAAGTTGGGAAGTTACCAAGTTTAGGGACTAGATGTTGCTTTATTTCTTCTCTAAATACATGGAAAAATCTTTAAATTGTAAATTTTAGATTTCTAGTTTATTTTTTTATTTAAACATTTTTTAATTTCTTATAAGTTTTAAAGGTAAACAAATTTATCTCAATTTCACCTGCATGTAGATTAATTTTTAATTTTATTTTAAATTCGATTTACAGAGATGAGAAGCTGTTTTATATAAATATATTGCACTACATACTTTTCTTTAAAAAAAATTAATTGAATTAACCGAAGGGATGAGCAAGGATCGTGAATTAAATTGTAGGTACGAGAACTTCATCGACTGTACAATGTTCAAAAGATGCTAATGGATGAACTCAAAAAAGAGATCGGCACAAACAAGTGGGGAAGGAATGGCAGTTGCTCTGGGGATCACATCCGAGCCATTAAAACGGAAAAGGGCTTCGATCTGGAGAGACCGGTCGGAGACGAAGATAGTGAAATCGAGCTGACACTGAGCATCGGCGGCGGTTCGAGCAAGAAGAAGGTGGTGAAGAACTCTCAATCCAAGGGCTATAATCAATCCGGCGGTGAAGGAATAAGAGAAGTAGATTCTTCGGGTTCGTTTAAATCAAAGAAAGGAGAATATTTCAATGGACCCGACACTTCATCATTGACCTCTCCATGGTTTAAGCATAAACAACCTTTGAACATATTCCCAAAAGTTTAAGATAGATATGAAAATATTTAACCAAAATTATAAGGCAAACTATAATTTTAGTCACTCAACTTTTAACATGCTTCTGTTTTGATCACCAATCATAAAATATATCAATAAACTTAAACGAAACAAGACACGAGATCCTCTAAAAAAAAGCCGAGTTCAAAATTTGATACTGTTAAAGGAAAAAAAAATTAGGTTGTGAAGATTGATCTATAATAAACTTTACAATACCCAATCCAAATTAGTTGACTAATAAAACGAATATCAATAATTATATCAATAAAATTTTTAATTTAAATACTCAAGTATCAACAAATAAATGAGGCACAAAAATTACCAAACCAACAAAAGCAATTCTTATCTAATACAATATCTAATCTAATATATGTTAATGTAATTCCCTTACCCTAATTCATGAACAAGTGGTGGATCCCAAAAGCCATAATTTGTAATGTATTATAATGAAAATTTAATTTATGCAAAGCCCCACCTTAAACCCTAAGCAAAAAAAATTATAATAAAAATAAAATGAAGATTTAAAAGAGAGAAAAAAAAATCCAACTCAATTTGAATAGGGAAGTTCTTACAAATCAAAAGACAGCCCATAGACAAATAAAAGCTCATCCACAGCTGAAATAGCCAACAGTGCTTCAATATCAGCAACAAAACAATATTGTCGTTTGCTAAGAGTGTAACTGATAACAGTCATAACATTGTTCCACAATGCAGTAAGCTCATTATTTCATTCATCCACCAAAAAAGCCAGGATTCATCCACAACATGCTGCCTCATGGTACCTGCATGTTGCATCGTAATTATAAATGATTCCGTTCGCTTCGCTAAAATAAAAACCAATAACACCACCAAAGGGATTATTGACTAGGTATGAATAGGCGAAGCAGCATAAATTGAAGTGGATAATAAAAAAGGGTCAGCAATAACAACAATTGTACTCAACAACGAGATCAGGCACACCGACTGCAAAAAAAGAAACCAACTGCAGATGACCACAAACACAAAAGGTTACAGGCATCTAAGAGAGCCAGGATGTTATATGTATCCTACACATTTTAGTTTCTTTATGTAAAGGTTAAAATGAAACCTCTTCTGCTGAAACACATCAAAGAAAAAGAACTATGATGCATGTACCGAACATTGTAGCGTGTTTTTATTTTCATAATTTGAGGTTTGGTTTCTATTTTAGGTTGAAAATTAAATTCCGGAACAGATACCAAAAAACAGAAGCGGCATGGAAGTAGCATCATAGTTTAAAGTTGAATCTGATATGACACATGTATCAGGGCTTCATGATAAATGCAGAAAGATAACAGTAATGACCCAAACTATTACGTATAGGCCAATGAACAATTTATCACCTGACATTCGTAAAAAAAAATAAAGTACAGGTTTTTAAACATTCAGCATGATTACCTGTACACATATATTGACCATGGTAAGTGATCTTCAGCTACCCTGGAGGACTCTCTGAGGATCAAGTTGGCCACTGCAGTAACTGGATGGAACAGCAGAAAGTTCTAGCCTTCCCCTCCATTCCTCACCAGGTTTCAACGTGATGGGTTTCTCAATAGCAGCAGCCTCCACACACAGCATATGCTTGTATTCATCATCTCCGAAATCAGCCATAGCCTTCGCCTTTTTATCCCAGGGATTCCACACCACTACATGCAAAAAGTAACAATATTAAAGCAAGGAACAGCTCATAATCCATAATTTTGTTATAGTCTGTTCTCATAGATTTATGCATATAAAAAGGATAAAGTACCTCTACTATTAAAAAGTAATGAACAATATGATAATATTTTCCAACTCTATGAAGTCTTAACATAATCAAACTCCATATAAATAATACGTACATCTATAAAAAACTTGGAGAAAATAAACCTCACCAGCATCAGGGAGCCCATCTTTGCGTAATACGAAGGTTCTCTTCTTTTCATGATCCAGAATTGCAATTTTTGTAGGTGTACTGAGATATATCTTGTCCACCTTCAAAACAGAAATAAGAATATGTTAACAGTAAACTAGGTTAAGTGTGAGCAGATTGAGGGGCAAAGCAATCACAAACTCACTTCTCTTTCAAATGTTATTGCATCTCCCTGTTCAGTAAATCGCTCCCTGCTCTTCAAATTATCCAGATAATCAAGTGTCTCTAATCCTTCAACACGAACTTCACTGTAAAGAAGGAACAAAGTTCTTTTAAACCCTGATAATATGAACTCTTGCTCAATAGTAATGTTATAATCATCACATGAGACAAACGTCAAGTCACCAACAAACATATTGTACCATTAATTAGTTTTACTAGTTGAGGTACAATTCAATAGTAAGAGAAAATATAAGAGCGACGATTAAACTAACAACCATCTCAATATTTAGAAAGCAGTTATATTTAAAAGGCAAACTAAATGATTTTATATATCCACAGTTGACTTCCTGAATACAAAAATTCAAAATAAAGGATCAAGAAAACAAAACAAGCAAACAAAACTTATATCCAAAAAGAAATTATGAAAAATAGTATTTTATTAAGTGATCTAAACCAAAGAAATGTTTTTTTTGGGGGGGGGGGACCTAAGAAGTGTTTCTGTTACATTATCATAAACCTTATTATTGACGCTAAGAATTGTGTGAAAATTCATAATTGAAAAGTGCTGGGTAAGCAGGCAGAAGATCATTTGCTACTTCCACTACTGGAAGTAAGAAGACATGCTTGCAATAGAAGACATAATTTCAGACCGACATAAACTAGAACTAGGCATATGAAAGATGTCATTAGTAATGATAGTTTACTCGATAAAACTTAATAATGATAAAGTATAATAGCTTAGCTGTCAACAGTTGATGTTAATGAACTGGGATATGAAAAGGAGAGAAGGAAGAAAATAGTGTGACCTATGCATGCCAAAAAAATTGACTCCAAGATATTCATATATAAACCTGGAAGTAGTAACACTAAAGAGTATCTTATCACAGAAAAGATAAAATATAAAACAAATCCTTCTAGTTACCTGATATCAGAAACAGAAAAATATGTGTGATACGCGAATGTAAATGTAAACGGCTTCCCATCACTATTAGTATTCCTGATGCGAGATGTTAGCATTAGATCTCCTCCAGGTCCCAAAGCTACCCTCAGGCGGAACTCATAGCTGAGATAAAAAAGACAGTCACGATGACAAGTTAATTGATCAAGAAAATAATGCCATGAAGATTTGAATATGGATCTCTCTTCGCGAATGAAATTAAAATATTAAAAAAATTATAATACCTGTGAGGCCAAATCTTCATATCTTCTTCAGAAGGCTTAAGGATCAAATCAATGTGTGCTTTACTGGATGAGTTCGTTGGAAAAGCAGGCGGGTCAGTGTCAATGCTCCAAAATTTATTTCTGGCAAAACCATGAGACTCAAGAGGGCCAAGATTTGAAAACTGCAAACACAGAGCATTTTTTCATGACCAGGATGATCATGGTCTAAACAAGTAGGACAATACAAGATCTGCACATACTTGGGGGAAACATAAAGGAATTCCTCCACGAATTGGCTTAGGAGGCTTGAACAATGTCTGCAAAAGAGAAGTATTTAGTACATCGGAAATAAAATTGCACATAACTACCAAGTGTTGTCTTCTAAAATACTTGCATTTGCACATGCAAGTGATCATTTTGTACAGCAACTATAGATTAATGCATTCTTATTGTTAAGCATATTCCACTAAATAACTCAAGCCATTTATCATTTTATATTCATAAAACCAAAAAATGTTCTCTTCCCATTTACCTTATATAGTCACTAAATGGAATGGAAAAGAAAACAAGTTACTGATCAAAAGGATTTCCCAAAAATACCAGAAAAACTTCATTTCATAATAGTGCAAGGAGTTTCAAGGAAAGTAATATAATTCATTCAATTTCTTTAAACATGGCGTTCCTGTAATCTTGTTTTTCTGAACAGTTAATCCATGGGTTCATGTTATTGCGATAACTAACGAATCAGCTCTTTATGCTTTAAAAAATGGTTCGGAAAGGTTTACAATCTATAAAATACATACTCTACCTAACTTTTACAATTGTTCACAATCAAAAACCGACAGATCACAGGTTTGACCAGGCAACAGGGGAAGCAGATCTGCTTCCATTAGAGGATGAAATAGATCATATCCATAAATGCACTCACACAAATTAAGCATCCCTGAGAGGCTAAAGACCTTAGAACCATTACACCTAAATCTAGTACTCAAAAGTTATTCCATCTTCCTCACACAGATGAAGATTTTCTTCCGCAATATCAACTATTAGGCATTAACGCAGAATTTAATTAGAAAATAAAGATTAGGTCTAAAAGAGGCACCCATTCAAAGGACTTGAACAGTATATTTTAAACACTATACATCATATTTAGTCAAGAAAATTACTGTCACTGAAAAGCACCTTACTACTGACGAAGAGCAACTCCTCTCCGTGGTCATTCTTCCAAGATGTCACATGACCTCCATACAAATACACCTAAAAGGAAACTCAAATCAGTATTAAACAGTCAAAGATCTACGGAAAACAACAACAACAAAAAAGAATAAAAGGTCAATTCAAAGAAATGAAGGAAGACTAACGCAGATCCAGAAATTTAAAAAAAATCTAAAAAGAAAAAGAACAAAAATAAATAAAAGATAAAATTACCTCGGCGGAGCTGCCACGCGTCTCGCGGAGGATTATTTTTTCGAGGCCGTTAACGCCCTTGGCCAACTCAACAGCTGCTCTCTCGCTCGACATAGAACCTCCGCCGGTGAGAAATTCGGAAAGAAAAAAAATCGAAATCTGGTGGTTTTCGCCTTGTCGTGAACTGGTTGAATTTAAGTAGCGGAAGCCAGGAAATTTTCAACTGTGAATCTTGTTTCTTTGCGCTTTACTCTTCTCGCTCTCGCTCTTGCACTTTTCACTTTTATTATTTTATTTGCCTTAATTTCTTCATTTTTTAAATCTAAAAGAAATTGGTTAAAATAATATATACATTTTTTGTTTATTTTAAAGAAAATAACTTATTTTAGAGAAAATAATCTCAGTGATCAAAAATGCCTTATAATATACGATTTTAATTAACTTTTTTTGGATTTGTCAAAATGACCAACTAAATCGCAATACGATCGATAATTCATAACGCGATCTCCGATATCGCAAATCAGTTTTCAGATTCGCAACGCGAACATCGACTATCGCAATGCGATTTTCCAAATTCGTTGCGATAGTCCAAATTCGCGTTGCGATTTATTCCAAATTCATATTGCGATAATCCAAGTTCATTGCGATAGTCCAAGTTCGCGTTACGATTTATTCCAAGTTCATTACGATAGTCGTTGCGATTTATTTCAAGTTCGTTGCGATAGTCGAAGTTCGCGTTGCGATATATTCCAAGTTCGTTGCGATAGTCCAAAATCGCAATGACTAGTGGTATTGCATTTGTTTCTTAAGAATTTTCTCTAAAAAGATAGTATTCGCGCAGACGTGTCAAAGACACGTATTACCACGACCAAGACCCGAGACGAGACTAGACTAGACGATACGAGACGGACAGCGATGGCTGCAGCGCGCGAGAGTCTCCCTTGTTCTCTATCACTCAACAAGGAAGTGGGAAAGTCAAGCCTTAAATACCATTCCCAATAGTGTTTCCAATACTATGTGGGATTGAGCATTACTAACACTTGTTCCCAATACTATGTGGGATTGAGCCTTAAATAGTGATATTATTTGTGAATTATAGTTAATGACTTTAGTATTTGTATGAAAAGTATTTGTGGTTCGTTTAGTTTTCATGCAATTATAATTTATTTTCAATTGATTGTAATTGCACGATAACAATTTTTTTTATTCTCGCGAGTGATGCAATCTTTTTAATATTTTGCTTAAAATTGCAATAATCGTGATTGATTGTAAATTGACTTTTAATTATGACATATTTAATCATATAATACTAATGCAATTGGTTGCTGATTCAGTTGTTTTAAGGTGCATGATTGTTAATTGTTTCCTAAATAATCACATAGTATTGGAAACAAGTGTTGGTAATGCTCAATCCCACATAGTATTAGAAACACTATTGATAATGGTATTTAAGGCTTGGCTTTCCCACTTCCTTGTTGAGTGATAGAGAACAAGGGGGACTCTCGCCGCCGCCGCCGTCCGTCTCGTCTCGTCTCGTCTAGGGTCGTGGTCGTGGTAATACGTGTCTTCGACACGTCCGCACGAATACTATCTTTTTAGAGAAAATTCTTAAGAAACAAATACAATACCACCAGTCGTTGCGATTTTGGACTATCGCAACGAACTTGTAATAAATCGCAACGCGAACTTCGACTATCGCAACGCGAACTTAGACTATCGCAACGAATTTGGAATAAATCGCAACGCGAACTTCGTCTATCGCAACGAACTTGGAATAAATCGCAACGAATTTAGAATAAATTGCAACGCGAACTTCGACTATCGTAACGAACTTAGAATAAATCGCAACGAATTTGGAATAAATCGCAACGCGAACTTCGACTATCGCAACAAATTTGAAATAATCGCAACGCGAACTTCGACTA
Organism: Hibiscus syriacus; assembly: GCF_006381635.1. NCBI lineage: Eukaryota > Viridiplantae > Streptophyta > Magnoliopsida > Malvales > Malvaceae > Hibiscus > Hibiscus syriacus. Next base: position 129,143 of record NW_024063339.1, on the reverse strand, counting down.
TCGCAACGAACTTGGACTATCGCAACGAATTTGTAATAAATCGCAACGCGAACTTCGACTATCGCAAATCAGTTTCCAAATTCGCAACGCGAACTTAGACTATCGCAACGCAAACTTGGACTATTGCAATGCGAATATGTAAATCGTAATGCGATAGTCGAAGTTCGCGTTGCGAATCTGAAAACTGATTTGCGATACCGGAGATCGCGTTGCGAATTATCGATCGCATTGCGATTTAGTTGGTCATTTTGACAAATCCAAAAAAAATTGGTTAAAATCATATATTATAAGACATTTTTTGTCAGTAAGTTATTTTCTCTTTATAATTTTACTCGATAACGATGAAGCGTTGAATCTACAACACAACTTGCCGCCACGCAATGGAGCTTCGGCCAAACTCTTAAATGCCCACCATTGGCCCAACCCACTCTGGCTGAAGATAAATTACTTATTTAGCTTACGACGTCTTTTTTTAATCATTTAAATAAAATATTATAGGGCAAACTAATCACTTAGTGCCTAAACTATCAGTTCTGGTCCGTTTTAGTACCTAAACTTTCAATTATTTCAAAATAATACCTAATATTTAGTTTTTATTTCATTTTAGTACCCCACCTTAAAAATTTAGCATGTTTAGACCTAAACTATCAATTTTTATCTATTTTAGTACCTAAACTTTTAATTTTTTTAGAACATAACGTTAAATTTTGAACTAGGTACTAAAATGAAATAAAAACTATACTTTAAGTATGGTTTTGAAAAACTGAAAATTTAGATAATAAAGACATAATTTACCCAACATTATAAATTAAGTCATCAATATTTTATTTTAGTATCAGACCATCTGTCATTATTGACATGATTATTTTAAATTTTATAAATCACACATTTAATCCTTGTTATTTATACATTCAATCAGTTCGATCACTATTAAAATTAATTCGATTAATTTAATTTTTCGTGTTTACAAATAATATCAATTGAATCAATATATACTTCACCGACATCCCTGTGTCACCATCGATTTTCTTACTACTATCGACGGACGATGCCACCATCAAAACCTCCCAATACTAAAATCTCTCACCATTGTTCTATATCTCATGCTTTTGAGATCCCGTTACCACCATTGTCTCGTGCTTCGAAAATCCGGTCGTTAGAGAGGAGATGAACAATACACGTGCGGGGTGATTTCTCGTGTGTTAGGAATAATATTAATCTTCAAATTGTGCTCGAAAGTCTCTCACGTGCGGTTGTCGTCATTGACTACTTCCAAACGCAATTTGAAGTTTAACATGAACGATAGTCTAGTTAGAGAGGAGATGAACGATACGTTTGCAATGATCCCCCATATGCCAGGCATGGTGCCTATCGATAGAGGTGTCATATGATTCGTTGTTGTCGTTCAGGTTATTCGGTAGAGGGGTTATATGATTTGTTGTTGTGGTTCGGGTCATTCGTTTCGAGCTATGTTGGAGGAGCTCTGGCTGTTAATGAAGTCCAAGAGGGAAGCATGTTGTTCATGTATGGTTGGTGTTATTATGGATGCAGAGGTTCAGCCTGGTTCTAATGATGATTAAGCTAAATAAGATGATTTTATGTTACTCGAATAGTCGAACCGGATTAACATAATATTAAACATGCAACATTTTCCTCTTAAAAAAGTTTAAAAATGGGAAATTTAAAGACTCCCAAAGATCTAATTTTTAACTCTAAATAATAATAATAAAAAGCACACTTTTATTATTCAAAACAAAAGACAATGAACCAGTTCTTGGTTCTTACACTCTGCTGTACAAACTTTTCATCCTCAAAGTTTACAAAATACAACCTAAATTGTCTGGCATTTGCAAGCTCCCAATATTTGTTCTATTTTAAATAATTTTGGACACCAAAAAAATAAAAAAAAATAAGTTAAAAAAATGCAAACCTCACAACCATAAAGAATACCCATAAGCTAACTCAACCAGAGACAACAAAGAGGGAAAAAAGGGGAAGAATTTTCTAGACATCCAAACAACCACATGACGGGAAAAAGTTTAAATCCAAATATGTCTATCAATGACCAAAAAAGAAAACCAAAAGCTTCATAGGGGAGCAGAAGCAGCTAAATATGCACCGATGCTGTCCCCCTTTTTTGATCCTGCAAAAATGGGGTTCGGGTTCTTCCCACTGCAACCAAACAAAATGTGTGCAGTTGGAGTGAAATGCAGATTCGATTTAAGATAAAAGAAAAATGAAAAGAACTTGAGCATATTTGCAAGCATGTTTTGTTCCACCTGCACTCTTATTTGCAGGGAGGTTGTAATAAATATCTGACGAATCAAAAGGGGGCTTAGAACAGTTGAAGGGCCATTTTTAGCTTGTTTTGTTTCCACTTAGGCAACTTATAGAATGCATCCTTCTTCATCCCGAACTTCTCCTTGAACTCCTTGGATGACAGGTACGTCTGTGCATATCTCGAATATGAGTCTCGGAGAAATGATTCATAAATGCTTAGAAAAGCACAATGCCATCTTAAAACTATACCTCACGCTTAGTCACATCAATTTCAGAAACAGGATCGGTCGATGTTATTTTGAGACGTTCATAAGGGTATATCGAAAGGCCTTCCTCGTCTTCAGCCTCACCCTCTTTGGCATCTTCTTGTATAGTAAGGGATTCTAGTTTGCTGCTCATGGAATTCTCCTTAGAGTTAGGCTCTGGTGTTGATTTGGGTGTTGGTGGGCTCACTTCACCAAGAAACACACTTACGGTTTTGAGTACAAATATGAAAATAACATGATTTTATCTCCAAAATTAGAAATCGCATACCTTTCACAGCTCTAGGTATGATGGTCTCTCGAGCTGGCGGTGGTTGTTCGAAAGATGCAGTAATAGCTGCAGACTTCTTCGCAGAATCTGGGGTCACCGATTTTGGATACAGTTTTTTAGCCACCGGTGGCGGAGTAGAAAGGTTTGTAGCATTTGGATTCTCAAATGCAGCAGCTAGTGCATTGAAAGCAGGAGACCTTCCCCTCACACGAACTCGTTCAGGACTGAAGGACATACTTCTCGAACGTTGTGATCTATCTGGCACACTACTAGACCTTCCACCATGTGATATAGGTGTTCTCCGCTTCGGTTTCTAAACATGTAATATGATGGTAATCAGAGAATTAACTCTAAATACGATTGTTAAAGTAGTAACAAGAACACATACATACACACATGCTATGTTACTCGGACTCCAGTTAACGTGTGAATGTCGAATACGAGTATGTTTATTTTTTTTAAAGAAAATTTCCATGTAATAAGAAAGTCTTTTGAGAGTTATATTCCCATATCTATACTGGGATATGCTTTGGACACGAGTGTCAAGCATGAATACTTCAAGAAAAACGAAGAGTCTGCAACATAGATAGTGATCACTCGATATTAAGAGCAGTGAAAGTTCAACTCCATAATGACAGACTAAAGTGAAGCCTTACATCAATTGCTGGTGTACACCCGGTTTTCACGATGGTAAGTTTCCTTTGAAATGAGTTTCCGTGCATCTGCAAGAAATAAAAACACTAAGATCCTTGCAAAGTTATATCAACCACGAACATTTCCAATGTAGTAGTAAATATACTTACCGCAGACTTTGCAGAATCCCATGCAAAAAAACGTGTGAAGAAGGGTGGCTCGCTCCCTTCCATGACTATGTAGATCGGAGCTTCACGGGATAAATTTTCTAAGAGAACATCCTGCTCAAGAAATTTCTGAGCAACAACAGAAGGAAAGGTAAGAAAACAGGTGGTATATCTGCAACAAAATTTCAAGTTCCTAAATGATAGTGCATGAACCGATGAAGGACAAGTTCATTTACATTAATATTTAAGTTTTATGATTTAAGCATATGTGGTGGCACTCGACATCCGTAATTTGTTGATGATGAGAATCATACCCTTAAAAAATAGAGTGCAACAACAGTCCACTATATAATCAGTTGATCTTACCTGACAAATGGTCAAGGCCTGCAATTTATTCTTGGAATCAACCTCTTGTCCGACCCACACAAAGATATCCGAGTGGCAATCTAGGATGAATATATCTTCAGTCATCAAATCATCTTGGGTGAAGTTATATATCTCCGTCACCTGCAGATGAACTTCAGTTGAAGCCAACGGTGCAAACAAAAGACAAGAATGTACAAGATTGTTTTCCTTTTAGCATTGTCTTTTCGGGAATATAATGCCATAAGCTTAAAGCATTATTTCATAAGTATCGATGTGATATAATAAAAGTTAGGCATACTTAAAATTTATAAGCATTCTAGCATGATCGATTACGGATTGAACATATAAAGTTACAAAGAGATCAGATAAAATCATTACATTTTAAGAACCCACATAAGGAAAATTAAAATTTCAAACCACATTAAATAAGGATTTATACTGCAGGTTTAGAAAGTAGTAGAAACGTAGATACACACCTTAATATTCCCTGCAGATTGTGGTACAATTTGCAATTAAACATGGCAATGAAGAAAGATAAGAAATTAGAAAATTATAATATCAATGAACATTTTACTTTTCTAGAATCAAGAGACCATAATTAACCATATAACAATTAAAGAGTTACCCATACCTTTCGAGAACGTGCAGGAAAATAGGTGAGGATCACCTTCAGGTTCCCTAGCAATCTTTTGGCTCGGGTATTCGGATTTTCCTCCAAGCAACTCCCAAAACTGTTCAGATTCCGATCCTTCTTTTTGTGACTTGGATTGTAAGTTGGGCTGGAGATTATCAGAAGGGTAACATAAGCCAATAAAAAACCCAAGAAATATCAACCAAATAAACATGAACATGAATCAGAACTTAAAGAATCAAATCAAAAACTCAAATAACTGAACCAAAAGTGAATCATAACATTCAAAACAATAAAGGGAAACTACCCACTTGGCCGTACATGAATCAGAACTTAAAGAATCAAATCAAAAACTCAAATAACTGAACCAAAAGTGAATCATAACATTCAAAACAATAAAGGGAAACTACCCACTTGGCCGTACTAATAAAACAAAGTTCTAGGAAGGAAGTTCAAAATATAAAACGTACCTTTATGATATCTAGTTTTCTCTCAACAAGCTCGTGGTCATCAGGGGAACTTAGGTTTCCAGCCCATGTGAATATGGTGGAACCACTATGTAATATGTAACAGTAGGAGGAGTTCAAAGATGAAGCGACCTGATAGAAGTCAAATACAGAAAAAACAGAAAAGAGCATAAGTTCCATCCTATAAACAATTAACATGCTGCATAACAGATTATATTTTTGTACCTATACTAGCAACTGTTTTAGGACTCATGCTTTCGATTGTCCAGTCAAGGAAAAGGGAAAAAAGGTCCATCAAAACAAGTCAGGTGGAGATTTTACACTTCCCATAAAAATTAGTTCTATCAGGATCATAGTATTACAAGTTCTTAAGGAAACAAAGATAGCGGATGAAACTTGGGACATACTGCTTCGACTTGTATTGCTTGCATATTATCAGGTCCAGAACCCTGAGAATCAGATTTTCTCAAACCTTGAACACAATAAAGCTCTGGAAGATAGAGAAGAATTGAATGGGTTCACTTGCTTCGTGGATGCAAGTCTGGTAATCAGTTAAGATAACATCAGAAGGAAAATAGAAACGTACAGCAAAAGAACAACACTCTATTTAAAAGAAAGCTACCTGGGTAGCCTGGAACTTCAGTGCTTCAACCATTTTGGTTGCTAAAGAGACTGCGGAAACTCTTTCTTCCTGTTAAGCAAAAACTCATGATCAGAAGTGTAACAACACTAACACAAACATTGTGAGAAAAGGTATCATGATAAAGACAAACATATAGAAAATAACATATACGTATAGTAGGAAAATTAACACCCATGGTACGCATGTATGTTTCCTGTTCTGGAGTAAAGACAGTTTTGTCAGAGGAAGTGAAAGGATTATGACACTCAACAGTTCTGGAAATTGAGAGACAAAAGACAGTCAAAGAATACTTAATCACCTCAACACTCTGCTTTCCAATCCATGTTCCTATGAGATACTCTTCTTTGTCTTCTCCAGGATAAGAATATTGAAAAATATAGCAATCCCCGCAGTAAAATTTTGACTGATCAGAAGCTGGAAGGAGAACTTTTTTCTGGCCATTCACACGCCAAACCTGCGCAGCCAGATCAATACTACCATCATTAAACTGGCTTTAAACCCAAAGTCACTGAGATACATATATCATGTCCATAGCATGGAGAGACAAACACCACTGCAGCCCTATCTAATCAAAGTCAGTATATGAGAAAGAGAGATTATCCATTAAATGCAGTCCAAAAAAAACCATAGAACATTGCACAAGTAGAACAGTAATTTTCCATGAAATAAGATATCAAAATCACTCATTAACTGGGAGAAGGAAACATAAAACCTCGCTTAGATATTTGACTATAAAAGGGGCTGGTGGGGGCCAACCCTGCCCACCATCTTTTGAAGACTCAACAAGATGTATTCCCAACTTTACAGTAGGGGTGTTAAAAAAATGTGATCCGATCCGTTGATCAGATCCGATATTCGGATCTCAGATCCGTTTTTTAATTTTCGGATAATTTGGATAAGATATCCGAGAAAAAAAGCGGATAATTGGATCGGATACGGATCAGCAAAATTTCAATTTCGGATTATCCGAAAATCCGAAAATATATTGGACCTCTAACATAATTTACCCAACAATCTTTGTTTGCCCCACCCTTCACCTTCAGCGTCCCTAACTGAATAAAGACTGAAGGCTTACTTTCTCAAAAACCCATTTCACTTTCCCCATTTTCTCTTTACCAGAGATTGTTAGTTTCTCTTATTACTTATCAAATCTCTCTCAAAAATAGCTGCAAGCTTAAGCAGTCTTACTTAGATTAACCCCTCTTTAGTCGACTTCCCAGAAACTTCTTTCACCTTCATTTTCTGTTAAACTTGCATATTTTCTCAGTCTCCAGCTCCTATAACTTCCCATTGGAGAAGTACAATATATTAACGAAGAGGCTGTTAGTTTCTCCCTTGACTTGAAACTTTTTGTGGGTAATTTTTCTACTAGTTTAGATAGTACTAACTGCTAAACTTGTGGATTTACTTGAAAGTGCTGAAATATTTAGATAATTGAGTTACTTTTGTCGTTTTCTTTGTTTTTTCTAGTAATTCTCAAAGTGTATGTTTATTCATGTGTGAATGGCTTAACTAAAATTTTCAAACAATCCAAAAAAAGCTACCATTGTTGAGCACAGCAGAATGCATAAAGACTAAAGGGTTTTAATGAAGGTTGTTTGCAAAAGTATATTGATTTGTAATAGTTTATGGGTAAATTACATTACATGACATTGTATTTTTTATCAAATTAAAATTTATATTCGGATCCGGATATCCGGTTATCCGATCCGAAATTTCGGATATTTCAAACAATCCAAAAAAAGCTACCATTGTTGAGCACAGCAGAATGCATAAAGACTAAACGGTTTTAATGAAGGTTGTTTGCAAAAGTATATTGATTTGTAATAGTTTATGGGTAAATTACATTACATGAAATTGTATTTTTTTATCAAATTAAAATTTATATTCGGATCCGGATATCCGGTTATCCGATCCGAAATTTCGGATATCCGATTATTTGAATATCCAATTTTTTCGGATCGGATACGGATCACAGTTTTGAATGATCCGAATTTTCATATCGGATAGTATCCGATATCCGGGAAAAAAAATTATAGAAGTTGAAGGCCTCATTAAAAACTCCCTTCGTATTCGTCCATGTACTAAGAAGTATGTTAACGAACATTGGAAGGAAGAAAAGAGTACCTCATAGTTTATTAATAATAGTATCGAATACATATGGATACACGGAATATTCTCGAATTTACACCATTACAACAAACCAGAAAAACCTAGAACTCTCACTTCCTCAACCAGAAAATCCCATCGACAATTATCTTTTTCTAATTTACACCTCCAGCAAAAAAAAACAACGCAAAAGAACAAAACACAAAAGAAAACCAACACCCGTGATCATTAAACTAAATCAAAGCCCCAATTGAAGAAACGAGATTTAATGAGTATCTACTTCGTCAGGGACCCAAGAATTTGGTTTGAAGGAAGGCCCAATTTCATGCACCATGATTTTGAATGAGTTAGTACCGACCTTCAACTCCAACAACTCGTCAATTCTCAAATTTGCCTTTGTGAGGATTTGAATTTTCACCCGATCAAAAAATGATGGTGATTGACAACTTTCTTCGATTGCTAATAAATTACCCCACTTGTCTGCAATGTTTTTGAAAGTATCCTAATTCCAAGCGTGAAAGGGAACTTCCTCGCAAACTAACCACACTCGACGACATTCCACCACCAGACTTTCTGACCAGGCTTCAACTCTGGAGAACCACTTAGCAGGAGTCTGTGATTCGTCATTCTTCACACTTCTCAATGAAAAAGAGTCTTCAAAAATCATAAGTATTGCATTTCCAGCAGCTCTCATTAATGAGAAATCAGTGAGTCCATTGGCTTGCATTTGACTAGCGAGATTACCGATTTTGATAGTCCTTGCACCAACCCACTAGACATTTACTCAACACGTGGAGTTTATCCTCGTCCATAGCACCTTCAACTTCACTATGATTATTCCTCGAAACAACTTCCATCCCCGATTTGTGGTGAATAGTTGTAGAGGTCTTTCTCCAAAAAGAATGTCGAGGTTTAAATTTAGCTAAAGAAACACTAATTTTGCTTTCGTCAATATAGGAGCCATTCATTTATGAGATTGCTTTTCTTGCTTCTTCGATTTTTGCAAACAGATGAACCCAAAACGAACCCCTTTTAAATTTCTTTTGTTAGGAATGAAAGCATCAATAACCGGACCGTGGGTGAAAAAAAAAAGATCCAAACCTCTTCAAATGGATTTCTATAGTAAATTTTCGATAAATAACGTGTAACAACCACTTCTGTACCCATTACGGATTTTCGGTTGGCCTTCCTTCCACCAATTGTGAAACTCAATTCTCCTCCGTCTTGCTTCTTCATACGACTTTTCATCAGAATACCCCTTCGTATGCATTTCCCCACTTGATCTTGACTTAACCTTACCCCTTCTATCTCCATCGCTCAACGACTGCTTCCGATTACCACCATTAACAATTTCCTTCTCAACAGGTGTATCCCGCCATTCACGGCCCTCGGCGAGTTTTTGGAGACGTTCACGATTTTTCGACGGTGATTGGATAACTCGTAGTCGCCTCCTAGCCTTCATCTTTGAGCCATAACTCTCAGGCAGAACCATAAACCGAAGTATGGCCTCTCCGTTGGCAAAACCCAAAGGTGAGAAGGCCTTGTATAACCTTGGAACCAACCTACCTCGAATCCGAGACGATCCAGCGGCTACCGAAGGAGAAAACATTATAAGCCGAACTGATGTCGTCCGATTTAAGGATAAGGAACCCAAGCTCAGAACTGAATACTGTAGCCGGGAATAATAACCGAAAATTACTGTAGCCGGGAATAGTAACCGTCGACGGCAGCAGAATTGAAGAAATAATCGGCTTAGGTTCACTGTGGAAGCCTATCCTTGATGCTGGCGTCGAAGCGAGCAAACCTGGAAATCCCGGTGTTTAACTTCGGAAGAGAAGAACGGAAATTTGGAGATAGGTTTGGGTTAGCAGTGAAATGGAGGTGGAGGTTGCGTCGGTCGATGGTGGATAATATTTTCACAAAGCAACAGCTTGTTTCTTCATGAAAAGAAGCTGACGGAATCAACAATCTTCCTCTAGATCTATTCCGATCTAGTTCGATTTTGAAAAAAACCAACGTCCGATAAGAGAGGATTCAAATGGTATATTTTCCTTCTTTTTCCGATGCCGGCGAGCGACGGTCGGAGACTATTGATGGTGACTGTCGCGGCAGCGAAGTGGTGGCCAACCACTGGGTTATGAAAAGAGTGACGCCGGGGAGAGTGTATGAGGTTTTACTAGAAAAAAACTTTTTGAAATCGCCTGGAATCTAGTGAGAAGCAGGAGCTTCTCTCACTAGAAGTCAAAAAATGCGTCCTCAGATATCCGAAAATGAACACACCTACTTTACAGTAGGTAAAACTCAACCCCTATGAGAAATTTGTAACGGACATATTAATTCATAATTCGTCATACACAATTACCAACTTTGTTTTCCTTCAAAAAAAAATAATTATTTAACTTCCTCTTTTACCTTTTTTGGATTAGTAAATGTTTATTAATCCAAATGCAGCAGGAAGGGAAATTGCTACGTAAGAACTACGCTTGCTTATATGTTTAAGCAAGATAACATGCCTAAAGACAGAACAAACAAAACTCTTAACAGTGATATAAGCCAATCATTGGAACCAAAAAGATGAGTTACTAATATTCTTCAAGACTTCGACAGCTTGGAATGGCAGTAAATCTTCAGTCTAACAACCATAAGGTACCTTTTTTTCTACATTTGTATAAAATAAATATTAATGCACATGACCATTAACTCGCATCATGAATTGTTCTTTCCAATAAAATCAAATACACAAATTGACGCCAAATATTTAAGCAGCCAGTTTCTTACTTTGTTAATAACAGAAAATGTTATCTTATATCTGAATTTACTGTTTTCAGTTTTTACGTTTAACTTCAATCATATTCTAGTATGCATTACTTTAATGTCAGTTCAACATCCCCCAAGTTAAAATTTCTAGCTTCACTGTCTGGGAAGCCTCGCAGAAAAGGATCATGATACTTACAAAGATTCAGCACATGGTAAAACATACATAAACGATATAAGTATAAACATACCTGCAAATTTCCAGTGCAATCAATATATGGTTGGGGTTCTTCCTTCACTGGAGCAGCTTTTGCTAGACCCTTGACATTCAGCCCTTGGCGTCGTAAAAGTGCTACAAGAACCAGTGAAATATGTTGATGTTTCAAGTTGAAAAATAATGATTATTTCATGGCTAAGATGGTAAAAATATTAAGCAAATACAATTTGTAATGCAAAAACAATAAAATTGCAAGATATTTCAGTTACTGACCAGCAACTTTGCTTCTACCGTCCTCAGTAACAGCAACATTAGTGGTCTGGGGCCAGAACTCAAACTTCGACTTAAATAAAACAGTCTCAAACCCCTCAATTATACGAATTATTTGGGATTTCGGTCTATCTGAACCACGGATTAACTCCTGCTTGGTAACACCAACAATGCAAAAGGAGTGAATGAGAAATCCTAATAAAAGTTAGTCTCAATCACCTTAGACAGCTACTACCTCAGCTGCTCCACTTGCGCTCTTTCTTTCATCGAGAGAAGTATTTCTTCCCATCCATACAAACACTTCGAACCCACAATCCAAAACATAGCATTTATTTGTGTCCAACAACTCCCTCGTCAAGGAATCAGTTTCAACAGGCTTTGCCTGCCCCTTCTCAACACTTGAAAAGCAAACATAATTGAATGAAAGCATTTTTTAGAAGTACAAAATCATAGGACCCAAAAGAAGTCCCTTTATCAAATGCAAAAGTATTTTTCTTTTCACTCAAAGATAACTCTTAGTATATTTAGAGAAAGCAAAAAATTGCATTTGTTGACGTAATACTAATCGACCAATCATTGAACGGACATAATCACCATCGCCAAACCATGAATAAAAATTACCTAAGTAACTTGGCAGGATAAGACCCAACAGGTTTATCCTCATCACTAGCAGTCTTCCTTGGGAGTGGAGCAAAGCCACCAAAGAATCCCCAAAATTCTCCAGTATCAGCATCGGCCATCAACTTTCCATCCTCTGCATAGAGTAATAGGATAGAATCTTTAGTTTATATACAATTATCCACTTTTCACTCCCTGTATCTTATTATTCCTTTTCTTCCTTCAAGATCAGTATCTGTTGGTTTACTCACCAATGGCAGCTACCTCGCATTTCCCATCATGATAAGTATCTTTAATGTATTGGACAACTTCTAGGGTTTTAGCTCTCTCTTGAATGGATGAATTGGAGCCATTAAATTGAAATATTTTAGACTTTGTATCCAGTATAAAGATGTCATCATGGTTAAGTGAGGATCGAGCAAATGGAACCTGCCATATGACATGTGTCATCCAACTTCTTGAAAGAAAAGTATTGAATTGCACTCAAGAAAGAGCATTGTTAGTCATTTGGAGATAAATGAGGCCAAAAGACTTGCCTCTTTTACATGGACAACATGTTTGCCTCTACAGACAAACAAACGTATCTTATGTTCCTCTTCCTGAACATGTTTGAACCCAGATGCTACTCCACCTTCCTGGGGTATGATACATGGCTTAAAATACGAAAGAAACTTCTCGGTTTCATGGCCCTGGATTTCACGATATTGAACAGCACGTCCTCCAAGGGCAGCATCAAGTTCAACAGTCTTGACTGCAGCGGCACCTGCTTCATCCTATGATAAACAAGTTGCGGTCACAAAATTGAACTACTATTTCTATTTAGTTTTGAAATTCAATCCATATTTACTAAAATGTTAAGAGTTGAACAAGAAAAATGACGTTTGAGGGAACAAGGTTTACCTGGGATGTATCTTTACCGAGCCAGTAGTGGATATCATGACGCAAGGCACCACTTTTTAAGGCAGTTGTCTGAGAAAAGAAAAAATAGTAAAATAAAAGAACATTAATCTGAGAAGGAAAACTTAGATGCGTCTTAAAGCCTCAAACTACAAGTATCCCAAGTAATATATGAGTACTCGGTTTTTATAAATATCCCCAATGGAAATGAAACTATAAGTCTAGAACATCAGCTAAATGCTTATAACCTGGCAGAGTTTATCATTAAAATCCTCCAACACACTGTTTTCTAAATTACCATTGCCTTTTCATGGTTGCATTAAAAATTAAAATAAGTACACAAGCTTAAAATTTTGGTGCCAATAGAAGCATGCAATATCTAAAATCTAATTTGATGCTCCCTAACAAAACAACTTGCCTTCAAAATAACATAGGAATCGCCTGTGAAAAATTTGCCATGAGATGACTTCGTAACCGGAACAGGGCGAAAGTTCTCAATGCGCCAGATCTCAGTTCCACTTCACACTGTTAAGGAGAATTATTCATAAAGAAGAGCAACTCAAAAGCAGACATACCCAAGATTAAAACAGCAGTAGATTGCTAAATATAAACTCTAACTCTACATTAAGTGTACAACCTAAACAAAAAAATATTTTGAATATCGATCTAAATAACAGTAAACAATCAGGATGATGATCCATGTAACACATCAAGTTTCAACAAGTGAAGGATACGCTTTTTGCCCGGCTCCCTGAAAAGCGGGATCTAAATCTCTCATGGAAACCGCCATACTTCTTATGCAGCTTTAAATTTATGTTTTGATCTTCCGGGTCTTAAGCTTGAAGGAAGGAATAGATTTAACCTGAAACATAATTGCCACCATTAGTTATATAGATAAATAAATTTGGAACCTGTATTCATTTAGTTATTCATTAGGTAGAAGAATGGCTCGCACTACTCTACAAAGCCAATGCTTAAATGTACAGAATCTATCATTGTATTACATTTCCACATCAAACACTTCATCAAAAATTAACAGAAACCACCCATATCTCTTATCTGACTCCCAGAAAAGGACGAACACGAAGCTTCATTGTTCTTTCCTTTTTCAGGAAAATAAAAAAAGGTGAAATATTTACAAAATTCTTCATTATGGACACAAAATAGCTACTGACCGGTAAGAGTATCGATAGTTAAATCAGTCAAACTAGTTCAGACATTAACGACTCATAATCCAACGTTCCGATGGCCTATAAATCCCCCCTTTTCTCTTCTCTTTATATGCTCTCGTTGGAATTCTTAGTCCATTTTAAACCGCAGAGCTAACTTTAGCATGGGTAGCATTCGAATAAGATCAACTCAAAGACAAATTCTTAAATAAATCAGCTAAGACCAAGCTCAGGCTCTCATGGAATTCCATTTGATAAAGCATATCGTTTGTTTGACACTTTGACTGTCCAGTCCTACTAGATCCATGTTTGCCAAACCCAGAAGGGAAAAAAAAGAATTTCCTAATTTTTTTGGAAATCCAACATTCCATCACTGTGTTTTAAATTTTACAGTTCCCCATATATCGAAATACAATGTCATGGAAATAACAGAAAGGTCGGATTTTCATTGAAAATTCATTAAAATAAAATAAAAACATAATTAAATCATGCTCCCTAAAATCAGTTCCTACTCAGAAAAAATCAGGCATATAAAAGAAGCTACTTCATCAAAGACGAGCTGCTCGTTTAAACCCCCAACACATCATCGATCAATAGATCAAGTCTTCAAACACCAAATGCTCCAACTTCATAAAAACTCCCAAATCCAAAAAAATATACACTTGAAGCTAATATATCTTCTTGAATTCAGCAGATAGAACTTCAATTCAAGATACCCAGATACCAAAAATCAACAAAAAAAAGAGTTTAAAAACGATAAAAATAACAATTACCTGGTGTTGAATTTGAAGATGAGAATCGGAAAGCAAGCAGAACCCAGATACAAAAAATCAAAGAAAAACAATACCAAAGTGTTTTGAGATAAAAAAAACCAAAAAAAAAAGAAGAAGCAAACTTTAGAAAGCGAAACAAAGCATGAACAAGAGAGGGAGGGAAAAAGTTAGAGAGGGAAAGGAACAAAAGAGAGAAAAAGGGTTGAGGGAATTGAAAGGGAATGATGACTGCCAGTCTGCCAGTCCTGCTTATCACTAATGGCAACCGAAATTATTTATAAAAAAAATACTCAAAATGAACTGGAAAATCTCGTTAATAATTAATTAATAATGTAAGTTGAAATATTTAAAGACGAATTAAGAGTAGAGTCTTAACAGAGTTAAAATTTTCTCAGGAAAATATAATAATAGCAATTAATTGATACTAAAAATGGAATATGGAAATAATATAAAAAAATATTAAAGGATTATTGCCTTTCTTCACGGCTTTTTAATCCTTTTACAAAGATTTTTCCTTGATTTTTGTCTCGGGATCTTTGTGTTTGGTAAGAACATTGAATAGTGCTTTATTTCTTTTAGAAAAATTGATTAAGTAGCTTTAACAATATATAATTCATTGATTATTTTTAATTAAATAGTTATATATTAATTTAAAACTATATAATAATTTAAAATATAATACAATATATAACTTTGTGTATAATCATTTTATCATCACTTTTCATAATTTTTTTTGTTAAAAATTGATTCTCATCGAATTAAAATTCAAACAATTTTTATGGAAAAAAAAAACTTTTCATAGTTTAGGCTTGAGAGACGACTAAAATTCATTATTAGGATAAACTACATAAATGGTCCCCGACTATAAGGTGATATTTTATTGAGTCTTTCGACTATTAAAAGTTATAAAATAATCCCCTGACTATAAAACATTGCTTTTTTAGGTCCCCTGACCATTAAAAAACACAAAATGATCACCTGACTATTCATTATATTCTAAACTCATCACTTTTCGTTAAAAAAATGATAACAATTTAAGTTAGACGGTAGTATGCTAACGAATATATGATATAATATGAACACATAATCTCAAACGATTATCATATCACGATTAGCAGGTTAATATACAGCTTAAACTACCATAAATATTTTAAAGAAAAATGATGAATTTGGAATACTATGAACAGTCTAGTGACTATTTTATAACTTTTAATAGTAAAATTACTTAAAAAAAACAATGTCCCTTAGCTATGGTTTATTTTATAACTTTTAATAATCAAATGACTCAATAAAGCAATACTTTATAGTCGAGGGGTCATTTATATACTTTACCCTAATTACTATTATTTAAACACGATTATAATCATAGTTAAATTCTTTATAATACATTAAAATGCGATTGATGTTATAGTTAAATTCGCTCAATGATAATAAATTATAATTTTAAATATTAAATTAAAAATTTCGACTCTTATCATAATTGAGTTCATCCTCGAAAAAAATATTTATTGATTATAAAATCTTTATCTTATATATTGTATTAGATATACCTACTACTATCATAATTGAATTCGTCATAGAAAAAAATATTTAGTGAAATAATAATAATAAAATATTTTTCTAAAAAATAATTCCCAAACCTCAATATTTAATTTATTTATAGTATATATATACATCATTAAAACTTTTAAAAAAATATTTTTAGTATTAATGTAAAATTATTATGAAAATATAATTTAAATATGCATTTCAAATTTATTATCAGTGCAAAAATAAACATAATTGAGATAAAATATAATATTATTTATATTAATTCATTATACGGTAATTTATTTATTTACAAGTTAAAATTAATTTCTTTATTTTTTTCGGTAATATTAATTTCTTTATCTTATCTATACACCATAAATTGAAAAATCTCTTACCAAGGTTAAATATTTTTATTTAATATTTTTCATTTTGTTTTTAAATATTTTAAAAAACTGAAAGGAAACGGTCCAAGAAATGCTAGAATCTTCCAACATCAAGCAATTTTAAACATTGAACAAAAGAATACGGTAGAAATATTTATAGTACAATATAAATGTAATACAATATAGTTATAAAATATAGGTTTAATAGTTACTTTTGTCCCTGTAGTAAATTCAATTTATCATTTTCGTCTTTATCTTTTTTTAATCAATTTAACCCTCAAAGTTATTTAGGTTGTTCATCATAGCCTTCGAAGTTTGATGACAGTTTTGAATAACAAAACTGTGAGTCTTTTAATACCTAAACTTTCAATTTTTTTAAAATCATACCTAACGTTTAATTTTCATTTCATTTTAATATATTGCCATTAAAAAATTAACATGTTTAGTACCTAAACTATCAGTTTTGGTCCGTTTTAATACCTAAACTTTTATTTTGTTTTTCAAAACTTAACATGAAATCTTGAACGGAGGTACTAAATCAAAACAAAAATGAAAGTTTTTAGCGGCGGGTACTAAAATGAAACAAAAACTAAGCTTTAGGTAATTTTGAAAAAAAAATTAAGACATGAATGTTGACATCCGTTCATCGCAAAGTTGGGGTTTATGGAAACTCCTAAAATTAAGACATGAAGCTCGTCCTGTTCTGGACGCTGGAAATACAACAATTACAACAGTTTGGGATGCCATTAGAGTCAAGAAAGCTATTGTTCCTTGGCAGAAAATTGTTTGGTTTCCTATGCACATTCCTAAGCATAGTTTAATCTCTTGGATGACTTTGCTTGATAGGCTTCCTACAAGAGAAAGACTAAATCGTATGGGACTGCAAATGTATTTTATGTGATCAGCCTTTGGAAACTAGGGACCATATTTTTTCTGCTCTGTCCTATGGCTAATTCAATCTGGAAAAATGTTTTTTCTCTCTCGGGACTTCACTTCTTCCCTTGCCCGTGGGACGCTTTTTGTGCAAGGGCTTCCAATGCTTAGAAAGGCAAATCAATGCTCACTCTTATTCTGAAGTTATCTTTTAATGCTACTATTTACTTACTATGGGATGAAATAAACAAACGAATGTTCCAAGGTAGATCCAAGAATGCTCAAGAATTATTCCATACAATCAGAGATATAATTGGACTGCACTTAAGCAATAGGAAATTCAATTTTAATGACAATGTTAATATTA
The DNA here is from genome assembly GCF_006381635.1 of Hibiscus syriacus. Classification (NCBI taxonomy): domain Eukaryota; kingdom Viridiplantae; phylum Streptophyta; class Magnoliopsida; order Malvales; family Malvaceae; genus Hibiscus; species Hibiscus syriacus. The sequence continues at coordinate 111,462 of NW_024063339.1, read as the reverse complement.
CTCTTTCTAGGAATTGGAATATAGGGTGATCTTTGTTTTTGTGTTGGATGATCATTGTTTATTTCGCTCCTTATCAAGTATCAATACGATACTCATTATTAGTTATATATGGATACTCGAATCTCCTCTCCTTATCAAGTATCAATACGATACAAATTATATCTCTCCCCCTCATCCGCACAGGGGCGGATGCACTAAGACCCGCACGGGGTCAAGTGCTCCATATTAGTTTAGAAAAAATTATTAAATTTAGTTTAATATAATAAGTATAAAAGGGGAAATTTTAAATACTCATTATTTGTAAGAAAATAATATTAGAATTTTGGACCTTCATTCTTAAATTTTTGAATCCGTCACTGCTTGTCGGGACATATTGTCTGAATACACAAAATGTACTCGCCTCATCATGACTAAAATCTTGAATTAGGGTTTACGGTTCACTTACCAAACCTTGATACTATGGTGAAAGTTACTAAGACGGTAGATAGTCACTTAGGAATTATAGAACTAGGTTCGAGTTCCTCAATTGCTTAAAAAATTTGGGTGAAAATTTGACATGCAGCATTTCCTCATCTTCTTCTTCTTTTTTTGAAAAGTTTACAAGTTAGTCCTTAAACTTTTAATTTATCTTTCGTATTCTTTTCGATTTGACCTTTATACTTTCATTTATTACTTTTCAATTTTTAATTTAATCCTTAATTGAACCATTATTTTATTTATTTATTTTTTGAAATGAGTATGTATGATTAATCAAAGAAGCCCATATTAGGGGTCATTGTCTTGCTCATCTTCACGGAGGAGGTTCTCATGTAAGGATAATCCACAGGGAAAGGGGAAAATCAAATCGTCACCCCTGTTTCGTCGTCGAATTAGGGATGGGGTGTGCGGTGTAATGGGGAATTAAGAAGAGAAAACATATTAAAAAAATGGACAATTGCAAACTTGTCCCTAAATTGCTTTAGATTTACAAAAAAATCCATGATTAAATTTTATCTAAAGTTCAAGGGCTAAAACAAAAATTAAACCATTTTATTAACGTGCCACATCATCAAATCGTTAAATCTTTAACAGCCGTTTAGGGTAAGTGATCACATATTAATTAAAACGAAACAAAAGTGACCAAATCTTAATTAAAATGAAATGAAAGTGACTACGAATTAATTTTTTTTAAATAGAGTGACCATACATTTATAAAACTGAAACAAAAGTGATCAACTTTGTAGTTTACCTAGAAAATATTACACCCCACATCTTAATGATAAATTATTAATCTCACGTAAGAAAATAAACTATAAAATTCGTATATATTTTTTTTTGTAAAATCCTCTTGCGTTAGCGAGGAATCAACGCTAGTCCAAGCAATGGGAAAAGGAAGAGAAATGCTTAATGGAGTGAACTTTCGCGACAACTTATGGTAGTTACCAATGTTTTTCTTTTCTTTTTCGATTTATCGACTCGTTTTTTGGGTCTAATTTCAATATACTATCAGATTTTGTACGATAATGGTGCGAGGAAGTTCGCCGTGTTCGGAGTACCGCCGATCGGTTGCACCCCGAATGCGATTTCGCTGTATGGAACCAATGGGCCACCTTGTGTAGACATCCTGAACCAGGCTGCAGTCCTTTTCAATGAAAAACTCCAACAACTCATCCGTGAACTTAACAAAAGTCTAATCAAAGCTAAATTTACCTATCTTAATCCGCCCGGAGCTCCGGTTGATATCGAGGAAATCGGTAAACAGCCCTTGTTTTGCCTCTCGTATAATCGTTACAATTAGACTCGTTCACGGATCGAACACTATGACGCTATCGAAAAATTAATTAAGGTGTTGTGTGTGCATTTAGTGAAAATGGGTGCATGCTGCAAAACCGGAGGCGGCGCCGGAGAACTATGCGTTCGGAATTCGAAGCCATGTAGTGACTCAAAGAAGCACATATTTTGGGATGGTGTCCATATTACGGAGTGTCAAATGGAGATCATGGCCCAAAATGCCTATAGCTCCAACAACACTCATTGTGCTTCTCCATTCAACATTCATAAATTAGCGATGCTCTGATATAATCTTAATTCGGAGTTCGGTTTAACATTCTTTCATAAATTACCGATGATGTTTTAGTTTAATGATAAGATTATGGTCGTAGGAATTTTAAGATTCGATATTCGAATTTAATCCTGTGTAAATCATGTCTGAGTTTTCTCTAAACTTGTGTAAGTCTTTCTATATGTTGGTCTTGTGGTCTAGGTCTGAATACATTTTGGTTATCGGTTAGAATGCACTGTGTAATGATTAATTGTAATTATAGTCGTTTAGTTTTACCATAAAATGATAAACTATCGGTTCTCACTCTAGAATCCGATTTCTTTTTATATTAGTGGTTTATTTTATTGTTTGTGCCGACCCTGAAATTTTATTTGTATCAAACCCATATGAAAATTTTTAATCATTAATGTGTGTGTGCCCACTCTCGAAAATATTCATGGATCCGCTACTGTTGTTTATCCTTTGTGGAATCAATGTTAGCCGTGCTGAACTTGCAAAACTAGGTAAATGCAAGTTCCCAAGTGCCATACTATATTCGGTGTCTCGTTATCAGATAACGGGAACAATAATAAACTCGAGATGTCGGCCAAAGTAAATTATCCACCTTATGAGAATGATTTTCCTCAAGGACCAATCGGAAGTAGGGGTGTTCCATCGGTCGGTTCGATTAATCGACCGAACTGAATTTTCGAAATTCTATTAACTGATTTTTTTCCCTTTACCCATTAATCGAACATAATTTTTTTCAAAAATAATTGACCAAATCGAACAAAGTTCGATTAATCGGTCAGTTAACCGAATTAATCGAAATATATAGATAATATATATTATATATTAAATAGTTTATATTTTAGGTTAATTCGGTTAACATTGAAGTTTAAACACTCTAATATATAAATTATATATATATATAGCTAGTATTAATTTTTTAACAATTACGGTTAATTTCGGACCGAATTAACCGATAATCGAAGTTTGAAAAAATCATTAACTGTTAATTGACCCAACCTAAAATTAACTGACAGGTTAACCGAAAAAACTTCAGCTGGCTCGATTAAATCGGTTTTAACCGAAGTTTGAACACCCACAACCGAAAGGTTCAGCAATGGTCGAACCATGCAAGATTTTATATTTATAAAAAAAAATTGTTTCATGTTAGACTTTGATTAGTCATTTACAAATGCGGACAAGTTTAGGTAAAATTTTGAAACTCGTGTTTCATGTTATACTTTGACAACAATGGATAATGTCGTTATCATACACGAGTTATGATGTGTTGCGCAGGATGCCCGAATACCGTTCGACGAATATCGCAAAACTATAATCTCAAGAATTACAACGTCTAGATGAAATGATTCGACGATAAAATTACTTCCAAGACAATGCATTTATTTGATTCAAGTTGGAAGCAATGACCGCATCAACAATTATTTCAAACCAAAGTTTTATTTACCGATTACTTTAAATGACTTCAATATATGATATCAGACTATGTACGATAATGGTGCAAGGAAGTTTTTTGTATGCTGATCAGTTGCACTCTGTACTCGATATCGGTGTTTCGAACCAATGGATCGATTTGTGTAGAAAAATTAAACAAGGGTGCAACCAGTTTCAATAATAGATTCAAGCCACTGCTCGATCAAAATGGAACGGTACTAGCACATGTTAAGGACTGATATAGAACATTTTTAAGTTTTAGAATTAATATAAGAATGAGATCATAGTTTAGGGACTCAAAATGAAGGTCAATCGAAAGACGTATACCGACCGTTTAGCATATCGTTTACGTGTAAAATTAGAAATTTGGTGGTTAAAGTCTTTTTTTTTTTTCTCGTGGTGGATCCATATATATAGTTTCCCCACTTTGTTAATTATCACAAAAATTCAACCCCCTTCTCACATAATCTTCTTACTTGTTATCATTGATTTCTTTGGTTCTTCATCTTCCATGGAATCAAAACTTAAGTTTTGAGCCATGGGAGCTGGTGGCGATTTCAATGTTGTTAGCATTGTCGAACTCGAGAAACGGGGCGAATGCAAGTCCAAAAGTGCCATGCTACTTTATATTCGAGGACTCGTTATTAGATAATGGGAACAGTAATAACCTTGCAACGTCGGCCGAAGTAAACTATCCACCTTACGGGATTGATTTTTCCCGAGGACCAACCGGAAGGTTTACCGATGGTCGAACCATGCATGATTTTATCTGTATGATCTTTTCTCGACTCGTCCATATATTTTCAAAGTATTGTTCATGATTGCTCATCGATATTTAGCTTGTAACATATATGATGATAGTTAAGTTTTTGGGGTTCGAAGATTATATGCCACCTTTCGCCGAATCGGAAGGGAAGAACATTCTCACAGTGTCAACTACGCGTCCGGTTCCGCGGGCATTCGTGGCGAAACTGGAAAACATCGGCTAAATTCGAAAATCTATTTTTCAAGTTAAACTTTGATTAGTCGTGTAATGTCTCGAAATAGTCTAACGATGTTTTATTTACGAACTTTGACATACGATATCAGACTCTGTACGGACTTATCGGTTATCATATAATGCGAGGAAGTTTTTTGTGCACGGGTTAGGGCTGATCGGTTACACTCCGTATGCGGTATCGATGTTCGGAACCGATGGAGCAGTTTGTGTAGCAAAAATTAACAGGGATGTAGCCAGTTTCAATGATAGATTCAGGCAACTGCTAGATCAACTCAACAAGAATCTAACCGATGATAAATTTACCTATCTTCATCCTTCCGGGAGTCCAATTGGTTTCGGTAAACATCTCTACCTTTGTTGTTCGTGTGAATTCGGATACGGTTTAAGATGAAAATATTTGTATCCGACCCGAAATTATTCCTTACATATTTAGGGATAATTGTAATAATATATATTTTTATGTTTTTTTAATTAGAACTCTATTTTACCCAATAAAAAAATTATATGTATGTGTCAGGTTGGGTCGAATGTGAGTGTGTGTTTTCATCTCAAAAACCAGATCAAATTTGTGTAGGATGGAACCTCTCCAAACCTGAAATAACTAATAGGTGAAGGAGTATATTATTCAGTTGGGTCGGGTCAGTCGAAATCAGATTCATGCACATCCCTAATCTAACCTACTAGTTATCTCCAGGGGCGGAGTGCATCATCATTATTTGGGAAAATAGTTAAATTTAACTTAATGCATTAAGGAAAAACTAAAAAGATTAAAACATTTATATACACATTATTTTTAATAAAAAATTAAAATTTTAAGTCTTATTATTAAATTTCTAGATTCGCCATTGGCTATCTCAAAAGCCAAATTCATGTCATACATATCAAAATTGTGTTAAAAAATTATGTGATTCCACAAAAAATATTTCTGATAACATCCGACGAATTTCTTAAAAAAGAGTAAACTACGTATTTAGTACTTAAACTATCAGTTTTGATTCGTTTTAGTATCTAAACTTTCAATTTTTGCAGAACCATTCCCAACGTTTAGTTCTCATTTCATTTTACTATCCCTCCATTAAAAACTTAAGGCGCTTAGTACCTAAACTATCAGGTTTGGTCCGTTTTATTACCTAAATTTTCAATTTTTTTCGAAACGTAACTTTATATTTTGAATGGGGTACTAAAATGAAACCAAAATTAAAGTTTTTAACGGCGAATGATAAAACAAATCAAAAGTAACAATTTAGGTATTAAATACATAATTTACCTAAAAAAATGGTTAATTCCGACGGAAAGCTTTCGTTGGTAAAAAGACTAAACCTTATTGATTAAAGGTGGTGTTACATTTTGGTTGCATGTTGTCGGGGGGGCTTTCAGTGACGAATAGCTCGTGCTGCAAAACCGGTGCCGGTGACGGAGAGCTTTGTGTTCGTAATTCATCGCCGTGTAGTACCCCGACACAACATTTATTTTGGGATGGTGTCCATCCCTCCGACGCTTGGAACGAGATCGTCGCCAACTTCAGTATTCTCACTGTTTTGTAAATTCACTATTTAGTACTCTAATTTTGGAAAATGGTGTATAAGTATGACTAAATTTAAATTAGTCCTTAATTGATTTATAAACTTAGCCTTGATTTCTTGATTAATTCAAAGTGATCCATAATTTGTAATTAGTTAACAAATTTAGCTTAAATTTCTCCATTCATGCGATTTAGTCTTAATATGTTTCCTTTTCTTGCAACTTAACTTTTGTGCGTGTTCATTATTTCATATTGTTTTTTTTACTTTATTAGTCATCATCATTAGAATCCCACCATGTGTAATCTTCTCTCAAATCCGACCATGATCTCGGTGAAGATGAGGACCAAACTTAAGGGTGTTCGGTTGTACTCAGTGAAAACAACCACCATAGACTCTAATCGTGTGAAGAGCCCGACCCGCTATTTTTTTCGAGTTTTTGGGTTGAGCCTTGGTCACAAAATAATAGTTAATCGAGTACCACCGACCAGATACTTGATTTATTATATATTTTTTTCATTTTTCATTTTTATTTTATAAACAATTAAACCAAACTCGTGTAAAAGTGGTGGCGAACGACCTTCAACCATTAGACAAATTAAGACGATCACAGATCGGTTGCAAATCTCACAGCTAGTCAAACCCTAATTTGAATGAACCATATTTACTTATAATCTTTACTTATAATCTTTACCTTTTCCCCTCTTAGAATAAAAAAATTAATATAAAATAAAATGAGAAAAATATATATAATAAATCGGGTACCGGTTTGGGTAGCCGGTTAATCGACATTTTGTGACCCATGCTCGACCCATAAACCCGAAAAAATAGCAGGCCAAGTACACGACCTGGAAAATCGGGTATTTTTATTATAAATATCCGATATTTTTTAACTGGGTCGAAGGGTCAGGTCAATCGGATTATGTATTTTTGAATACTCTTATGTGGCATGACATGTGACATCATTCGATTGGATGATTAAATTTATTTTAATTTATTAGAAGTTGACTAAATTGAGAGAACATGTAAATAACATGGACCAAATGTGTGATTATATCAAAATATTTAACTATTGTTAACGACAATTAACTCGGGTTGACCACATTTTAATTAAATAAAAACGAAAGTGATCATATCTTAATTAAATAAAAATGAAAGTGACTGTATCTTATGTTTTTTAAAATCAATGACCAAAAGTGGACAAGACACAAAAATAAGTGATCATCTATGTAGTTAACCCAAAAATTTATTAGGTCTCACTCAATTAAAAAATTGTATTTATAGAAAATAAAAAAAATATTTTATCCCTATTATAATAAATTTCTAGTTATGCTCCTGTTGAGGTTACCAGTTCGAGCATCAGGAATGTCAGAAGTGTGAGCGTTTAATGTAAAATGATTAAGAATTATCTTTGAATAGACACTATCTCGTACTTATTAGAATTTAATAAAAAAATAATTTCAGTACATGGACTTGGTTGGTTTGAGGAATTAAAATCTACGATAGATAAAAGGAGTATGGATGACAATTTAACCCTAATCCGACGACTTTCGACCCGACCCGATAGGGTCAATTTTTTTTTAAAAAAATTAAGTTCGGGTCGATTTGGGTAAACTTTTTTTAAAGGTGAGGTTGGGTCGGGTCAGGTTTGAGTGGAGGGTGAAAAAACTCTAACCCGAACCAACCCAAGGATAATGATGTATTTTACTTAAAATTTTTATTATTTTTTAATTAGTTCCTTATTTTTTACCAGGTCTGGTCGGGTCAGATTTATACTCTAAAAAATTGGGTCGAAGTCAGGTAGAAGATGTATATTTTTCGAGTTTGGTCGAATCGGACGAATGATATAAAATTTCCAAATCGGGTTAGATTCAAGTAGAAGATACTATTTTCGAGTCGAGTCGGATTGACAAAAAAACCTACCAATGGCCATCCGTAAAAAGAAGGCCAAAACTTGAAAACTTTTATCTATATTTCCCCTCCCAAATAATTCTTCTCCTTTAGAAGATACAAATAATCCCTTCAATAACAACGTTATTCTTTTATTTACCTCTCTTTAGGGCACAATTTTTAACAAAATAATACATGTTCAATTTTTTTAATAATTGACAATGTACAAATCCTTACAGACGCACCTCTATAGAGAATAATTGATACAATTCGATGTTTTGAGTATTCAATTAGAATATCTTAAAATTTGAGACTAATTTAGAATTTAAATTATAACTTGGGGATACATGGGAAAAAATAACCTTCAACTTTAAAAAGGTAACTAATTTTGGGTTTAAGGTTTAAGCCCTCGGAAGAGGTTGTTCTCATCTTCTTCGTGTTTAACCCTCGCGCCGCCCTTTTTCACTCTCTCGCGTGGCTACCGCCGTTGCCGGAGTTGCTGCCTCTAGCCTTTGATTAATACTCCGTTTCACCCTCTACTTTTCTCTTTACATCCTCTCGATCTGCACGGAAATTTCCTCGTACAAAAAAGGAGAATTTGAGTGAATAGGATGTCGAGTCGGCCTGAGTTGCAAGCCCCGCCGGAGATTTTCTACGATGATTCGGAAGCTCGGAAATACACTTCCTCTTCCCGTATTGCTGAAATACAGGTTCAGTCGAAAATATATTATTTTTCCTTTTATTTTCTGTAGTATTATATTAGCAGTTGGAATTAAAAAGTACTAAAATTTGGCATTTGTTGGGGAAAAAATAGGCAAAGCTTTCTGAGAGAGCACTGGAGCTTCTCGCCTTGCCTGATGACGGAATCCCCAGGCTGCTCCTTGATATCGGTATGTACATTTAATTCTATTCTCAAACGAAAAATAAAATAAAGCAACAAGATATTTTGAATATTTAATTTGGAATATTTTGATGTTATTTTAGGGTGTGGATCAGGGCTTAGTGGGGAGACAATAACTGAGAATGGTCACCAATGGATTGGTTTAGACATTTCTCCTTCAATGCTGAGTAAGTTCTTTAAATTAATTTCCTGAAACATTTATAATGTATGTATTTTAAGGTTCCCTTCCTTCATTGTGATGGTTTTGATTCGTAGATGTTGCTTTGCAAAATGAGGTTGAGGGCGATTTGTTACTTGGTGATATGGGCCAGGTATTTACTAAATTCTCAAATCTTTTCAAATTAGTCCGACTGTTTCCATGTTGCTTGCCTCCAAATGTTTCTGGAATGAAGACTTCATTATGCAATATTTATGTTTCAGGGCTTAGGACTTCGACCTGGAGTTGTTGATGGGGCTATAAGCATTTCTGCTGTTCAGGTAAATAAATGTTACTTTGGAAACCCCTCGTATACAAAGGGAGCCTTGGTTTGTTGTTTGTTTGTCTTTAAATTTCTGGGGTTGTGGAAGAAGATAATACTTAATAGTTAAGTTTTGGTCATTCACAAGTATTTTCTATAGTGTTAAGTCGATTTTGAAGTCGTGCCTGGCTCAATGGTCAAGTGTACACTTCCAAACCACTTTCAAACCTGGAAACATCCTATCTGTGACTATAAACGTGGAGAATGCTGCATTTATTTGGACCTTCCCTGGACCTTGCTTATAGCCGGAGCCTTGGGCATTAGGTACAATTAAACTATATATATATACATATATATATAAATAAGTAATTTATGTGCATTATGTACAATTAAACTATATATATATATATGTAAATGGTTTATACAGTAAAATACCAAATGTAGATTGGAGATTCAATGGAGAAGACTTAATAATTTTTTTAAAGTTTTTACGGGTTGGCACATTTTTTTTTCTTTTTGTAAAATTTCTCTTTATGGAGAGAATAAATGCAACTAAAGCCTGCAACTTACCATAAGCTATTTTTTAACTTCTGAGAACCTTCATAAGCTGTATTCTCCAACGTGTTCTCGTAATTCATAGGCAAATTAGTTAAAGACTATTCTTGCTCATGATTTCTCCCCTTTTGTTGCTTTGGCATGCAGTGGTTGTGCAATGCTGACAAGTCTTCTCATGAGCCAAGACTGAGATTAAAGTATGTTGGGTTCTTACATGCCTTTTTTTTATAAAAAAAAATTAAACCGACATTCGTACATACATGCTAATGGAAAATGTATTTCTGTAAATTTAATGTGATGATTCTCATGACTATTTAGGGCATTTTTCGGATCATTATATAGATGCTTGGCAAGGGGAACAAGAGCAGTGCTTCAAGTATATCCTGAAAACCTAACCCAGCGTGAGCTAATTTTGAGTTATGCAATGCGTGCTGGATTTGCTGGTGGTGTGGTTGTTGACTACCCACACAGGTACACCTCTATTCTGCATGAACAATTTATGAAAGGGGTTAAAATTGCCTCCACTTTTGCATCTGTATTCATGTTTGTTAGATGGATGCCTGAGTTAATGAAGCCGGGTATATCATCGGCCCTGAGAGTTGTTTCTATTCAATGACTACATATACTTGCATCTATGCCTTTTGCTCGTTTTCGATGAACTCGTTCTAGATCGATTGTTTATGCATCTTGTTGGACCATCCATTTTGAAATTGTTTAAAAAAAATATTCACAGCCCCATTTGCTGAGTTTTGCTAGATAATGGAATCTGTTGCATGAAATTGTCTACAACATTTCATGATTACTGGTGTTATTTTTCTGCTATTCTGTCCTTGTGGGCATATTTATCTTAGCGTTCAATTCCTTTTGCATTCGTGTTTGCATTTTTGTTTATGATACATTCGCCCATTGGTTATATGCTTTTGTTCATTAGCGTAGGGAAGTTGCTATAGCTTCTAATGACTAAGATATAATTGTGGTGAAAATATGTATTCTGGAACTTGGGGGAGTTCAATATCCCTTTTAAGTGGATAGATGTTTTGAATTGACATTTCACGATATCATTTTAAGCGTTCTAACATGAACTAATCGTCTTCCGCCAGTACCAAAAGGAGAAAAGAATACCTTGTCCTCACTTGTGGCCCACCATCCCTCAGCACTGCCGCTCCCCTTGGAAAAGGTGAAGATGGAGAGAGTTGCTCCGATGATGAGAGCAGTGGAGATGAAGAAAATCAAACGGTAAGTCCACATTATATTATTTCTCTTTTCTGGTCTTTTTTTCCAAAAAGAAAATAAATAAATGAGTAGATAAAGGGTTTGCAAGGTTCACTGCTTTGCTCATGGTTGCTTCGGTCGATTGTTGCATTTGCTGGGTTTTGCAGGTTAGCATTTCGGACAGGCATAGACCCAGGAAAAAGCAGAAAATAAACAAGAAAGGCAAGGGCAGAGAATGGGTGTTGAGGAAGAAGGAACAGATGAGGAGGAAGGGGAATGCTGTGCCCCCAGACACCAAGTACACGGCTCGAAAACGCAAAGCTCGGTTCTGACGATGGCTATCGTGTTATAATCTAGAACTCGCCGGTTCCGGAAGTATCGACAATGCAACTCGTTTACATAGTAATTACTATAGTGGCTAATATATGTTTCTTGTTCTTGTATTGATACATATCTTGCTGTGTTTACATAATAATTTTCTAGGTGAATTATACCTTGATTATTAGCTATGTTATGTTTTGGCCATTAGATTAAAAAAAACATTTTTTAGTCACTTGAAGTTGTTTCAGTTATCGTGTCATTAACATTTTACTCGATGCATTTTGGCTGATAAAACTGGAGTAACACGAGAAGAAATTAAAGAACTATCACAATGTAACACCCCAACCCGTATCCGACCCGGATACGAATTTAAGGTGTCACATTGACCTTTTAAAACATGTACTTGTATAAAATAGTGAGTAATTTAAAACTTTTATAACATATAAATGACTAATTTACATAAAAACATTTTCATTATTACAAAAGCAATCATAGCATGTATATTTGACTTATTTATTTACATATAACTATTCGAAACATTTATAAAACTGTTCATAGCTTAAACAATAGATTCTTTTGAAAACATGTCAACTAGAACTTTATATACTAAAATACATATTATTCACATCTTTTCTGATATGACCTTTAGTAAGAAGAACTGACATGTCTTGCTCCACATTGCTCTTTACTCTTCTCGAAACCTACGTGTAAATCACTTACAAGCTAAATCAAAGACTTAGTGAGGCATATAAACATATAAGGTAAACGGTAACTAATATCATACCTAAACAATTACTACTATCATTTCATACCACTCATACTTTTACATGGAACAAATACATGCATACATATATGTCATTATCATTCATATCTCTTATCTCATGTTCCTATGATCTCTTATGTCCATATCATATATTCATATATCATAACCAATTGCACATATACATATCATGTCATGTAAACCATATATATATACTATCATAAAACACATACACCCAAGCAACTATATTATCATCTTCATTTATTTCTTATTTTATCACTATCATTGATTCCTTTCATCATATGGTATTATAAGTTACCATTTGTACAATCAATATCACACGTGAAATTCCACAAGGAAACAAACATATTATCATATCACGTTATTAATATTATCTATTTAATAGCCCATGATACACATGTGAGAACTAAAGATATGCGAGTACATATAGGTTGTGCACTAATGCTGTCACCACAGCTCATATAATTGCACCGAAGTGCCATATATAATTGCACCGGAGTGCCGCGTAGAATTGCACCGTAGTGCCATATAATAATGTCCATAAGGACCACATATAATTCCTTAAGAATCATATACATATACTAGGGATCAAGTATATGTCTCACCAGACTTCACACATGTTCCAAAGAATACATATATGTCCCGAATGACCACATATCATTCCTTAATAATCATATACATATGCCAAGGATCAAGTATGTGTCTCACCAGACTTCACACATGTTCCAAAGAATACATATATGTCCCGAATGACCACATATCATTCCTTAAGAATCATATACATATGACAAGGATCAAGTATGTGTCTCACCAGACTTCACACATGTTCCAAAGAATACATATATGTCCCGAAGAACCACATAGACCCTCGACTCTTGGCATGCCAACTATACCCCTAGCTCTCATGACACATAACATGGGCATCATCTTTTATATCCTTTTACATATTCATGTAACCATATCATATATTCATATAAGCTCATGGTTTCATTCATATATACATGTAATCACATAGTTCATGTCAATTCTCATATGAGTTCATATTCATATAAACATAGGATTCACCCTCATGTATCACATATACTTTCTCTTTCATATGGCTCATAACATTTCTCATATGTTCATATGACATGTAAATCATTGTCATCTTATCATGTTATCACATAAACATATCATCTTACAATACATACAAAACACATCAATACCTATATTCACATATACCTATCATTTCATTATCCTTATTATTATTCTTATCATCACCATTAATCCCTTTTACTTACCATATTCATATCAATAACACATATACTCATGCACACATATAAATCATAACAAATACATACTTCTATGAATTCATGTTTTTCACTATTGGAAATAGACTTATCACAAGTCTTATTTTCCCTTGAACCTCATATACTAGAGAATGTGCACTCACCTTAGCTTTGCTTTGATTTGATTATAATCCTTCAATTAATCCAGAATGGGATCACGTTCTATATCTACATCATCATACATAGATCTATATTAGTATTATAACTAATATACTCTAATGGTTCACTCTTTAGACTAAGAGAAAATGCAATTTCATCTTTTAATGAAGGTATGCATCGATGCACTACTGATGCATCGGTGCATAAAATACATTCGATGTTTGTTTATTACTGGGATGCATCGATGCATGCCTTATGCATCGATGCACTAATTGCATTTGATGTTTCCTTATTAATGGGATGCATCGATGCACTACTTATGCATCGATGCACGAATTGCATTCGATGTATTTATTTTAAAAGAGTGCATCGATGCACTACCAATGCATCGATACACCTTCAAATAATTTATGGGTTTTAACATTGATGCATCGGTGCACTATGAATATGCATCGATGCACTCTGCCCATAACCTCTTTTTGAACCCGAAAATTCATTCTTTTTGGATTAAATCCTTCATATTTCAACCCCTTTCATATTCCTAACTTTCATATACATACTTAAACTCATTAATATTCATTTATCTCATCTTTAACCTCTAAATTCCATCTTTCATATGGAAATTCAAGAATCATACTCAATTTCTAACATGTTCCAAATTCCATTCAATTGCTTCTAACTTATTAATTAGACCATTGACAAGTCAAATCCAACTTTAGAACTTCAAAAACCTTTCTATAACAAAAGTTCATTTATAAACCCTTAATAGAAATTCCTTTCTAATTCTCTCTCTTTGGTGTTTTAAACTTATATAAGCTTTCCTTAAGCTTATATAACCCTCAAAGACTCAAAACTAACTTAAAACTTTCAAGAAATCAAAAGCTAAATCAAACTTACCTTTGCTCTTGGCTTCCACGTAAAGAAGAATAAGAAAGGAGAAGAGCACTCTTGAGAATTCTCTCCATTTCCACGTGTATTTATCCTTACCAATCCCATTTTAATTCATTTCTTGGTCAATTGACCTTTTTGCCCTTTATTTCCTTTAATAATTACTAAATAACCTTCATCATATGTATCCAATAATCATTGAACTATTTCATTTTTCTACTTTAGTCATCAAATTCTGAAACTTTACAATTTGGTCACTAACCCATAATTTGGGATGTTACAAATCTCCCCTCATTTTAAAAAAATTCGTCCTCGAATTTTCACTGCACATCATGTGAAGAACATATCTTCTAACGTTCTCATGCTGCTTTCTGAACTTAATCTTTTGTATCATCTTTAATAACTTGGTTCTTATCTTTTCAATTATTCGACTACCTTTTTACTTTATATCTCCTATCATGTCACTTATCAGATAGACAATAACATTAATTCTTATTACTCAAACTCATAAATCAATCAAATTCCTTGTCAATCTTCAATTGTCTTTCAAGAATCACCAAACTTTTATTTTATCCTTACTTGACTCACTCCAAAACTTCCTTAATACATATAAATCTTTATTCATTTCTCTGACTACATCCACTTGACCAAGAAACATAACCTTAAATTTTCATCATAACTGATTAAACATACACTTTGCATAACTAAACAATTTCTCATATTACCTGACATACCTTTCTTACTTCTGGTTAAACTTATAACCTATATCTCAACATAATATTTATCACATCTAATTCTTTAAACTTCATCCTTTCATTTTCTTCATAACTCAAAATCTTCTTATACACCAATCATATCTTTCTTTCATGTTCACATACTCTTTTCCTATCACTTAAACTTATCTCTGATTACCAGTCTTTATTATATCTTTATAACTTTACTAATCAACTTCACTTATACAAAACCTCATTCTTATCGTATCTTGCTTGTATTTTATTCCTTCAAAATTTTCTTTAAAACACATAAATATTTATCTCCTTGCCTATATCATATCTATATGATCAAAATATACAACCACATCCAGATTCGTATCTCATTTGATTAACTTACTTTATGTTTCCTTCAAATCTGATAATTCTAACATCCATGCCACTTTCATTATTCAAGCTTAACATTCTAACTTCCTTTATTTATAAACTGATCATTGATGTACCCATACTTAAACTCTTATTATCAATCCTTAGTTTTACTCAAACATTTGAATTCTCACTTCCTTCACTTTATCACTTTACTATAATCACAGTATACAACTGTATCCAGATCCACTTCATATTTGGCTATCATAACCTACCATATCTTGAAATCTTGTAATTTCAATACATTCCGTCCCATAATCTTGTTAGCCCACGCTAACTCTTTCCATCTTAAATACAAAAACAGTATCTACCTCACTTGATACATTTAAAATACTTATTATCCTTCACATTATTTAATCTCTAGCAAAACACTTAATCCATTCCTTGATCTTTATCCATTTATCCTTTTATAATCCGTATTGTCTTATACATAACTAAACCATATCATGTTCTTCATACTCTCATGCTCTTTTATATCATATATATTTATCCTTAACTATCACTCCTTATCACATTTTCATTACTTTGATATTCAACTTTACTTGCACAAAACCTTATTCTTTACCATTCTTATACTTATGTTTTCTCTACTTGTTTAAAAAAATATCACCAGATTTCAATACTCATCTAATTCACTTAAAATACTTTTTCTGCTTCGATTTACATAACTTCTGAAAGAGCTTTTAACCCAATTCACAAGGGTTGTCTTTAACCCTGACTTATCCTCAATTAACTATTTGTTTAATCTTTCAAGATCAAACCTACTGTTGGAGTCTGTCGAACTCTCATCTGATTTGATTCTCTGACGGAGAATACAACTAATTCATGTATGGTTTAAAGTTGAACCAGAATCTCTACCTTTCTTTGATGGTGCTAAAATTCTATGAAGCACTAATTCTCTTAATCATCTAAGATTTTATTTCTCCAAACTTTTCGTTATGAGCTTTTTCTCTTTAAAGCTTTAACACAATTAACCATTTCTTGAAACGATAACAAATTCAAAACCAGTAACACTCTTTTAATTTAAGGCGCAAGTCCTAACAACAAATCACATGTATCATTTTCAGTCGGAATTAACTCAGCATCAATTCTGCTTAGCTTAATAAACTTATAATCATACTCATACAAGGTGTAATTCCCTTGTTTCAAGCTCGTGTATTCCAGTTTCATCTGTCTTATAAACTGGTCATCAATGCACTTATTCTTGAACTCTTATACAATTCTAATCACATCGTTTAATCTTTTAACGTTCTTATGGTGACAATTGTCCACCATACTCTAACTTACCAAAGTAGTAACAAAACTACTCAATTCAACATCTCCACTTTGAAGAAATGAAAACCTTCTATCATATCATTCAACCAAAGGTCTATAACAATAGAACCTTCCTCAAATCCACCCTTGAACTTGGGTGCTCGTAACTTTATCAACTAATTTGATACATTCATTATATGAGTTAAAGAAGTATAAATTGAAACCACATCAGAACATTCTTCAACATGAAGAATAATTTTCCAAATTTTATACATGCACTTCCTGAGGTGTTCGCTCTTCTCCCTGCCTGGCAGGTGAATGCTATTACCTTCAGGTTTATTACCTTTCACTTCTTTCGAAACTCTTATTATCATACTTATATTATCACATAATAATATATTTTTATTAGCAATACCGCATACTCCTTACACTATCAGATCAATTTTTTTCACTTTGAGTTGGCATGTATACTTTTTAAAACACTTCTGACTTCCATTTAAGCCTAGAATCGGCTAAACCGTAGCTCTGATACCATTAAATGTAACACCCCAACCCGTATCCGACCCGGATACGAATTCAAGGTGTCACATTGACCTTTTAAAACATGTACTTGTATAAAATAGTGAGTAATTTAAAACTTTTATAACATATAAATGACTAATTTACATAAAAACATTTTCATTATTACAAAAGCAATCAGAGCATGTATATTTGACTTATTTATTTACATATAACTATTCGAAACATTTATAAAACTGTTCATAGCTTAAACAATAGATTCTTTTGAAAACATGTCAACTAGAACTTTATATACTAAAATACATATTATTCACATCTTTTCTGATCTGACCTTTAGTAAGAATAACTGACATGTCTTGCTCCACATTGCTCTTTACTCTTCTCGAAACCTACGTATAAATCACTTACACGCTAAGTCAAAGACTTAGTGAGGCATATAAACATATAAGGTAAACGGTAACTAATAATCATACCTAAACAATTACTACTATCATTTCATACCACTCATACTTTTACATGTAACAAATATATGCATACATATATGTCATTATCATTCATATCTCTTATCTCATGTTCCAATGATCTCTTATGTCCATATCATATATTCATATATCATAACCAATTGCACATATACATATCATGTCATGTAAACCATATATATATACTATCATAAAACACGTACACCCAAGCAACTATATTATCATCTTCATTTCTTTCTTATTTTATCACTATCATTGATTCCTTTCATCATATGGTCTTATAAGTTACCATTTGTATAATCAATATCACACGTGAAATTCCACAAGGAAATAAACATATTATCATATCACGTTATTAATATTATCTATTTAATAGCCCATGATACACATGTGAGAACTAAAGATATGCGAGTACATAGAGGTTGTGCACTAATACTGTCACCACAGCTCATATAATTGCACCGAAGTGCCACATATAATTGCACCGGAGTGCCGCGTAGAATTGCACTGTAGTGCCATATAATAATGTCCATAAGGACCACATATCATTCCTTAAGAATCATATAATATACTAGGGATCAAGTATGTGTCTCACCAGACTTCACACATATTCCAAAGAATACATATATGTCCCGAAGGACCACATAACATTCCTTAATAATCATATACATATGCCAAGGATCAAGTATGTGTCTCACCAGACTTCACACATGTTCCAAAGAATACATATATGTCCCGAAGGACCACATATCATTCATTAAGAATCATATACATATGCCAAGGATCAAGTATGTGTCTCACCAGACTTCACACATGTTCCAAAGAATACATATATGTCCCGAAGGACCACATAGACCCTAAACTCTTGGCATGCCAACTATACCCCTAGCTCTCATGACACATAACATGGGCATTATCTTTTATATCCTTTTACATATTCATGTAACCATATCATATATTCATATAAGCTCATGGTTTCATTCACATATACATGTAATCACGTAGTTCATGTCAATTCTCATATGAGTTCATATTCATATAAACATAGGATTCACCCTCATGTATCACATATACTTTCTCTTTCACATGGCTCATAACATTTCTCATGTGTTCATATGACATGTAAATCATTGTCATCTTATCATGTTATCACATAAACATATAATCTTACAATACATACAAAACACATCAATACCTATATTCACATATACCTATCATTTCATTATCCTTATTATTATTCTTATCATCACCATTAATCCCTTTTACTTACCATATTCATATCAATAACACATATACTCATGCACACATATAAATCATAACAAATACATACTTCTATGAATTAATGTTTTTCACTATTGGAAATAGACTCATCACAAGTCTTATTTTCCCTTTAACCTCATATACTAGAGAATGTGCACTCACCTTAACTTTGCTTTGATTCGATTATAATCCTTCAATTGATCCGGAACGGGATCACGTTCTATTTCTACATCATCATACATAGATCTATATTAGTATTATAACTAATATACTCTAATGGTTCACTATTTAGACTAAGAGAAAAGGCAATTTCATCTTTTAATGAAGGTATGCATCGATGCACTACTGATGCATCGGTGCATAAAATATATTCGATGTTTATTTATTACTGGGATTCATCGATGCATGCCTTATGCATCGATGCACTAATTGCATTCGATGTTTCCTTATTAATGGGATGCATCGATGCACTACTTATGCATCGATGCACGAATTGCATTTGATGTATTTATTTTAAAAGAGTGCATCGATGTACTACCAATGCATCGATACACCTTCAAACAATTTATGGGTTTTAACATTAATACATCGGTGCACTATGAATATGCATCGATGCACTCTGCCCATAACCTCTTTTTGAACCCGAAAATTCCTTCTTTTTGGATTAAATCCTTCATATTTCAACCACTTTCATATTCCTAACTTTCATATACATAATTAAACTCATTAATATTCATTTATCTAATCTTTAACCTCTAAATTCCATCTTTCATATGGAAATTCAAGAATCATACTCAATTTCTAACATGTTCCAAATTCCATTCAATTGTTTCTAACTTCTTAATTAGACCCTTGACAAGTCAAATCCAACTTTAGAACTTCAAAAACCTTTCTATAACAAAAGTTCATTTATAAACCCTTAATAAAAATTCCTTTCTAATTCTCTCTCTTTGGTGTTTTAAACTTATATAAGCTTTCCTTAAGCTTATATAACCCTCAAAGACTCAAATCCAACTTAAAACTTTCAAGAAATCAAAAGCTAAATCAAACTTACCTTTGCTCTTGGCTTCCAAGTAAAGAATAAGAAGAAAGGAGAAGAGCACTCTGGAGAATTCTCTCCATTTCCACGTGTATTTATCCTTACCAATCCCATTTTAATTCATTTCTTGGTCAATTGACCTTTTGCCCTTTATTTCCTTTAATAATTACCAAATAACCTTCATCGTATGTATCTAATAATCATTGAACTATTTCATTCTTCTACTTTAGTCATCAAATTCTGAAACTTTACAATTTGGTCACTAACCCATAATTTGGGATGTTACACACAAAGTTGTACTTATGATAAAAAATGTTCAAATTATTTTAATCATCGACAATGTATATACATTGTGTAGACGTAATTATTCAAATTTAACATTTTTAAAGAGAATAATTAACAATTTTTCTTCTGACTATTAAAGTCACTTGATAGGTTTGAAGATAACAAAAGTTATTAGAAATTGAATTCTATTAAATGAGACTTTCATTTGATTGTGAAAAGGTATATAGTTTATTTTTGCTTCAATCCAATGACAAATAACACGGATATGATGAAATTAAAATTATTATTTATGTAAATAAATTAATAAATAAAAAGTAATACATATATGATGAAATTAAAATTATTATTTCTATTAATTAATTAATAAATAAATAATAACATAGATATGATGAAATTAAAATTACTATTTCTATCAATAAATAAATAAATAAATAATTTTAAGATAAAAGACCACAATAAAAGTTTAAATAACTAAGCCAACGATGTTAAGGATAAAGATGTCATTCTATCTTAAAGAATCGATCTTTTAATTTTATATAATTTTAGGGTAAAGTACAAAGTACACAAGTGGTTCTTCGACTTTAGTATATTAAATTATTAAGTTTCTAGACTATTAAAAATTTTAAAAATGGTAATTTAATTATATAATGTTGCTTTGTTAAGTCCTTTGATTATTACAAATTACAAAATGACCACCTGACTATTTGTGTTTCAAACTCATCATTTTCCGTTAAAAAATTGACTGTTGTTTAAGTTAGAGATTAACATGATGAATATGATATGATAGTCGTTTGAGATTTTAAATCAAGTTTTATTATATCACAGGCAACAAATTAACATTCCGCTCGAAATATCATTTATTTTTTAATATAAAAAGACGAGTTTGGTACTTGATAAATAATCGGATGACTATTTTATAAATTTTAATAGTTTAAATACTTAATAAAAAACAATACTTTAAAATTAAAATTTTATTTTATTTTATAATTTTTAATATTCAAAATACTTAATGAAACAGTACTATACGACGGACCGTACTTTTCCTATAATTTTAATGTTTCAAATTTTACATTTTATTTTTTGGAAGGTAAAAACTCCATAACTCGATAGGAACTAAAACGCTAAATTCCATTCGTTTTTATGCTTTCTCTATCATCCGGTGCCAGTCTAAAGCTCACAGCAAAAACCCTAATTTCCTATACACTTTCGATACGCCGTTCCGTTTTATCTCTCTCCTCAACGGCAGCCATGGTCTCCTTCATTCCTTTTCATCAATCGCATTATTCTCTCTTTTCATTGATTTTTTTTAAATTAACTTTGTTTGGATTGAATCTGCAGTCTCAGCAACCGGATACGAAGCCTTTGACCGAGGAAGAGCTCGAACGAAAGAAGAAGAAAGAAGAAAAAGTTCCTTTATTCTTGTTCTGTTCTACTTTAATTACTTTCGAAATGTGGAATCGTTTATTGTTATTTAGCTTTACCTTTGGTTTACTTGTTTGATTGATAGGCGAGGGAGAAGGAACTGAAGAAACTCAAGGCCTTAGAAAAAGCTGAGGCAGCCAAACTTAAGGTAAGTTCGCAACGAATGATCTGTTTAAGAACTTGTGGAACTGTTCGTGTAATTAGTTTTAGGCTTAAATGATTCCGGATACGAGACTAAAATATGGCATATCATCGGTTTAACAAATTTTGACACTATGCTTAAACGAGATTGGAACTAAAAGTTAATACAAGTGCTTGTATTTTTTTTTCGAGATCTTTACACATTTGATCATTTTTGTTGTGATTAACTGCTTATGTTATACTTTTGCTAGAAAAGTGGAGTTGAGACTTAATATACAATTTTTATACATGGTTTACTTGATATAAATAGTTTGTTTTGATCGAGTGTTATGCTTTTGTTTCTTGTAATTCTACAAAGGCGCAACAAGGATCAAATGCTCCCAAAAAGAGTGCAAAGAAGAGTGCCAAGCGAGAAACTGATGATGAGAATCTGGAGGATTTTGTGGATCCCGAGACTCCTTCGGGCGAGAAGAAAAGACTTTCTAATCAGATGGCTAAACAATATAGTCCAGCTGCCGTGGAGAAGTCGTAAGTGTTGAAAAAGTTCATGTGATGGATGGTTTGTAGATTCGATATGGTTTAAAGATAGTTTTTTATATAACTTGTACATTTTTATCTCCGTTTGTTTAGTTGGTATGCTTGGTGGGAGAAATCTAGTTTTTTTCAGGCTGATGCAAGCAGCTCGAAACAATCATTTGTGATTGTATGTCTCAGACTGGAATTCACACTTTGTATTCACTTTTTTTTAAATAAAAAAAAACCCATCTAATTTTGTTGATCTTCAATAACCTGACTGATTTTGCAGGTTCTCCCTCCACCAAATGTGACTGGGGCCCTACACATTGGCCATGCACTAACTGGTGCCATACAGGTTGCGTTGTATAATGCTACTGCTGCTATTATTTGCTCTCTGACTTTTACATTGAATTATGTTTACGTTTAAATTTTATTGTATGCAGGACACTATTATTCGTTGGAGAAGGATGTCTGGTTATAATACATTGTGGGTGCCTGGCATGGATCATGCTGGGATAGCTACGCAGGTTGAGTTTCTTTAGTATTTATTTGGATCAGTTAAGGCTTAAATTTCATTTCCTTATAGTTGGTATTGTATTTAAATTACTCTATCTTTTGCCTTTTGTTTGATATAGACCAGTGTTGCTGAAGTTGCTCTAATGTCTGAATTTTTCAGGTGGTTGTAGAGAAAAAGCTAATGCGTGAAAGACACTTAACTAGACATGATGTTGGTCGTGAAGAGTTTGTAAATGAAGTGAGTTTAACTCTGAAACCAAGTTTCTCTGAGTTTAACTTTGAAATTAAGATGGATCTTATTGATTTGCTCTGCAAATACATCTCATGGTTTTTTATTGATCTCACTATTATTAGGTTTGGAAGTGGAAGACCGAGTATGGTGGTACCATTCTGAGTCAGCTACGACGTTTGGGTGCCTCCCTTGATTGGTCCCGTGAGGTGATGGGTGCCTCCTTATGCTGGCTTAATTGATTTATTGTTAAATTTTTCTTAAGCTGTTCTATTAATATCTTCTTATGTTTCTTGCTGATTTTTCATTTTTATTATATTGTTTTGTTTACTTTTCCCAGTGCTTTACAATGGATGAGAAGAGATCAAGGGCTGTGACAGAGGCTTTCAATCGGCTTTATAAGGATGGTCTTATTTATAGGTATGTTTTACGTGGAAATATTTTTGATAGGCTGTGATTTGATGAATTTATGTTGTTGACAGTAAAAATGAATTGTTTATAGCATTTAGAATGATAGGTATCCTTTAAGCATTATCTTTTGCCTGTTTGAATTAAATTGCTTATTTTTTTCTCCTTGCATTTTACAGGGATTTACGGTTAGTCAATTGGGACTGTGTCTTGCGAACTGCTATCTCTGATATAGAGGTAAGACAATTTTTTGGGTAATTTTTTCTTTTTGCATCTTCTGCTGCCTATCCTGAAGTTGCTTCATATTTATAGGTGGATTATGCAGACATCAAAGAAAGGACCTTGTTTAAGGTACCCAGTAATGAAAAACCTGTGGAGTTTGGTGTATTAACCTCATTTGCTTACCCTTTGGAGGGAGATTTGGGTGAAATTGTTGTTGCCACTACAAGGGTGGAAACAATGCTTGGTGATACAGCTGTAGCTATTCATCCAGAAGACAAAAGGTACAGTCATCTACACGGGAAATTTGCAATTCATCCTTTCAATGGAAGAAAACTCCCAATCATCTGTGATGCAATTCTAGTTGATCCAAGTTTTGGAACTGGTGCAGTAAAGGTAAGAGTTCTATCATATATTTTGAGATGCTGTGATCGTTTGTCTCTCCTTGTTTTGTTTATATTTCTTGTTATTGCCTTCGCTGTTGTACAGATAACTCCAGCTCATGATCCAAATGATTTTGAGGTGGGCAAGCGCCATAATCTTGAATTCATTAACATTTTCACTGATGATGGGAAAATAAATAGCAATGGTGGAGCAGAATTTGCTGGAATGCCACGGTTTAAGGCGCGTGAGGCAGTGATTGATGCACTGCAGAAGAAGGTATTTACTTTTATTGATATGCATCTAGGGATTAGGAAGACTTATCTTTCACTTTGAGAACTTGCAAATTTTTGTTAAGTGTAGTTTTTTTTTGGATAGGAATAGAATGCCTCATTAAAAACCTCCCTCATAGTAGTTCTCTGCCCTAAGGCTAGAACCAACTAGCGGAAGGAGGAAAAGAGTGCATCAATTTATTGATAATAAACCAGTTACATAAGACTTAAAAACAGTCTTTCAAACTACATAGAACATAAAACATAAAACACTCCTATATGACCTTTCCTGTAAAACTTACAAACCAACCAAAACAACATTATTAATCACCCAATTCCTTCCTTTGCTAGCTTATCCACCTCAGAGTTACAGCATCTAGGAATCCACCTAACAATAACCTGTTTAGTAGAAACAGTAGAAGCAATTTCCTCGACAAAATTTGACATAAAAACAGGGACTCTAGCTTGATCTTTTATCCAATCCACTGCTAGCTTTGAATCACTTTCCTTGACAAAATTTGACATAAAAACAGGGACTCTAGCAATTTCCTGTTAAGTTTAGTTTTCTTTGCTGCTGTGGTATGTGATTGTTAAATTTATTGATTATGGGGGTGTGTGTGTCTTGCACCCCATCTATATAGGTAGCAAGAATTAAACCTGACTCCATTTGGTGATTTGAAAGCTCCATGCTCTACCCCAAACTTCCAAGGTCTTTTCCTACCATGCTGGATCCACATGAGATGATATGTCATAATTGTGCTCTATGTAGGATCACATATATGGTTAACTCCTGGCATCAACAAAAAAAAATAACTAAACGTAGTTAAAATTCCTAGAAAGAAGGTGCTAGGAGGAGGTTTTTAATGAGGCCTTCTAATCTTATAAAAAAAAAGGTGCTAGAAGGAAGGGCGATATTGATTGTGTCCTGATTTATGTGTTGACCGATTGTTGCCTTTCGCACATTTATATATATTAATTTTGCATTAAATAATTTCTATTTTTATCCATGCACGATCTTTCATTCATTTACTTATTTCTTCATCATTAGAAATTGTATAGAGGAGCTCAAAACAATGAGATGCGCCTTGGCCTTTGTTCAAGAAGCAATGATGTTGTGGAGCCAATGATAAAGCCCCAGTGGTATGTAAACTGCAGTAGCATGGCAAAGCAGGCTCTTGATGCAGCAATGGATGATCAAAACAAGAAGCTTGAGTTCATTCCAAAGCAGTATACTGCAGAATGGAAAAGGTACTTGTTTTCCCCTAGTTCCTGCCAATGTGTTGTAGACTAATGATCTTGCTCTAGTATTTTGACTATTTTTATGTTTGGTGTTTTCGGATTCTCATATTTGACTTAGATTGCTGCGATTTGATTAAGCAAAAGCCTGAATTTTTTTAATAAGAAAAAAAGAAAAAAAGCTGAAGGAAACCATTGCTTTTACAAGTTTTAGGTTAACATGTCTTCATGGTCTCCATCGATGGCTTTGTTAGTATACTCTGTTGTATTTATCTGATGCTGTCCAAGTTTTATGGCTGCCTAACCTAAGTAAGAAATTTCAAATGTTGCAGGTGGCTTGACAACATCCGTGATTGGTGTATTTCAAGGCAGCTTTGGTGGGGTCACCGTATTCCTGCATGGTATGTTACATTGGAAGATGATGAACAGAAGGAACTTGGTGCTTACAACGATCACTGGATAGTTGCCAAAGATGAGGAACAGGCTCTGGCAGAAGCTAGGAAGAAATATTCCGGGAAGAAGTTTGAGATGTGCCAAGATCCTGATGTACTTGACACCTGGTTTTCTTCTGGTCTTTTTCCGTTATCTGTGTTGGGATGGCCCGATGATACAGCTGATTTAAAAGCATTTTATCCAACATCAGTCCTTGAAACTGGGCATGATATTCTCTTCTTCTGGGTTGCTCGGATGGTTATGTTGGGAATTCAATTGGGAGGGGATGTACCATTCAGTAAGGTGAGTACAATCTTTGTCCTAAATTATATACAGAACTCTTGTGCGACTGCTTCAGGTTATCTATTAACCCTTGATGATCTTCATTTTTTTCAGGTTTACTTGCATCCTATGATCCGAGACGCCCATGGGCGTAAGATGTCAAAGTCTCTGGGAAATGTAATCGACCCTCTTGAGGTGATAAATGGTATATCACTTGAAGGCCTCCATAAAAGGCTCGAGGGGGGTAATTTGGATCCTAATGAGCTGGCCACTGCCAAAGAGGGGCAGCAGAAAGATTTTCCTAATGGTATTGCTGAATGTGGTGCCGATGCTCTCCGGTTTGCTCTTGTTTCCTACACAGCTCAGGTTCATACTTTTTACATACTTATCCTGTTATGATGTACCATTCATTAAACTTGTCCCTTCCTTTCTTCTCAAGGATCATCACTCAGTTGTTTTCCTTCCTTTTTTTTTGTTTCAGTCGGATAAAATTAACTTGGATATCCAAAGAGTTGTGGGCTACAGACAGTGGTGCAACAAATTATGGAATGCTGTTCGTTTTGCCATGAGCAAGCTTCCGAATGACTATACTGCTCCATCGTCCATAAATCCCGAGGCAATTCCTTTCAGCTGTCGCTGGATACTCTCAGTGCTGAACAAGGCTATATCAAAGACTGTATTGTCCCTAAATGCGTATGAATTTTCTGATGCTACCACCAGTGTGTATTCTTGGTGGCAGTATCAGTTCTGTGACATTTTCATCGAGGCTATTAAGCTGTACTTTGCTGGAGATAATGCAGCCTTTTACTCTGAAAGGAAATTTGCGCAAGACACTCTTTGGACTTGTTTGGAAATCGGGCTGCGTTTGCTTCATCCATTCATGCCATTTGTTACCGAAGAACTGTGGCAGCGCCTTCCAGGACTAAAGAGCTACACAAAGAAGGAATCTATAATGATATGTGAATACCCATCACCAGTAGAGGTAAGTTCCAGTTTCCTCTGAAAAATATTTTGGTTTGATTATCCTGAAAACCAAAATATTTCTCGTATTCAACTTTTAATTTTGGTTTTCTGCAATGGCTTACCGCTTTGCAGAGCTGGACAAATGAAAGGGTGGAATATGAAATGGACCTTGTGGAATCCACAGTTAGGTCTCTTAGGTCACTCCGAGCTGAGCTGCTTGCTAAGCAGAAGAACGAAAGGTTCATACGTGAAGCATTATATATATAGTTATTTCGAATCTTCGAAGAAGTAACTCTCTTCATCTTTTCTCCCAATTGTATTGTTGCATTGATTTATTTTGTTTCAGGTTACCTGCTTTTGCATTCTGTCAAAATGATGATGTGGCAAAAATCATGAGATCTTGCGAATTAGAGATCTTAACCCTTGCCACCTTATCGTCTTTTAAGGTATTGCGGCATACTTAAACTTGGCATAATCAAATTCCAGTTCAGAATTTTAGATTCTCGATTAATTGAGTTTGGTTTTGAACGTTTCCATATTACCATTCTCCAGGTTCTACTGAGTGGTGTAAATGATGCTCCAGCTGGATGCGTGGTCGAGAATGTTAACGAAAACCTTAAAGTTTATCTTAAGGTTCAAGGTGCCCTAAATGCAGAAGCCGAGCGCGAAAAGATCAAAACTAAAATGGATGAAATACTGAAGTAAGTACTTTCTATTCGTGAATGATATAGGCACGCACGAACTGAACTGTAATTGTTTCAAGCTTCAACTCTGTTTTTCTTGAAATACTCGTATTCGAAACTTGTATCCGACCCGTCTGAACTTAGGTACAGAACCCTACAAAGACTCCGACACATGAAGAAAACTTCACAAAAATAGGAACACATCCATGTCTCAGCACATTTAAAACTGACACTTGCATTTGAGTTTGAGTAACATATTCAGAACTTGGGATCGACTTTTCCGGTTTTAACAGGCAGCAGGAGAAGTTGAAGAAGATCATCAATGCATCGGGATATCAAGAAAAAGTTCCATCTCATATTCAAGAAGAGAACGCTGCGAAGCTGGCGAAGCTCCTCCAGGAATTCGAGTTTTTCAAGAAGGAAAACGAACGTTTAGAATCCGAATCGCAGCATCAACAGTAAGGGTAATCTCCTAGAATTTTCCCGAGTGAATGATAATTTGGTTGAGATTTGTTTTAGTGATTGTTTCTTGTTACCGTCTAAACCGCACCAATACATTTGTGGATCTTTGATGTTTGATCCTTGCAATGCTTCTCATGCAGGAATTTCTCAGTTAGTCATGTCAAAATTAAGTTGGTATTCTTTCGACTCCTGATACGAATTCAGTCGGGAGTTTTAGTTTATTATTTATTTTTCCATCGACGAAAGTGTTGTTCTTCTTAAATAAATTTCGGGTTCATATTTGTGTTTGTATGGGCTTATCAACCATTAAGAAAGATTTTGAATAAATATTATCATATAATCACTTTAGATTATTAAAACAATAAAAATATCTTTATCCCGAACCAAATCTATTGAACCCTGTAGTTGTTAGATTAGAACACTACTAACTTATCGAATATATACATATATATATATATATATATATATATATTGATAAAACCGAGCCCCCTTAAAAACCCTATTAAAACCTACTGGGGGAAAAGAGCGTCCACATTTCACCAGCATAAAATAGCGTTGTTAACAACAATAGTGGATAAACGTAAAAGACAATCATGCAAAAACGAAATTAATTCGGAGGAACTTGACGCGAAGTTAGCTAGTGTATGTGCAGCCCTGTTTGCATTACGGCTCATGGATCGGAGAGTAAAAACCGGTTGAGAAACGATAATCTGATAAGCCTCGGCTACAATGAAATGAAGAATCGACAGATCTGTAGGGTGATGATGAATTTGGGGAACGACAGAAGATGCATCACTCCCAATCAGCACTCGAGTAAACCCCAACTCTCTTACCAGATGCAGACAATGACAGATAGCAACACGTGGACAATCTAGACTGATAATTTTCAACAATATAATTTTTAAGTGCGATTGATAATTTTTCAGTTAAAAAATAGCACAAGTTTAATATTTTCGATGAAAATCCTCCTCATCGTTGTTGACGGTCTATAATTCAACTCTAAAATCTTATGTCAACTGTTAAAAAGTTTAGATATAACTCGATATATTTTAAAAAATTTCAGAATTAATATTATTTTCAAATTTACTGGTAATTATGAAGTTTTAGATAAAAATTGGATTTATTTAAAACATAAATCAATTTTTGAGTAACATTTAAGACTCAGGCTTTGATCATATCCGTTTTTCAAATTTATAATATATTTTATTATTATAAATCATTAATTTAGAATGAACATAAATACAAATTAACATAAATATTATTAAAATAAAAAATGCACATAATCAAAATGAATTTAGATCAATAATTTATAAATAGCAATAAATTTAAGTAAAAAATTAGATTTCGAATAAATATTGATCACTTACATGTATGTTTTCTCCACTTTTCTTCACTAAATTCAGAAAACATAAGATTTTGTCACTTTCGTTATTATTTAATTAAGATTTGGTTATTAGAACGTTGGTTGCCGTTAATTTGATTTAATTTTTATTTTAAACCCTGAATTTTAGATAATGTACTAATTGTAGACCTTTTTGTAAATGTAAAGAATTTTAGATACAACGATAAATCTCTAAATTATTGCAGAAATTAATCGTTTTTAATATATACAGAGATTGATAAATGAATAAATATTATATACGCGAATGTATGTATACACATTCACAAATCTCTTTTCATTTGTTTCTTCTTTGATGCTCTGCCTTCCTTTTTGATGTTCATTGTCTTTTTTTGTTCTTTGGGTCTTTCAAGTTCTGGGATTTTGAGATCTCTACCGTTTTCTTCAACCACCTCCATTGCTCAGGTAACTTTGCTCTCTCTCCCATTTTCTTAAGAAAATACATTGTTTCATTCATTCATTCAGTGTTTATTTGATTAATCGTTTATCTGGTTTGAACAAGATGAGAATGTACAAGTGTTATTTTGTTGCTGTTGGATTTGAATTAGTCGTCTTTGATTTGGGTTGACTTTTTTCCTTCAGTAAAATGATTGAAAGATGCTTGTGTTTTTGTTTTTAACAGTTAGGCAAATCTAAATCCTTTTACGTTTCTGCTTCTTTGCATATGTTGGGAAATAAAACTGTTTGCTCTTGAGCCGTTTGAATTAAAAAAGTAATTTTTGTGTTCTGTTTTAATTTGTTCTTGAATGTCTCCAACGTTTGGCTGATTTCGCCTGTACGAAGCTTTAAAGTTAAGGGTTTGATCGGGTTTGTCTTGGTATTGAAGTTGACGTTTTTTGTTGAGTTTTGCTCTTCGGTTATGATGGATGCTTGTGTTACAAACTAAGTGGTGTAACGCTTTTTGTTTTCTGATATGGTTTCATCTTCCAGATCACTTTACATTGATCCATTGAAGGATATGTTGTCGGTTGTTGGATAGTAATTCCTTTCCTTGAGGAGGAAACACATGAATATTGTTCTGTTTATAGTGGATGAAGGAAGCTAAGGGGTGGCGACTAGGCAACATGGGCGATATCAAGATTGGATCTCGTCCTCGGCCTCCGTTGAAGAGGTCGATATGGATGATTCTAACGGTGTCTTTTGCCAGCCTTCTTTTACTTTGTGCTTATCTCTATCTGCCAAATGGCAATGTTGCATGTTATGCATTTTCTCCTAGAGGTTGCGAGGCCCTTAGTGATTGGCTTCCTCCGGCTCCTAAAAGGGAATTAACAGACGAGGAGGTTATGTCACGGGTTGTGGTTAGGGATATTTTGAATATGCCTCCTGTCCATTCTAAAATTGCATTAACTCCAGGATCACTGCCATTCGAGAAGCACTGGGATATGTTCTTCCGTGTGAGTTATTTCTTTTTTGGCTGTCGTTTTGTTATTCCTTTCTATCATCTTCATATGCTTCATGGACTCTTTTTGTTCCATTAAATTTCATGATTATTATCCTTGAACTTGGTTTTTATGAACTGATATATTTGGAAGAAATTCGTTCAAACCTTCAAGGTTTGCTCCTACATAGCAGGGTTGGATAGATCATATTCAAAATCTACAACGTAATAGATCATATTCCTATATTGGGAAGAAATGTCATATTTATAGGTTACCTGAAAGTACCCTTCCTGTTTCATGTTTTTTTTCTCCTAAGTGGATTTTATTTGTTTATTCACTGAAGTAGCTTTGTTGGTATGGATACACAACTGAGATTTCCTTTTTGGTTGAAAGTTCCTAGGACAGGGGAGATGCCTTGCGGGAGAAATGTTGTACTTAGTCATAACATTGCATTTATGCAGCTGGTAGTGATTTTTAGCCAGGAGCATAGGCATTAATAGGGCCTGAAGCGAAGACTTCCAATAATGGCTAACCAAGGAAATGAAGGTTTTGTGTTTTTGGAGTAGACGACCTATTTTGACTAGATATTTTAAATAGTTAGACCCTTTTTTCAGGATTATCTCTTTTTTTTTTGGGAATTATTTTGCTTTCTTTCAAGGCTTTGATACGTGTCAAAATCGATAGATTTCTACTGGAGGGAATGATATTACATTTGGAGGTTCCAAACACCTTGGCAGCTGTTTATGTTACCTACGAACTTCTACAGAATATTACGGTACGCATGCTCGTCTCTTTGTTCTTGATGCCAAGGAAGTAAGAGTTGTTACGTAGTACGGCCGACACTCGACAACAAACCACCTTTTCGTTTAACGGATATTTCGAAAATGGGTGGTTCCCGTCGTATAATAGTTTATATTCTGAAAAATCTCGGTGTCTATTTTCAGTCGCTGGACCAGGAGACCCACATAACAAGTAATGATAAGGTATGCATTCCACATGCATTTTCTTGTGCTTTTCAGGATATGATGTTTTACATTGGTCCGTCCTTGTTGCAGGGTGATGAGCTGCTACAACCTTGCCTATGGAACGGTATCCGACGACCGTGTTTCCTGTTTGCAAGGAAATTCTATCCGGAAACCTCGGATAAACTGGCCACACTCCTCAATTTATGATCGAGTTCTTCGGTGCGTCAATCGTATTTTCTCGTTCCATCTCGGTTTTACGTCAGTGTTACGGGGCTAGAGTTTCGTCTAGCAATCGGTTGCGTCATTGGAGACGAGTAATTTATTGTCCATTTCCCCCCATTTGTACCACTAATACATTACATCATATATGTGAAAGAACATTGGGGGATTCATTTTGGTGTGTAAAAGTTGCAAAACATTATGCAATCCTTTCTGTATTTATCATTTACTTTAGACCCGGCAGAAAGCATGCACAGTTGAGTGGTGTTGTTCCAGTTCATTTGATTCGACCCGAATTTTTTTTAAAATAAATTTTAAATAATAAAATATGATTAGTTAGTTCAACTAAATCAAAATTTTTAACTCGATTTAATCGAGCATTCACCTCTATTTTCTCTCACATTTTGAGATTATTTTTTACCAAATTTGAATCACTAGCTCCTCTACCACTATTAAATATCTATGCAATTTAAATTCCTATTTTTAACAATAAATATAACTTGATTTATATTTTAGTCCCTAAACTTTATATTTTATTTAATCTAAATTCTTTACTGTGATTTTTGTGTAATTTTTGTCCTATCAATTTCTTGATTCCTTTATACCTCCATCAATACTTTCTTCAAAATACTTGCTTTTAAAAAAATAACATCATAACATATTTTACAATTTTAGATGACATTTCATTTATTGAATAACAATACAACGCGAAAAAGGAATATGAAAAAAATATCTTAAATGATTAGATAAAGTCTGTTAACTTGAACCAGTCCACACCATAACATTTAAATATTTATAATTAAATTTAAATAAAAACTCAAAACTTAGACTCGATGCGAATTTCATAAATTGGATTTGATTCAAAAAATTCAAATAAATTTTGAGTCCAGAAATAAGACCCATCACTCAACTAACATAAAATTTTTTGACTCGATTCGATTGACCTAAATCCAACAAAACAGTAAAAGGAAGCATTACTTTTACGGAATTAGCAATGAAATTAGTAGCAAAACTTATAGAAGATGCTATAGCATTTTACCTTATACAATCTATTCTACATCTATAATTCAGACATACATATAACATATATATATATATATATAATCTAAATATCATAACTTATTAATCCAAAAATTACAAAGAATAACAATACAGACAATACCGATCTCCAATCACTACAATGCAATTAACCAATCACAATCCCGAATCGTATCAAAATACGTATTTTTTTAAACTTGTGAACCGAAAACCGTACAGTTCAGTGCTTGTGATTGAATAATTGCAAGGATGTAGTAACCTGAAACATTGCAGATGAAATGCTCCCCTAATCATACAGCCATAAAACATTAATGTTTGCTTACTGTTTTAATCTATCGCCAGTGTCCCAGAGCCACCACCGGTATAACCACCTTGTGTCCTCTGCTGCCTTTCATGGTGATCGATCCAAAGCAGTAGCTTCCGGTTAATGACCGAGCAGTGAGGGTTACGGAGAACTTTCTTGATGCACCTGGTCTCAGAGTCATGGCTGAAGGCCTGGTTTCGATGGCAATGGATGGATGCATTCTGGCTGTGATGACGTAGGTTTCTTCCCCGGCGACATTTGTTACAGTACGAGTGACGGTTTGAGTTCCAACTAGATGGGAGATTGTGATTGATGGGGTATTGAAATTCGAGGGGCGACCCATGGTGGTATTGCAGGGGGTGTTTGTGTACTTCCTTATCTCATGAATGTCGATACCAGGTGTTGTGCATAAGAATCCCACATAATCCTCATAACCTACAAAAGGCGAGAGGAAAACAAATAAAGAATCCAAATGATTTTGCAAAGCTACAATGCACCTACTTAGATGTTAGCTTATAGGCTATGCTATTTATTTTGAAAAAAAATAAAAAAATATGTATATAATAGGCTTTTTAGTGGTTCAATCCATTTTCTATCCGGTTTTACCAGTTGAATATATACATACTCAGACCCATTTAGACCATCCTCTTTCCTAGGTAAGAATACCTGCAGGGTAAAATTAAAAAGCAAAAGCAAGAATACCTGCAGGGTAAAATTAAAAAGCAAAAGCAAGAATACCTGCATCAAAGATGAGTCCAGGGTCCAAAGCAGCTCTCGGATCGACATGACCACTCCCATAATCAAAAGGAGTGGCAGTGACGAGTTTCAATGCCTCTGTTTCGGAATACTGTTGTGCTTGAAGAGGCCTCCCTCCTCTGTCGAGCTTTGTTGTTGTAGTCATCAAGGCTGATTTTATCGCAGCAGGGCTCCAACGAGGGTGTTTCTGCTTCAAAAGAGCAGCTATCCCTGCTATATGGGGTGCAGCCATACTGGTTCCGGATATCAAAGCAAATCCTTCTCCTGCTCGAAATAAGGCATTGATTCAGATTTCAAAATTTCCATCAGTAGAAGCATGATGCTATCTTCTCTTCCTCTAACATGTGAGAATTTTGTAAAAGTGATGGTTGAGACTACGAGGAAGAGAAACAAAATATAAAAACCGAGCACATCTTTACCAACGAAATTTGGCTCGTCTGTTCCATTCGGAGACCAAGCAGCCCAAATTAGAGAACCAGGTGCCAAAATGTCAGGCTTGAGAAGATCAGCATCTTGAAAGTTGAAATCTTTGATGTTGGGCCCTCGGGCAGAAAATAGTGCAACCTCTGGAGCAGATTTATGGAGAATTGGCATCAAACCATCCCCAATGCTACCAACAGCTTTGAAGCCCTTGACTCGTCCAGTCCAGTCTCTTGGTGTAGAAACATTATAGTAGTCAATAAGATTCTACAAAAGAAGATTTACAAGAGACAAATCAGAAAATTTTGAGTTATCGAGTTGAAAAAGTTTAATCAAATTCTATAAAGCAAATGAGAGCATGTTGCAGATTCTGGCCCAGTGAGAAAGCTATCAGCTTAAATAATCATATCAAAAGAATATCTAATAAGAGCAAGGAGAAGCACCATTGTCTTTGAGACATCAGTGATAAGGATTCCGGGTATACTGACGGGAACAGGATCAAACTTAGTTCCAGGAGAAACATTTTCCACTGCAAGAACAAAACCAACTGCACCAAGAGACTTGGCTGTTTCAGAGACTTTCTTAATTGATGCAGTGCCGACAACAAAGTTGAAGGAATAGCCACAAAGAAGAATGTTCCCCTCAACTAACTTCCTGTTAAAAACTTCTGGCCTTTGGCAGTCGGAGGGACTATACTTCGATACGGAGGAATCCAATAACACATCATTAGCAGCAACCATGGTGTAGGTTAGATTTGGATGTGTAGAAGCTGCAATAATCCATAAGTTACACATTTCAGCATTAAAGAACACAGATTTATCCAAAGAAACTAAAAGGAATGGGAAATAGGCAAGTCAGCAACCATGCCAATGACAAGACTAATATTAGTCCCATTCCATTATCATGTGCAATTGATAAAACCAGGCATTTGATAAAACTTGGAGATGGGATTATGCACCATATATCGGAGGAAAGTTTAAACCCTGAATTTTATTCCAAAACTAACTTCAAACATGAAGCAAAAAAAATATTGTAGTAGAATAAAATTTTTTTGTATGAAATTTTCAATTCTGATTGCTTAATCTGAATTTCGAACTAAATATTCTTCCCTAGAAATTTTTTTTTTGCGCCACAATAGACAACATAAAATCTTCAAGGATGATTGTTTTGTTATATCAGACCTGTGATAATCAGAGCGAAAACTCAAGCAGAGAAGTTTAACGTTAATGATCTATATATATATATATGCACAGTTTTCCACAAATGCCAAAGGCATTTGTTAAACAAAATCATTAACTAGAAAAAGGAACGTCCAACGTGTTTGAATCCCTATCCTTGATAGATTAAAAAAATATGAATCTCATCTGTGGATCACAAATCATTTTTCATCTACTGATATTGAAAAACATTCTCCAGGTTAAATGCATCTTTCCACTTTTTTCCTGTAGGCTACCAGAGCAGAACAAAAGAATTACCGAAGTTGAGGTAACTTACGGGACAATCCAATTCCAGCTAAAATTTTTCCATTTCCCAAGGTCAGATGGTTTTTGTATCTACGATCATCAATTGCTGCTGCAACAGATGTTATCCATGGGCTATAAGAAACCAAAGTTTTAGGGAAAGGACCTCCATTTCCAGCTGCTTGTGCAACAAAAACACCAGCTTTGACAGCTGCCAGAAGTGTAGCATCGAAAGGATTTAAAAATGTGGTCTTCGTGGTTGTTGGCGGACTATTCGGTCCCACAGAGAGACTAAGAATATCAACACCATCATGAACAGCCTGTTCATTAAAGTCATCAAATCACAAGTTTTTGACAAATATAACGTACGAGAACCTACAACTGATTGGTAAATAGGCAACCTTCATAATCATGTTGACAGAAGAAAATATAGATTTTCAAAAACAAATTCCAGGCATATCACGAAAAAACACAATTTACTCTATTTTCCCTTCCCTTGCTTCATTTTAAACGTCAATAATTCAATTAAAAAAAAGAAACAGATTCACTTATTTTTCTTGACAAGGGAAGATCGGAGTCATCAACATATCCAATTCGAAGATAATCATCAAAGTATCAGTACATGACTTGGTCAACTACCTTTTTGCTGCAATAAAAAGCTATCTTTCATTTTGAATTTCCAGCGACAACAATTGAACCATTTTAGTTTTATTTTTAATTT
This sequence comes from Hibiscus syriacus, assembly GCF_006381635.1. Classification (NCBI taxonomy): domain Eukaryota; kingdom Viridiplantae; phylum Streptophyta; class Magnoliopsida; order Malvales; family Malvaceae; genus Hibiscus; species Hibiscus syriacus. The sequence goes on along the minus strand of NW_024063339.1, from coordinate 74,233 downwards.
TCTCTTGATTATGTTTGATTGATTCTTCAAAATTTTAGAAGGTAGTTTTGTCTCATTTTTGTACAAGTACTCTTGATTGCTAGAATAATATCATCATTCCTCCTAAATTCTCTGCACCTTTACAAAGGAGAAGTGTTCTTTTATACAAAAACATATCCAAACCGTGTCTCAATTGTTAGCAAGACTAGACACATATAAGACAATTGACAGGAAGATCTGTTATCTGGTTACCTAGAGTCCCAAATATTAGGTGAACAAGGAAAATAGTACTTAAAATAATGTTGAATTTCTATCCAGGCAAAAACTAAGCTCAAAACAGACGGGAAGACATGTAAACTTAGCAGTAGTTTTAAATTAACACAAATAGTAATCATAAAAATAACTATCCCAAGTAAAAATTGTAGCACACCTGGTCAATTGCAGCTACCACATCAGCTACAAAGCCTCCAAAAAGCTTATATAGTGCCTTGTAGACAGCAATCCTGAAACAAAATAAAAATGTCAATTTCCATATCAAAGAAAAAAAAACAGCTTTTAATCGCAGTTAATCATGTTGATATAAGAAATCTCCACCTGGCACGAGGAGCCATTCCACTTGCTTTTCCAAATTCATGGCCATTCACTCTCACAGGAATACCATTATTCCCAGCTGCAATAGCTGCTGTATGACTGGTAACAAGTGACACGACAAAGAAGTAGATACAAAAAAAAATCTCACTCGATACTCGTAATTTTATATAAAAATCTTCAATCAATGGCTAATCTCTTGCAAAGTGAGGAATAGAAGCTCTAAAAAGAAAAGTTTTATGCCGCTTAGTTTTTCCCACAAATGCTGCAAGAAATTAGAGGTAGTCACCTCATTTTATGCCAACTGAACATATTTTTTTACAGTTTAAGATTATATATCACCCTCTTCCCAGCACTTTCCTTCTCACAATGTAAAAAGCATATAAAAGTTAGACCTCTCTCAAAGGTATAATTGTTAAAGATAAGGTAGCATATTGTTTCCTATTTAAACATAACTGCAACTTAGTATGGCAACAAACCTTCCATGTCCATCACCATCCAAAGGAGAGGCAAAATCAATAGCAGGATTAAAGGCACCAGCTGCTTTTGCAGCTTCAGCAAAATGTTGGGCTCCAATGATCTTGCCATTACAGAAGTTTCTCTTGGTATCAGGATCAATTTCACATTTTCCTCTGTACTTTGGAACAGGCCCATATGGGTCAGTATGATGGCTTGCAAAGCTTGGATGATGTGGATAGATTCCCGAGTCTACAAATCCTATAATGATGTCCTCTCCTGCCCTTCCACAGCCACCTCCTGTTGGCCATACACCAGTTGGGGAGCCCCAGAAATTGTGGGGTATGCGTTGTAAGTCTCCTCACCTTCCAATCTCTCTCCACAGACTTTACACCTGGAGCACGACTTAGAGTTTCTGCCTACTAATGTATTGTCAAAGTGTAAGGAATGAGAATGAAAGAGATTGGATTCGAAAAATTATTTCAAATGCAAAATCACATTGGGTAGTAGCTAAAATTTTATTTCACCTGTTCGGGGGAAAGGTGAACTGAAAAGCCGTTTATCAGATGTTTATAACTGTAGAGTTTCTTGTAACTCCCATGCTCAAACAACATACCAAGAAGCATATCATGTTTCTTTTCAAGATGACTAGCATAGGATGTTACTAATTCACTGAAACAACAACGAAAGAGAACAGGAGATAATTAGCGAAGCAAGCATTGGAACATTTTGATCAACTAAGAGATTGATTGTTCTTGTCCATTTGCTTGAGTGAGAGAAATAAGTCAAAATCATTCATGTCAAGGCAGTAAGAAATATACCAAAAAACTTTGCAATAGTAGGTTAAAATTTGCTCAAGTTCGAAATTAATGGTTCAAAACATAGAATTATAAGGTCATGTCCCTGAAGATAAACCCAATAATCTAAGGTACCAGTGATGCAAGAATAGGAGATGAACCTGGATCGGTTTCTTTTCTAAGGCTTCACAGCAACTCTCCTCAACATGTGCAGGAAAATAGAACAGAACTTCAAACTTCACATTTAATTCGCTCCCCTCTTTTTCAAAAAATGCATTCACCTTTATTCTAAATTCCCCTTCAATTAATAAAAGTCAAACTCCCTAACTTTGTTTTATTTCTTTAGCAGGTTTTCACACACAGAGTAAGCTAGCGTTTACTTTGATAATAATCATTATTCAACATAAAAACAGGATTAAATCATCATCAAAATTCACTGTAAAAATATTGAAAATATTCCATTAGAAATTTAGAACAATAAGCAAACAGAGTAGTTGCACTGAGGTCAAAGATCCAAATTTTCCAACCAACAAATATACTATATACAGTTTTTTCTTTAAACCTATTTATACATAACATAAAGGAGTGGGCAAGAGAAAAAAGAAGTTGATCCAAAAAAAAGAGAAAAAAGAAGAATGCCCAACTCTAATCACTAGACTAAGTCAATCCAATTAAAAAACTCTAATCACTAATGAAATATATTTTACTATGTTACTTGGACTTTTCATTTTTTTATACTAATATCCAACATGTGTTCCGCACTTAATGAGATGTGGTAGGAAGGATGTGTTACTAAATATAATAAAGAGCTTTTAAGAAAATTTGAAAGAAAAAAAAACTAGTGTCGAACATATGCTCACGCTTGCACAATATCCATGTTCAATACATATGAGCATATGCTCATATGAAAAGAATCTCAAAAATTAAATATATATTCATATTGAGAAACTATTCATATTCAATATTCGCTTTTAAATTCAAATAATACAAAACAATACTACATACTAATAAAGTCGAGTCTAATTCATAGTAATATTTTAGGACTAAAAAATGTGCATATATCATTCAAATACGTCAATTGCTCGACAGGATATCAAACAAGTCAAGACCCCACAGCAGAATCTGACAAAAATTATTACAAAAAACAATGGCGAATCATCAAAATATATATATATATATATATATATATAATAGCAAAACAATTTACCTTGCAGTGTCAAGCTTCTCATCTGACTCCATAGCCGTAGCTTCAAATCCATTTTCACCACCTCTGTAGCTAATGATAGGTTCTCCTTCAACTGTCACTATGTAAACATTTGCTTTCCCACTAGCAACAAGCCCCAACAGCACCACCAGGACAATCCACCCAAGCTCCACCGCCTTCATTTTTCTCGCTTACAAGATCTGCTTCGTATTAAAAGTAGTATTTTAAGAAAAATTATGGGCCTCTTTTTTTTTTCCTGCTTTCAAAGTCGATCTTAAACAGCAATTACTTACTTTTTTTGCTTCTTAAAAATGCAAAAAAAAAAACTACAGTTGTTATGCGTAAGGATAAAGACTTAAGAAAAAAAACGACTATTTGATATTGACGTTTATAGTGAGAAAAATCAATTTACTAATTTGGACTCAGATCTTTCCTGCTAAAAATAAACTTACCCCAACGGAGACTAGATTTAGTTGGCATTTATTAAGCTCATTTCAGCTAATTAAATAAACTATTTTATTTTATTTTCTTAAAAAAAAGCAGTTAAATCAGTAAAAATATAAGCGGAAAATAACGAAAATATAACCTCAAAGAGACGCTAAAAACCCCCGATCCAATCCAGCCGGAAGCTTGCGTTTCTTAGTCTTCCATTAACGTCAACCTGCGTCAACGTCCTTTTAACTACGATCCAAACAAAGAATAGTTGCAAAAACGATACGCAAAAAAAGCAAGTAAAAACATAATCTTCGTAAGCAGTTTCGGTGGTAAAGAAGATCACAGCAATAGTACTCCGAAATCAAAAGGAACGGCAAATAAAAGGAGAAGGAAAATTTAGACTTACGCCAGTAATAAAGAAGGGAACCGAGGAAGCTTTTAGGAGACGATTTCAATCAATGCAACAAAAAGGGGAAAAGTGAAAAAAAACAGAGGAGAGAATGATTGGATCACAGGGACATGAAGAGAGAATGAAGCCATTCACATCTACAGAGATTTTGATAAGTTCATAAATAGACCTTCGTTCATTCAAACCAAACAAAGAAAATGAGAGAAAATTGCTGGGAAAATGAGAGATCTAAGCAATGGAGAGAGTAAAGTCTGTGTAGGTTTACTAGTAGTCTGAGCAGTGAAGAAGAACAAAGATTAAGTGCGAGTGTGAGTGTGAGATGAAGGTAGTTTTATTTTTTAATATAGGATTAATATATATAAAAATAAGTGTTTAAATTATATTCAAAATTAATTTGAGGTGTTTAAAGTTTGTTTGTTGTTGTAAAAATAGATGTTTAGATTTTTTTTATTATATTTTTAGATGTCTACCGTTAAATAATTTTAAATAACACGTGTCACGTTTAGATATAAAAAAATATTTTTAAATAGTAATTTTTTTTAAAAAAATTAAATGTGAAATGTATCACTTAATATTTATTTTTAATATATATATAAAAATATAACGGAAAAAAATTAAACATTTATTTTTTATATTAAACCTTTAATATATATTCAATATTTATAATTATATATATATATATATATTAAATATGTATATTGCTTTTAAAAAGTTAAATCAGTATTAATTATTAATTGTAATCTCGATATTTTACTTAAATAAATTACTTTTCAAAAGTTTAAATAAAAAAATATTATTATCATTTACTTCTTTGAATTTAATTTGATATAATTTGATGTTTACTTTTAATTTAGGTTAACAGAAACAAGTCTCCATTACCCTAAATTTAAGTGAAATGATTAATCGATGATCTTTAATGAGAAAGAAGAGGGAAAAATAACATAGAAAAAATATTAATTTTGGTCATAAGAGTGTGGAGATGGAAATGAGATGGTTCTTTCTTTAGTCATGGTTAATAAGTATTTATAGTGATTTTAGTTAATAATGTTAAGTATAAAATCATTATGACTATTCGTAAATTAATTATATATTAAATAAATATAATTATCAAATATTAGATTTTAATCTTACAAATCATGTGAGTTTATCCGATGTCTTGTTTATACAGTGTAATGAGTTTAGAGTAAGTAATTGGCTCAGAGGCTATTATATTTAATGAAAATTTGTAAGTTATTGATGAATAATGAATAAATTTAAACTTTAGTGATTTTTCTGAAATTTTCATTTTAAGAAATATAAAATATATTATAATTATTATTGGTGAATTAATAAATTGCCTTTTGGTAGTAGTTTTTGTTCTCTTCTTATCTTTAATTATTGTGTGAGAGAGAAATTCGCGCGCAAGCTGTCGGGCTGATTGTTCGGTTGAAATGACTTTATTACCCTAGAAATTAGTTGTGAAAAGGACAGGGTCTAATTCCCATATCAATCCCTCTACATGATAAAATATGATATTTAACTCCTAAACTTTAATATCGTGTTATTTGGTCTCTCCACTTCTATGATCTTAGTAATATATTCAAATCGATAACACCATTACTTTCTTACATTTAAGTAATAATGTGAATTTTTTCCTTGTTATCTTGTCTCATATTTAGGGTCACATTAAAATTCATTCAATCAGATTTGACAAATGATAAATTTACAAAACCAACATAATGATATAGTTTTCTTGAAAAAATCCGGCCATTTCTTTGATAATAGAAACAATCAGCATTATCGATTCGAACCTACTATTAACATTATTAAAATAAAAGATCATATTGTGTAAAATCAAAAGAAAGTGGTCAAATTTTAAATTTTAATATAAATGAGGGGTGAAAAACACAATAAAACCTTTGAATTGATAGTTGATAAGGGAGCAGTATGGCAATTGGCAGGGGATCTGATTGGACCGAGACGGATGGATACAACTACTAATATTTAATTTAATACACAGTTTACCCATGAAGTATTCAACTTTTTCCACTTTGCTCCTTGACATTTTTACCCATTTTGTCCCTTACAATTTTCATTTGTTGCATATTAAACCTTGGAATTAAACGAACGTTAAAAAATTTATGTTCCTCCAAACCTAGATTTTGACTCAAAAAATTCATTAAAAAATCGGAATAAAATAAATAAATATTTTCATTTTTAGAGATTTATACATAGAGTCATTAAACCCTTATTATTCAATTTTTAATGAGAGATTTTGAATTGATATAAGTAAATTCATAACACTAATTCGACCAACGATTTTATAATATTCTTTCTGTCCTATTAAATTTGTCCACTATTGAATTTTTAGTCAAACTTTTTAACTTTGATTCATTATTATTTCAAATTTATTATTGATAAAATTTAATTGTTTAAAATATTTAAAATAATGATTATCAAAGTTTTAATTTTTTTACTTTTTAAAAATCAATAATAAATTAATTTAGTGGGACGGGAATAATATTTTTTTATCTTCTACTAACACGTGACATTCTACTTTTAATAAAAGAAAGAAATGGTGAAAACCCATCACAAGTCACTTTCTTATTAATAAGATTATAATAGGTCATTGAAATTTAAAAAAGTTACAAGCATGTCACTGAATTAATCGATTTGTTACAAACATGTCATTGTATCGTTAAAAATAAAACAGACATTAACCTTTTAGTTACAATCATATCATTCTATTTGTTAATTGTAATAATCGAATCATTTAATCAATTGATTGTTACAATTATATCACTCATTTGCAACTCGAAAATTCCTTACACAATTCAAGAAAGAGTGAATTGTTTGTGATAAGGGTAAGTAAAAATCGATTCGACTCGAAAATCATTTTTTTCAACTTCTATTTATTCGATTCGACTCAAATTATTAATTCGGGTTTTCGAGTTCGAGTCGAGTTAAAATTTGGGAATTTTGAGTTACTCGAAAAAATGAAAATTTGACTATGTATTTTGATATTTTACGATTTTGTCCCTGCTTTCATTATTCATTCAATTCCTCATCCATTTTAAGTTTATTTAACCAAATTTAAACCGCATGCTACTAAATCAATGTAGAGTACACACGTACTTTCAATTCTTCTTTTCGATAATAAGTTTTCTATTTTTCAATTTATTCCTTAATTTTCATAATTTCCTTATTTTTTTTTTCAATTCATCATTTATTTAAGTCTATTTTTTACCAAATTTGAACCACATACTCATACTCCACTATAGAATACTTGTGTAACTTCAATTCTTATTTTTTTACTAAAAATGCACTCTATTTTTTATTCAGGCCCTTAACATTGCATTTTACTCAACTTGGTCTTTTGGCTGTAATTATTTGCAAATTCTTTCTTCCCATTGGTTCTTTGATTTTTTTATACTTTCATCAATATTTTACCCTCAAAATAAAGAAAAATATAATATTGTGAATATATTTTATAATTTTAGATTGTATTTGTTATACTAAATAACATTATAATATGAAAAGAATATGGAATATATATATATATATATATTATATGGTTTGAGAAAGTCGAAAAATTAGAATTAATTCTTACCATAATATTATAAATAATTATAATAAAATTAATATAGAAACTCAAACATCAATTTGAATAACTCGAAGTTTCTTAAACTTGACTCGATTTGAAAAAATTTCAAGTTAAGTTTAAGTTATGAAATACGACTCGTTAACTTATTTTTTTACTCGACTCGATACAATGTTAATCCTAATTTGTAATGATCAAATAATTAAATGATTCGGTGATAACCTTTTGAAATTTATTACATCTTCAAAGATGGCTTTCGGAGACTTTCCACCCACTAGAGCCTCCGGGTAACAAAGGGTGTGATTTACCATAAAAGAAAGAGAAAATAACCTCAGAGACCAAAAATCCCATATAATATACGATTTTAACCAACTTTTTCCGGATTTGCCAAAATGACCAACAAAATCGCAATGTGATCGCTAATTCGCAACGCGATCTCCATTATCGCAAATTCGCGTTGCATTTTCGCAATGCGATAGTTGAAAATCGCGTTGCGATGGTCTACAGTATCGTTGCGATTTTCCCAATTCGCAATGCGAATAAGTAAATCGCAACGCGAATTGGGAAAATCGCAATGCGAATAAGTAAATCGCAACGCGAATTGGGAAAATCGCAATGCGATACTGACTATCGCAATGCGATAATAAAAAATCGCAACGAGATACTTACTTTCGCAACGCGATACTGTCTTTCGCAACGCGATAATACATAATCGCAATGCGATTTTCAAAGCGCCATTAGTATCCTGGCCAAGTATTTTATTTTTAAATTCCAAACATGAATATTAATATATTGGAACACTGAACTGTCCACAGTATATCCCGTAATCGCAACTCATAACATAAAACCTAAAATCACAACTCAGTCCCATCTCCATCTCTCACTCTCTCACCCATCTCCGACGAAATCCGTCCCCATCTCCAGCGAAATCCGTCTATCTAAATCTCTCAGAGCCACCCTCACAATCAGAAATGGAAAATCAACCAAATCAACCAACGAGGGTTAGTTTTTTTAATTATTTTCTTTTTGAAATTTTTGCATTATTATTAGGTTTTTCATATTGAAATTGATGATAAGTTTACTGGTAATTTCAATAATAGATTAACCATTTCACTTAGATTGCTTATTAAATCAACCAAGAATCGCAACGCGAAATGCAAATCGCAACACGATTTTAGTTTCGCGTTGCGATTCTCTCGTTGCGATAGTCATTTTCGTGTTGCGATTTTCATTTTCAGAAACTATTCTTCTTCTGCAAATTGAAACTTGAATGAATTGCATTACTTCAACCAAAAAACAAAGACAAATACGAAATTCACAGTGTTGCATATTTAAGTTTGAAGAATAAACTACTACTATTTATGTTTATTATTGTTTTTGGTATATCTTCACAGTGTAGTTTTTGGTATATCTAATTTAGTATGTTTATTGTTTTTTGTAGAACTTTTATTCGGCTCAATTGACCTTGAGAAATAAAGTCAGCCTGGCCAAAACAATTGCGTCGAAGCTTTCACCTGCACAAAGAAAAATGTTTGAGGATACATGCTTCGGGCCATGGCTGAAAGTACAACATCCCGGTGGAGATGCGATGTTGACACACCTGTTTCTTCAAACCATGACTAGAGATCTACCAGAGACTATACAACGTCGTGATGAAGAGATATGGTTTGATTTTCCACCGGCGTATACGTGTTTTGGGCGGGAGGAGTTTTGCTTAATCACCGGTCTACGCTTCGGACACGATGATGTAGGTCGGTACACTAGACACATTACCCGCCCATCATGGCTATCCCGGGTTTTTCCTGAGCTGGAGAGGCCGAGTCTACACGTAGAATACCTGACAAGATTTTTGAATAATAAAGATGGTTTTACTCGGATGGATGACGTCGACGTTGTCCGAGTATGCCTTCTAATTCTTTTGCATGCCGGCTTTTTAGGCAGAGAGGCCAGACAACCTATTCCAAATGATCTAATCAAATTGGTAGAAGACCTAAATGCGTGGAACATGTTTCCGTGGGGCTCGTATTTATGGAAAGCTACATGGAATAAGTTATCGTCTGCCTTGGATGATCGAAAAAGTTTGCATGGCGATGGTTCCAAATACACTTTGACAGGCTTTATTTGGGCCTTTAAGGTAAGAATTTTTATATAATGTTTCCAAAATTATAAGTAATTATTTAACAATTACTAATGTTTGTTATTATATTGTTTGTAGATTTGGATATTTGAGGCCTTTCCCGCCATGAAGACATATGCAATAAAAACTTCAAATAATATTCCCAGGGCTATTTCCTGGAAGAGGAAACGTACCTTGCAATGGGAAGATTTACTACGGTATACGACAATAAATAATGTAAGTTAACATAAATACTACCATATGTTTATAAACAAGTTATTACTAGTACACATTTAACTTTGTTTGAGCTTTTATATTGTTAGGAGGCCAACACTCCTCTACAGAGGCTGACACCCACGGAAGCTGAGCTTGCCACTGATTGGTGGCAAGCTAGTAAGCGTTTTTTTGATGGAACGGTTGATGAGCAGCCTCCACTTCGGGAGCCATCACCTCGCCCAGAGCTATCACCTCACCCAGAGCCATCATCTGATCGACCCGGCTATACACCTCCACAACGACAACCATCACCTATTCTGTCACATCATCGAGCCTCTTCTCCACCATCACCGCAAGATAGGCGACCGGCAAAGATGTCACGACGTTTATCTCCCTGTTCTCCACCTCCACCTCAACGGGATGAGTTAGGGGAGTTACGTGATGAGGTCAATGCCTTGTGTGAGGAGGTCGATACTTTACGCAAAGACGATGGTGCATGACGTGTTGAGGTGTCTACATTACGCGGTGAGGTAGCCGCTCTACGTGAGATGGTAGCATCGTTGCAGAATGAGGTTCATACTCTACGCAACGAGGTAAGTTTAAGATTTTTTATACTCGTAATTCATTCGGTTGCTGCCAATATGTTTTTGTTAGTATTTGTTTTTGGTTTTGTTTTTGTCTTTTGGTTGAAGTAATGCAATCCATTCAAGTTTCAATTTGCAAAAGAAGAATAGTTTACTTTCGCAACACGAAAATGACTATCGCAACGCGGAAATGGCTATCGCAATGCGAAATGAAAATCGCAACGACAAAATCGCAACGCGAAATGAAAATCGCAATGCGATTTGTGTTTTGCGTTGCGATTTTGTCGTTGCGATTTCATTTCGCGTTGCGATTTTGTCGTTGCGATTTTCATTTCGCATTGCGATAGCCATTTCCGCGTTGCGATAGTCATTTCGCGTTGCGATTTTAAGTTTCGTGTTGCGAAAGTAAACTATTCTTCTTCTGGAATGTTTATATATGTTGTCCTTTTAAATGTTTATATAAGTGCTTACTTCTGGAATGTTATCTGAGCATTTTGTGAACTATGATAGAATAATGATTTGGGTGAATACAATGCTAGTTTGAAACATATTTGTCTTTGTTTAATATCATGTCTGTTTATTTACTGATTTATGTATTAATTTTTTTAGCGGCCCGATAAGGTGGATGCTTTACGTCGGGTTTTCCTTGCACGACGGAGTTCACGCATCAGACGGCGTGGACGTGCTATTACGTCTCCGTTCACCCCAATGGTGCGAAGACTCCGCAAGAAGAAGCCCGACTCACCGGTCATCCCTCAAGAGTCCCCTCAAATCGTTCAAGAGGCCCCTATTCTCCCTCAAGATCCCCCCCCACCGTTCAAGAGGCCACTGTCATCGTTGAAGAGGTCCCTCCCACCATTCCAGAGCCCGATTCACATGGGGTAATATATCGAAGTATTGAGAAACCCCCACCGATTCCGGACATGATGGATGAGAGTTGGCTCTCGTATGAGTTACCGGCTAGTACCCTTCCGGTATCTGAAGTGGAGAGGAGACAACTACCGGAAACAATTGTGGATAATACCCTTTGGGCTAAGACCGCAGTTGATTTTTATCTACATGAGCGGAGCCAAGGGTGTTACACTCACATCAGCAAACTCAACGATGAAATGTTTTTGTTGCTTGATCGGTCTTGGTGGGGTGTGCTATTAGGGGTTGAAGACAGTGGCTATTTGGATGGGGAGGTAAGACTATATTTGTCTTATATATGATTTTGATTAATTTGTTTAAAAATTAATGTAATTCACTAATATATGTATTTTTTTGTAAAACAGCATATCGATGCGTGGGTGTCACGTCTACTAATAATAAGGAAGCTTAGGAAAAATAAAAAAAATTCGCTATATACAATAATGCCGACAGCTTTTCACGCAGTTCACTTGAAGAATCAACGAGATGAATCATTTTTGTTGGGCAATGGACAAGCTAAACTTTATCCTGCATGGTGGGAGGTCGATAAGGTTAGTGTTTATTTTTTAAATTTTTTAAAGGTGTTAATAAATAAGTGCGCAAATAAATGAATTATTACTTATGATCGCAGGTGTTTATCCCTGTTTTGGAACGTCGTCACTGGCTTCTCGTCCAACTTCAGCTCCCATCCCTGAAGATAATAGTGTATGACAGCATGATCAATTACATATCACTGTCTGATTTGAGAGATATTTTCAAGGGATGGAGCTCTCATTTGGCTAAATTCTTGGATGGGATTAAGTATTGGAGTCATTCTGGACACAAGAAGCCAAAGAAGTTCAATGTCACAGTTGTCAGAGACGAGACCGCGCCACAACAATCGCCGGGAGCCAGAGGGGATTGTGGTCCTCTCGTATGCCTTTGCTTGGCGCGTTTGACGACGGGAAGCACAGAGTTTTTACCTCCCACCGATAGAGATAGAGCTGCAGTAGGCTTGTGGTTTCGGCATTATATGGCTAGAGCAATATATTCGAGACGCTGCCTACCTGCATCCGCGTTATGAAAGTGTCCATTGTTAATTGGTAAGTCAAATGCAAGTTTTGTTAACATATATACTCCTTTTGGTTTGAAAATGTTTGGTTAAGTACCTAGAATTCAATAATTTGCTGTTTGTAGGTTTTAGATGTGTAGGAAGTCTTGTTTGAGCAAATGTTTGGTTTCTGCAGGTTAATCCTTAAGTGAGCTGCGTGAAATGGATGTACGAGGTCACAAAGTTGTTGATTCATTGATTCAATAATTGATGAAGAAATAAGAATTATTATTATTATTTGATTGTTTAATTGATTTGTAAAAGATGATTTGTAAATCTTGATTTGTTTAATTGATGTGTACATAATTTGTGTTGAAATGTAATAGTTGATTTGTTGATTTTCAATCTGCTTTATGTTGAAGGCAAAACAGACTATCGCAACGAGAAAATCGCAATGCGAAATGAAAATCGCAATGCGAAAATCGCAATGCGAAATGAAAATCGCAATGCGAAAATCGCAATGCGAAATGAAAATCGCAATGCGAAAATCGCAATGCGAAATGAAAATCGCAATGCGATTTTCTCGTTGCGATAACCATTTTCGCGTTGCGATAGCCATTTTCGCGTTGCGATAGTCAAATGAATGTCTAATAAGTGATGACAACTGAACAGATTATAGCAATGTTCAAACTCAAGTTACTAATACATGCCTAACTGAAAATGTTAAAAGTGCACACATAAAATACACATAATGCAAGTTTTGTTAACATATATACTCCTTTTGGTTTGAAAATGTTTGGTTAAGTACCTAGAATTCAATAATAATTGTTAAAAGTTTATGCATGTTAATCCTCGTTGCCTTTTTCATTTCGCATTGCGATTCTATCGTTGCGATTTGCATTTCGCATTGCGATGGTCAAATGATTACCTTTCGCAACGCGATTCTGACTTTCGCAACGAGATAATACAGAATCGCAATGCGAGTTTCAAAGTTCGCAACAGGTTTTAGTTTCGCAAGCCAAATTTTGAGTGTATATATATACGCAGCAGCAACAACTCATAACCTAAATCCCTAAATCGCAACTCATTCCATCTCCATCTATCACTCTCTCCGGCGACATTCGTTCCAATATCCAACGACATCCTTCCCCATCCGGCAACAGGTCTTAGTTTCGCATCTCGTTTGTTTAGTTACAACCATGAAATCATCTAATGTTGATCATGTTTGGATAGATTTGTGTTTTGGAGGGTCATGGGAGAATGTTCATGGTGTTTTACAATATATGCCTTTACCCATGAATCTTCAACTAAAACTGTCATTAAAGAAGTTAACTTATGAAACCCTAATGTTACGTGTTTCAAAGAAATTGAATTTAGGGCCCCTAAGTGGATTTAGGCTATCTTATCAGAGAAATGGTAAAGTTTATTTGTTAACCGACAATGAAGATGTTGAACGATTCATTTCTTACATTAATGTTTCAAGTGATGATGTTACATTGTATGTTGTTGAACCTAGAAGTAGTATTGTTGGGTCAGTAGCGGGTAGTAATCAACTAAGTGGGTCAAAAAACCCACAGCCTTTCTCTAATCCAAATCCAAATCAACTTTCAGCACCAAATTCCGGTTTTTGTATTGACCAATTAGACGATGATGAGCCAAGAGAAAAAATTGTGAGTACTAGTCAGTATTCGAAATTTGATCTTGATCAATACCCGGACTTTGATATTGGTCAATACACGGATTTTGATGATGTTTCAGAAGAAGAAACAGACCCTGCGTGTAATGATCTTGATATTGGTCAATACCCGAATTTTGATGATGAAACACCCGTTGCCGAGGAAGATGTTGTTGATGATAATGAGGAGGAAGTTACGACTGTGAATGAACATGTTGAACATCCATTCTGTAATTCATATAATCCTGAAGAAGAAAAAGAAGAAGAAAAAGTCCCCGAAGAAAAGAAAATGCCATGGGAGTATAACTGGAATATGCCAGAATTACTTCAGTTACCGGAAGAAGAGTTGGCAAAGAAAGCAGTTGATTGTTACACAAAAGTTATTCGTATCAAGAAAGATGATTGTTTTGATACAAAGGAAGACTTGAAGATAGCTTTGTATACGAAATGTGTGGAAGATGGCTATCAACTAAAAGTTAACAAATCAAGCAAAGATCGTTTCGAAACAAGGTGTACGATTGACAAAAACTGTACGTGGTGTATGATTGCAAAGAGGATCAAAGATTGCGCAATGTTTCAAGTTAGGACTTTTATTGATAAACATACATGTTCAAGAACCCAAGTTTTTCCTCACCATAGACAGGCAAACAAAAAGGTGTTGGGTGGTTTTCTGGCTGAGTTAATGTTTTAGAATGGCATGGTATATCGGGGACATGAAATTATGACTGACATGAATGCTCGGTTCAAGATTAGTATATCATATTCTCAAGCTTGGAGAGCCAAATGTTATGCCTTGGAATTGTTGAGGGGGTCGCCAGAAGCATCGTTTGTCCAACTGCCGGCTTATTGTCACAATTTAAAGCTGAAAAATCATGGGTCGGTAACTCATATCAAAACAGATAGAGATGGACGCTTTGAGTTGCTGTTTATCGCCATTGGTGCTGCGGTTAGTAAATCAATATAATTCTGTTGACTCATTTCTGTTAGTTACATGCATTTAAAATTTAAATGATTATATTTCTTGTGTATATTATTTTGTAGATTCGTTCGTTTATTACTTGCATGCGCCCAGTTATTATAGTTGACGGAGCACATTTGAAAGGTCGATACCTTGGAGTAAACTTATTAGCAGTAGCCATGGATGCTAACAATGGGATATTGCCAATAGCTTACGGGGTTGGCAAATCTGAAACCTCTGATTCATGGACATGGTTTATGGGGCATCTTAGGGATTGCATAGGTCCTATTAGCAATCTGACAATCATATCCGATAGGGCAAACTCAATTGACAACGCTGTTAGAAGGTGTTTCCCATATGTTTTTCATGGACTTTGTGGTGTTCATTTGTATAGAAATCTAAAATCAAGGTCTGTTGGTATAAAAAAGCACAAATGAACATACTGGAAGGCTGTAAAGGCTTATCGGGAAGTGGATTTCAATAAGCATATAAACTGTTTAAGACGTGTTTTGCCTCAGTGTGCTCAAACACTAGAAGATGTCGGGTTTGAAAGATGGTCAAGAGTACATCAACTTGGAGCAAGATATGGTTTCATGACGTCTAATAGTGCAGAATCAATTAACGCTCTAAGTCGTCATTCCCGGAAATTACCCATTACTATGTTAATGGAGTTTTTTCGAGCCTCTATTCAACAGTGGTACTACAAGAAAAGAAACCATGCAGGTATTATTTCTTTGAATTCGTAACTTATCGTATATTTTACTAAGTATTATTTATTTAAATTTACAGGAACATTGGAACATCGTGTTACACCATGGACTGAAAAAAAAGATAACGAAACGTGTTGTGAAGTCAACGTCATGGAGAGTTGAACCATGTTCAAACACTTTGTTTGAAGTACTGGATAATAACTTAAATGGGCTTGTCGATCTAAATGCAAGGACGTGTAGTTGTATGAAATGGCAAACATCTGGTTATCCATGTGGCCATGTTATAAAAGTTGCTCTTCATCTAAACCAAAATGATTCAAGCACATACGCTATGGATTGCTACACTACAGAAGTATATCGACACACTTATGCCGAGATTGTCTACCCTATTTCACATCCTTCTGAGTGGGACATACCAGATGACTTACAAACAGTTTTGCCACCAGCCATGGACAGAAGGCTACCTGGCCGACCAAAAAGTCACGATCGTATACCGTCTAAGGGTGAAGAGAAGAAGAGATCGACATGTAGTCGGTGCAAGGAAAGTGGTCATACAAGGTTGACATGTGGATCACCAGTGCCATCACAATCATCTTTTCCTCTACCAAAATATGGATCATCATCAAAATCCAAAGCTCATATGGTGTCAAGAAAAAGGCAATCAAAATCGCAATCATCTTTAAAATCCCAATCACAACTGGCTTCACCTTTTGGGACTGTTAACTTAGGTGATTTTTAAATGCAAACGTTGTATTATGTAGATTTTATGTGTGAACTTTTAACATTTTCAGTTAGGCATGTATTAGTAACTTGAGTTTGAAAATTGCTATGATCTGTTCCAGTTGTTATCACTTAATAGGCAATCATCTTAATGTCCATTGCAACGCGGAAATTACTATCGCAATGCGAAATAAAAATCGCAACGAGAGAATCGCAATGCGAAATGAAAATCGCAACGCTAATTTCGCAATGCGAAATGAAAATCGCAACGAGGGAATCGCAATGCGAAATGAAAATCGCAACGCGAATTTAATTTCGCGTTGCGATTTTCATTTTCGCGTTGCGATTCTCTCGTTGCGATTTTCATTTCGCATTGCGATAGTACTTTTTGCCCTCAACATAATGCAGATTGAAATCAACAAAATCAACCATTACATTTCAATCAATTAAACAAGCACAAATAAGAATTATGTTAACATCAATTAAACAAATCAACTTTTACAAATCACCTTTTACAAATCAATTAAACAATCAAAAAATAAGCAATAATTATTAGAGAAAATAACACTTCTACTATTGAATCAACTTTTGCAGCCATACATCATTTTCACGCAGCTCACTTCTGAGATTAACCTGCATAAACCAAACATTTGCTCAAACAACACTTTATACACATCTAAAACCTACAAACAGCAAATTATTGAATTCTAGGTACTTAACCAAACATTTTCAAACCACAAGCCTATAAACATACCAATTGTTTATGGACATTTTATAATGCGGATGCAGGTAGGCAGCGTCTCGTATATATCGATCTAGCCATATAATGTCGAAACCACAAGCCTACTGCAGCTCTATCTATATCGGTGGGAGGTAGATACTTTATACTTCCTGTGATCAAACGGTCCAACGCCAAGCATACGAGAGGACCACAATCCCCTCTGGGTACTTTCGTTTGTTGTGGTGCGGTCTCGTCTCTGCTAACTGTAATATTGAGCTTCTTTGGCTTCTTGTTTCCAGAACGAGTCCAATAATTTATCGCATCCAAGTATTTAGCCAAATAAGAGCTCCATCCCTTAATAATATCTCTTAAATCAGCCAATGATATGTAATTTATCATGCTGTCATATACTATTGCCTTAAGGGATGGGATCTGAAGCTCGACGAGAAGCCAATGGTTACGTTCCAAAACAGGGATAAACACCTGCAATCATAAGTAATAATTCATTCATTTGCGCACTTATTTATGAATACCTTTAAACTCAATCTAAAATAAACACTAACCTTATCGACCTCCCACCATGCAGGATAAAGTTTAGCTTGTCCATTGCCCAACGCAAATGATTCATCTCGTTGATTCTTCAAGTGAACTGCGTTAAAAGCCGTCGGCATTATTGTATACCGTGTATTTCTTTTATTTTCCTTAAGTTTCCTAATTATTAGTAGACGTGACACCCACGCATCGATATGCTGTTTTACAAAAAAATACATATATTAGTGAATTACATTAATTTTAAACAAATTAATCAAATGAAAATATAAGAAAAATATAAGACTTACCCCTCCATCGAAATAGCCATTGTCTTCGACCCCTAATAATACGCCCCACCAAGATCGATCAAGCAACAAATAGATATCATCATTGAGCTTGCATATGTCAGTGAAACACCCCTGGCTTCGCTCATGTAGATAAAAATCAACTGCGGTCTTAGCCCAAAGGGTGTTATCCAGAATTGTGTCCGGTAGTTGTTTCCTCTCCTCTTCAGATACCGGTATGGTACTGGCCGGTAACTCATACGAGAGCCAACTTGAATCCATCATGTCCGACACGTCAGAGGGTTTCTCAAGAATCCTACATATGACGCCATGTGAATCGGGCTCTTGAATGGTGGGAGGGACCTCTTCAACGATGACAGTGGCCTCTTGAACGGTGGGAGGGGACTCTCGAGGAATGATAGGGGCCTCTTCAACGATAGGAGTGGACTCTTGAGGGATGATAGGCGAGTCGGGCTTCTTCTTGCGGTGTCTTCGCACTATTGGGGTATACGGAGACTTAATAGCACGTGCACGCCGTCTGATGCGTGAACTCTGTCGTGCAAGAAAAACCCGACGTAAAGCATCCACCTTATCGGTCCGCTAAATAAAAATACAAATATTAGTAAATAAACAGACATGATATTTAAACAGTGAAAACAAAGATAAAAATACCAATAATATTAGCTCCTGAGGAATAGGTTGTCTGGCCTCTCTGCCTAGAAAGCCGGCATACAAAAGTAGTAGAAGGTATACTCGGACAACATCGACGTCATTCATCCGAGTAAAACCATATTTCTTATTAAACAATTTCTTCATGTCGTCGACGTGTAAGTTCGGCTTCTCTATTGACTCATCAGGAAAAACCCTGGATAACCATGATGGGCGGGTGATATGACGAGTGTACCGGCCTACATCATCGTGTCCGAATCGTAGACCAGTGATTAAGCAGAACTCCTTCCGCCCAAAACAAGTATACGCCGGTGGAAAATGAAACCATATCTCTTCCTCACCACGTTGTATACTGTCGGGTAGATCGCTAGTCATGGTCTGAAGCCACAAATGGGTCAAACTAGCTTCTCCACCCGGATGCTGTACTCTCAGCCATGGCCCGAAGCAGGTTTCTTCAAACAATTTTCTTTGTGCAGGTGAAAGCTTCGAAGCAATTGTAGTGGCTAGGCTAACTTTATTCCTTAATGTCAATGAAGCCGAAAAAAATTTCTACAAAAAAACAATAAACATACCAAGTTAGATATACCAAAAATTACACTGTCAAGATATACCAAAAACAAAACAATAAACATAAATAGTAGTTTATTCTTGAAACTAAAATTTGCAACACTGTTTTTGTCTTTTGGTTGAAATGAAAATCGCAACGAGATAATGAGAATCGCAACGCGGAAATGACTATCGCAACGCGAGAATCGCAACGCGAAATGACTATCGCGACCAAACAATCGCAACGCGAAATGAAAATCGCAACCGCGAAATAAAAATCGCAACGCGAAATGAAAATCGCAACGCGAAATGAAAATCGCAATGCGATTTTGGTTTCGCGTTGCGATTATCTCGTTGCGATAGTTATTTCTGCGTTGCGATTTTCATTCTCGAAACTATTCTTCTTCTGCATTACTTCAACCAAAAGACAAAGCAAAGACAAATACTAACTTCACAGGCTAAACAGTTTAGCAGTATTGGCAGCAATCGAATGAATTTAATAAGAAATCTAAGTGAAATGGTTAATCTATTATTGAAATTACCAGTAAACTTATCATCAATCTCAATATGAAAAACCTAAAATAATGCAAAAATTTCAAAATAAAAATAAAAAAAAACTAACCCTCGGAGGTTAATTTTCCATTTCTGAATGATTGTGAGGGATTTTTGACTGTGAATGGTTGTGAGGGATTTCGCCGGCGATGGGGACGGAAATCTTCGGAGATGGGGACGGATTTCGCCGTAGAGAGTGAGAGATGGAGATGGGACTGAGTGTTGTGTTTTTGGGTTTGAGGTTATGAGTTGCGATTACTGTGGACGGTTCATTTTCCGATTTATTAAGAAAAAATACGTGTTTGGAATTTGAAAAAAAAAATATGCGTTAATACGAATGGCGCTATGTAAATCGCGTTGCGAAAGTCAGTATCGCGTTGCAAAAGTAAGTATCTCGTTGCGATTTTTTATTATCGCATTGCGATAGTCAGTATCGCATTGCGATTTTCCCAATTCGCGTTGCGATTTACTTATTCGCATTGCGAATTGGGAAAATCGCAACGATACTGTAGACCATCGCAACACGATTTTCAACTATCGCATTGCGAAAATGCAACGCGAATTTGCGATAATGGAGATCGCATTGCGATTTTGTTGGTCATTTTGGCAAATCCAAAAAAGTTGGTTAAAATCGTATATTATATGGGATTTTTGGTCACTGAGGTTATTTTCTCTAAAAGAAAATGTCAAGATTTTCAAACAAACAAAAAAGGTTAAAAGGAAGAATAAAAAAATCAATGGCGAGGCAGTAAATGTAGGAAAAAAAATGAATAAATCACGTGAATAAATTAATTTTCCGACTTCTCATTAAACGTATATAATACTAGCTCGCCACCCTGCGGGAAAATATATAGGGTAAAGTATACGAATGATTCATTTATAAAATAGTATTTTATTAAGCTCATTTATTATTAAAAGTTATAAAATAATTCTCTAACTATAAAATGTTGATTTGACGAGTTCCTTCGATTGTTATAAAATGATTATATGACTATTCATTATGTTCCAAACTCATTGTTTTTCATTAAAAAATTGACGGTATTATGAGATGAATATTAATATACTGACTATGATATGATAAAATATAATCTCATAATCTTAAATGATTATCAAATAGCAGTCCTCATTTTAACATTCAGCTTAGACAACTGCCAATTTTTTTAACAAAAACTAATGAGTTTGGAACATAATATGATCATTTTGTAATTTTAAATAGTCGAATGACTTAACAAATAAACATTCTATAGTCAAATGAATATTTTATAACTTTTAATAATCGAGAAACTTAATAAAATAATATACTATAATCAGATGATCATTTTTGTACTTTTTCAAAATAATATATATATATGGGCAATTCGTTCAACCCAAAGATAGCTATAATGTATTGAAGTTCTTTGTAATGTTGTAAAGTTTGATTAACCCTTTACGCAGTTTCATAATGTTCCTCACCAACAAGTCGAGATTGGAGCATAATTGACGTTGAGTCTAAAAGATTTAAATATCTTTGGTAGCTAATCCTCTTGATAGTGCGGTAATAACATCTAAATGCACAAATGTTCTAACAGGGACAGGTCCGGTCAAATCATCCGTAGACACATAAACTGCTTGAATAAAAATTATTGATCCCTTCTTGATAGAAGTAATTATTTCTTGTAAATAACCCATTTCGGTACAAAGGGTGGGTTGATAACCCACACGCTTGGACAAAACAGAATATATATATCACAATATATGAATTAAACATATTTTTATTCGACTTATTTTTATAAAATTAAGGTTTTAATAAAATTGTCATATTTTGAATAATATTTATAAAAGAATGAATTGATAGAGTAAAAAATAAGATAAAAATTATGATTAAGCTCGAATAAGTATTATTGTACCATATATATATATATAGATAAAAAATAGTGAAAGCATATAATGAGAGAAAAATTAGGGTTGTGAAGATAAAAGTTAATTATTTACGAAATTAGAGATGTTTGAATAGTTTTTTTTTTAATGATAATGAGGCTTAATCCAAGAAATTACTTCTTTACACGACTATAAGGAAGGCCGAGAAAATCTCTAGCCATGATACTAGAAAGCTGACCCAGTAGAGATTCGAGGACTGCAAGAGCACCATCAGGAGGAACGTCGTGGTCGGCAATGAAATCAGCAGCATAACTTGCTTCTCGGTTGATCACAGTGAATTCGAAAAACCATGCTCGATGGTAAAACCTATCAATGGCACGAACCAGAGAATATGGATTACTGCGCGTGGCATTCTTAATAAGCTGTGAGCATCAGTATTATCCATTTGAACAAGAACACGTTCGAAGCCATTTGACCAAGCAAGGGATAGACCTTCGAAGACACCCCATAGCTCAACTTGGAGGACGGTTGACTGACCTATAATTTTGTATCATACATCGGAATTATACTCCAACACCTCAATTAAGATCAGTAATCGCATCCATCGGCCGTTATATCCATCATATATTCTCGTTTTTTTCTCTCAATTTATTTCGTAACCAAACAATGACGGAATTATGTAGGCGTTCGAGGGCCATTGTCTTCTTTAATTTTTTATCATTAAAAACTATAGAGATAATTTTAACTATAAATTTAAATTTAAAATTTTTGCTACATATTCTATTATTAATTATACCTTGTCTCCTTGAACTATAAATTTGGCTCCATCCCTATTACCAAACATATCGCGTTGCAAAATTTTCTAGCTAAATTAAACAGAATTCAAGTCATAAACTCTTAACATTTAACTTGTTCGTGTTTAGTGTTTTTCATTAAAAAAAATTAAAATTATTTTAATGTTTGTTCATTTTCATTATAGATATTTAAGTATACGTTTTAGTGTTTGAACTTAGTTTACAAGTTTAATTTGGCAATTTTAGCTCTTTTTTAAAAATTATGTATTGAAGCTGAATTTTATTGTATAATTTGTTCAAAATATTTAATCTGAATTCTAAAAGTAATTAAAGTTCAAGTTCTAATCATTAATTCATTAAAAATATTTTTATAATAGAATCTAAATTCAAATAACTAATTAAAATACTGAATTCAAAATACAAATAAAATTTATATACCAAAATATATATTTACCCAATTATGATTTACAAGTGCTGTATCCACTCACTCAATGGTCCAATCTTTATTCTGCGTTAGGTACGAGCTGAGAGCGATCCCGATCCCCTAAATTTATGGGTTAATTACTTTTAGGTCTACAATAGTTTTGAAGTAAATCAAATTAAATTCGAATCCCTTCAATTTTCTTATTTGAATCATTTCAGATCCCAAAAACCTTTGTAATTAGGGATGACAGACAAGTACAATTTCATGGATTTGTAACATACCTGCTCAAATTGTGGTGGAGACGAGTATAAGTTTAGTGGGTAAGTACAAATGTAAAAAGTCATACATGTCGTGGGTAGTGGTAGGTGATCGGTTTGAGACCTTACCCGTCCAACATCTGTTCGCCCCACGTATGCCCTCCCACTAATTACCTAACATATAAATTTTGGATCATTATGAATTTATGTATAATTTTAGAGATTATTCTATATATCATAAGATCATAGCGGACAAGACTTGTAATTTAACCAAATATTAGGAAGATTGTCATTTCTTCTATTTTAAATTGACGAGTATGGGTGGATATAGACAGATAGGAGATGGGTGGTGAGTATCCAGTTTGCTAATTGATGTGAAGATGAATTTAAGAATATATTTGCTTTAGCATGTGTGGATTTAAAAATTTTATCCAACGTGGGTGGTAAGTGGTGTAACAAAAATATTAGTTAAGTATAGGGATAAGGGAAAGGGTATCGGCATCCACCCCACCTATTGTCATCCATGTTTGTAATTAGTCCAAATAAATCACGTCCATCAATTTTTATTTAAATATTCATTAAGTTCCTATAAATTTTAAAAATATTCAAATTAAACTATTATTTATTACTTTTAAATTAAAATCATATTTAAAATTAAATCATTTAAATTTAATATGTTTACCTTAATTCCATCTCAAGATAAAATGCTTTTTTCTGGAATTTGTTTAATACTCATTCCGTCCCATCAAATGTGTATTTTTTTATTTTTAAAATTGTTACATTCAAAATGTCTTATTAAAAAAAGTCAGCAAACAACGACATTTATATTTTCTTTTTTATCTTTATATGTCTCATTCTTTTATACCTATCAAAACAAATATATCAATCACTTTTAAGGATAATTTTATTATTTCCCTTGGTTAATTATATTTTCTAAAATTATGTGTATAGCCAATATCATACACAAATTATAAGACGGAGAGAGTATAATTTTAAGAATATATTAAATTTGTTTATATATAATTTATAAACTGAAATTCAATTAAATAGGGGATAATTATATATATAATTATTAATAGGGAAAGCTCGATGGAGAGAGATTGAAGCACATGTGACTATGTGAGTCCCTACCAGAGTTTGTCGTTTCCCTTATACACCACATGTGACTGACCACTACAGTGCCCCAAATTATTCCAGTTTATATATATATATATATATATATATATATATGCATATTTAATATTTTTAAAATTCATTAAAAATAATTTATAAAAAAATCATTAAAAACATATTTAATTAGTAATCATAATTTGATCCGATCATGACGAGTTTTATCTAATTTTCGAACAGAAAAAATCAAGTATAAAAAATTGAAGAAAGAGATTAGATTGATTAAGATATTATAACTGATGAGGTCGAATTATATTTAATGATAAGGTGAAAAATATTCGATTCAAACCTACTCAAGATAATAATATATATTTTTTATATATTTAAAAATAATTGTTATAATATATCTTTCTATATATATTTTTGAATTAGATTCTTATATTACTTAATGATAAAGAGATTTCATATATTTGTGTTGAATCGGATGGAATAATTTTTATCTCAAATTTCAGATCAAAATTCGGCTCGATACAATTTCTATAATGTTAAATCAAAATTGAGTAAAATCAATTTTTTCAATTTTGAAATATTCGAGAGTTATTAGTTTAAATTAAAATTTGAAAATTATGAGAGACTAAAAAAATTTAGCTGAGTATTTTATCAGTTTTACAATTTAGTCCATGATTTCTTTATTCCTTCAATTCATCATTTATTTTAACTTAATTTTTGAACCACATGCTCCTAAATCATCATAGAATACATATGTATATTTTAATTCCTATTTTTGATAACAAATTTTTTATTTTTCAATATAATCCCTCAACTTTTCATGATTTCATTATTTTTTTTCAATTAATCATTCATTTTAAGTATATATTTTTTACCAAATTTGCACCACGTGCTTTTATACCATTATAGCATACCTCGTAAATTTAATTCCTATTTTTTTACTAAAAAGTACTCTTTTTTTTCTCAATTGATATTTTAACTGTAATTATTTGCAAATTAACGATCTCATCTATTATTTGACTCATTTATACTTTAATCAATTCTTTACCCTCAAAATACCTTATTTAGAATATAATATTTTTAATATATTTTATAATTTTATATTGTATTTGATATAGTAAATAACATTATAATGTGAAAATGATATGAATATATATGTGTGTGTGTGATATAGGATGGAATTACATTGTGTAAAACTCTTTTAATTTTTTACTTTTTTAGGACCATTGGATGAGATAAATTAAAGGCTTGGATTAACAATAGAAAATGAGAACTGAAAAAAGAATAAGTTAATATCAACCTTTGATTTCACTCAATTCAATGATCATAAAAATGTGTAAAACTAAAAGAATTTTACATAGCGTAAGATATATATATATATATATATATATATATATATATATATATATATATATATATGGTTAGAGAAAGTAAAAAAAATGGAATCAATCCTTACTATAATACTATAAATAATTATACAACAATTTTTATAAAAACTCGAATAAACTAAATTTCTTAAACTCGACTTGACTCGACTCAAAAAAATTCCAAGTTGAATTCAAGTCATAAAATATGACTCTTCAACTCGAATAGCTAAAAATATTTTAGTCGACTCGACTTGATCGAATGTTCATCCCTAAATAGACATTACAACAATAAATATATATATATATTCAAATCAAATTGAATTAAATTAAATTAAAATTTTTTACTCTAAGGGTTAGTTTGATAGATTGTAATTGATTTTCTGGAAAATAATTTACGTAAAATGGATTACCTGAGAAATGTTTTACGTGAAATGAATTACAAGAAAATTGTTTTATGTAAAATGAATTACATTTTATGGGAAATAGTTTTCGGAAACTATTTTACGGTGTTTTGATAATATTGTATAAATCATGTTCACTAATTGTTTGATACACTATAATTAATTTTATAGAAAATGATTTACATAAAATGAATAAAGTTTGGTTCTGTTAATATTTTTAAAAAAAATTGATTCAATTAACGATTAACGATTTTTTTTGTTTATCCGGTTAATGGTAATTCATTTTGATAGTGGTTGAATTAACCATTTGAACACCCTTATTTTTAATTATTAGTATTTTATGAATATAATACTAAATTATTATATTAATATTAAATATATAAATTAATATTACTCATTTTTAATAATTTAATAATATTATATTTATAAAAATAATAGATAAATACTAATAATTTATTATAAATTACTAAATTTAAAATATAAGATCATATATTATTATAATATATCTAAGTATATATATTAATATGATATTAAAAATATAATATTATTAAATTATATTATATGTATATTAAATATTTTAATAATTAATATTTTTATTAAAATGATATTAAAATATTCATTTAATATTAAATGTATGAAATAATATTTTTTGAGTGCTTATACTCTAAAGTGAAATGTTAGAAAAATATTTTACGAAAAATTAGACAGTAAAATAATTTACAAAAAATACAAAGGAACAAAGAAAATGAATTACATTCGGAAAATCAATTACAACTATTAAACATTAAAAAATATTTTATGTAAAACTAATTACAGTTATCAAATACCAAAAAATATTTTCTAAAAAATATTTTACAACCATCAAACACAAAAAAAAAATGAAGAAAACATTTTTCGAGAAACCGTCCCGCCCTCAATTGTCTCCCTCAAAAAATCCACCTGCCCCATTCCAGGCTATTTTAAAAAATAAAATTTATTTAGAAGTGAGGCAGGCCGGCCCAATTAAGAAGGCTTAAATCCAAGAGAAAATAGTCCGTCCTCCTACAATAACAATAAACAATCTCGAAATTGCCATCATCATCAATCCATCCTCCAAATTTTGCATTCTCAGAGAAGCAAGAAGGCTAGGGTTTGAGTTGGAAGAAATGGCAACAAGGAAAGTTTACAGCGAGACAAAAGGGATGAGGATGAAGGAAGTCCCTAACTACGTGAAGCCGATGCTATCCATGGATTACGTGAAGAAAGCTTTTCAAAAGGGTTTGGACAATTACAATTCTAATTTCATTCAAACCGATTCAGTCCAGCTCTTTTCCATGCCTGCTTCGGCGGGATGGTCTTCGCTTACCTCGTAGCCCTCCCCAACGAGCGCCGCCATCTCGAGCACAAGGAACATGGAATCATTGATCCCCATCCCATCCAGGTATTTCTAATACTCCCCCCCTTTTTTTTGGATTTTTAGGTTTATTGATCTGGGTATTATTTTAAATGGATGATTGATGTCTAGATTTCTCGACTAGTTGTTGAAATGTTGGGAATCTGAGCTATGGATCTATGGGCTGTTTAATATCGGTTTAAATTTGTTGCTCATGCAATTAGATGCCGATTTGATTGACTCTTTGCTGAATTTTATGTTTGGTAATGCTTTTGGATCAATGATTTTGATGCTGTTGTATCATACATGGATCTGTTTTGACGTTTGACTCCAATGAAGATTAAGTGATGATGGATTCGTGGTTTTGATTGTTTCGTTTGTGCACTTGTTTATATTTGGGAATTCAGGTCATAGAAAATTATAGGAGAAATTATTTAATGGATGTCATCAATGGTCTCAGTGAATCAGATCCACTAATTTTAAAACAATTTCCAAACAACTAGTCACTCGTTATTTACTCGTAGGAAAAAGCTGAAGAATCGAATCACGTTGGAAAAAATTAGGGGCAGAGTACAATTCGGTCCAATTCGGATTTTTTTAAATTTTGAATTATTATAATTGTTCAAGTCAACTCGAACGATTGGCTTAAGTTTCGAGTTTTAATTCGTGAAGTTTGAATAAGAAAAAAATCGAAAACATGTGAAGTTTGGTTTCTAATTTTCTTGTTTATTCGATTCACTTTTCGATTTTTAAGTCTATCTATGATCAAATTTAAACCATTTTGCAATTTAGTCACCCAACTTTGTATTTTTATTTAATTTGGTCATTGGATTGTTTGCCTTTTGCAGGTCAAAGGGTTGGGGGCTTATGGCGCAATGCATTCGGTTGCAATTTTTGAACACTTTTTGGGGGCAGGAAGATACTGTCTTTAATCAAACGATTTGCAGTGATAAAACAATACATTCGATTTTTCTTATGGTGATTTGTTACTGATTTCTATCGATAAAATAAAATGATTATTGTTTGATATTTTGACAATATCTTTTAAATGATTATTTTTTGGATAAATCCTTAATTTTATTTATCCAGAAAGTAGCTCAAGCTACCAATAAACAACAACCAAAACCAATCAAAAGCACACTCCAACGGCCCAGAATTCCACAATAACCGAAGCTACTCCTGCTTCCACTAGTTACAAAGAGTCCTTCATTACAAAGAGTCTTATTGATCAGACTGTCTATTAATGTTTTTCCCAGACAACCTTCAACGAACAGCATCCCGCACTTGGGCAACATCCCCAACACAGAACCTTGTTTCCCCTGGAATATTCTACGCTTCTCTCTCCGGACAAAATAATTCATTACATTCCAAGCTAATTTCAACAAGATAGAGAGAAGAGATTTACCTTTAAATCGATGAATCACCCAACTCGGTTCAAACTCCTAGTCCACCACATGCCTTTCAAGGCCACAAGCTCTCAAGATCAAAGTCCAAACCTGCTTTGAGAAAAGGCAATCAAGGAACACATGATTCCTAGTCTCCTGATCAGCTCCACACATGACACACACTTCCTCAACCCGAATACCAAAAAAAACAAGCCTATCTCTAGTAGGCAGTATATTCAAAATGGCCATCCAAGATATCATTGCATGCCGAGGAATATGAAGACCAAACCACACCACCTTATGCTAAGGAATCTTCTCCCCCTTATTCCTAACAGCACCCAAAATACTGTCAGAATCAGAAAGAATATTGTTCGAAATACTGACTCTAAGCTTCACAAGCCTCTTCCAAATCTAACTCTATCCCACTTTAGGAATGATTATTAAATATCTTTTTTGGTTAGTCTAGGAATGAGATGTCAGATATTTTAAACAAAGAACAAAAATTTAAATTTTGCCATTGTGAATATATCAAAGCCTCATAAATAAATTCTTTTGGGTTTAACCGACCATAAGGCAATATTTTGTTGAACGAAATGATTATCAAATTATAATATCGAATCTTTTAACTATTAAAGGTTATAAAATAATATATCGATTATTTATGTTTTTATTTTTTTTATTAGAAATACAATCAATGGAGTATTCGTATACTTTATTCATAAATTTTTATTTATAATTAATTGAATCATCAACCAATAAATTAAATATTAAAAAAATAGTTCATATCCGATTCATGGACCGAATAGAAGCATATGTAAGAAATTTGGAAATTCCAGTTCATGATCTGCTGTGGAACATATCAAATTATTCACCAAGAGTAATGTAATGTTCCTTTCAATTGCTCATTTAGCGTTCAGCTTTGCGATTTCCAGCTTGATCGTCTTTTCCACGTCGTCGTCGTCGGCTAAACCCTAAATCTGCCATCCCCATTCTTCCGTTATAATGGGAAAAACCATCGTCGGCTTAAACCAAGTCCGGAAAACCGTCGCTGGCAGCATCACTAATGCTGAAATTGAAGGTGGAGGTCAGCCGCCAGTGGTGGGCTATCGTATCGTAGTGGCAAAGTAATCTCCATTAGATCATCTAAAAGTTGAACCTATCATCGGTAATAGGCATCATCAGAGACGCTTATCTGCTTTTAAAACAGCTTCTATAACTTAAATACAACACACAGATCATACAAGAAAATCTGCAAGATTAAACTGCAGACTGAGATGAATACTAAACTGTTAGCTCTGATAAGATAAAATTTGATCCCAAATTCTCAAACGATTATCATATCCTAATCATCATGTCAACGTTCAACTAAGACGACAGTCAATTTTTTAACGGAAAATAATGAGTTTGAAATATAATAAATAATTTAATAACCATTTTCTAACTTTTAATAACCGAACTCAACAAAACAACACTTTATAGTCAAATGATCATTTTATAATTTTTAATAGTTGAAGTACTTAATAAAATAATATCTCATGGTCAGGGACCATTTGTACACTTTATCCTAATATTTATGTGGCAAGTTTTGGTTTCTACCATTTATTTAACACTTATTCGTACCGTGTTCATATTACTTTGTCTCGGGTTTTTTTTTATAAATATTTTCTCATATTATATTTATATTAATTTTATATTTTAAATTTTAAATTGTTAAATTTAAACCTCGTTTAACATTGTGTTTGAATCATGAGTAATACTAAACAAGTAACTTTAGTTTACACAAGTACATTTATCTTCCTGGCATGTGTTCTATTCGAGGTTCAAGACTTATTAAAATTTAGGATTTAGGTTTAATAATCTATATTTTAAGATTTAAAAAAAAATAATAATTTCAACTTTTACATTTCAAAAATATTTTTAAAACTACCACTGTAAACTTAGCATTTATTTATAATAGTATGATATACTTATTTTACAATTTAAAAATTTATATTTTTTATTAAGTCAAAATTACATGATCAATAAATTATTTTTGAGTTTGAAATTTTCATATCTCATCATGCCACTTTTTTTTATATAAGTTATTTAAATTTTTATATAATTTTGTGAAACACGTACAATCATTATAAAATTATGTTTAATAAAATTTATTTATATGTTTTTATTATAGATTAAATTAATATTTTATATATTATCATACTACAAATTTTGAATATGATTTGATATTTTTAATCTACATCATATCTATATTGATTGTTGCCAACAAATATTGACACAAGTGATTGAGATTTAGGAATTTAAACTTGTAAGGTTAAGTTCAAATCCTATCACCGTCACTCTTGGTGGCCAATCTGTAAATTCATATGTAAATCTTAATTGAGTCTTATGTATGCCCTGACTTTTGACCTTTGACTAGAATTGACACCCTTGACCTGATTTTTTTATACAAAAAATATATATCTATATTGACCATTTATCTTTTCAAAACCACATTCTACAATAATACTAAACACTTCAATATTAAACTATTTTAAAAATATATATTTTCCAACAATTTTTTGCCCCACTTTTCAAAAACACTCGTAAAACCAACCCTCAATTTAACTTTATTTGATAACTCCCAATTTTATTTCATGTGTACTGCCACTTTCGATAGCATAATAATGTTCAACGTATTATATATTTATTCGAAATTTAACATAATTATCTATTTGTATCATATTACATAATTATATTTTTAAAACAATCATTTATCAAATTCTTCAGACAAAAAAAAACAAATTAGAAGTTACAAAAATAGTTTAAAATAATTATTGTTATTTTACAATTATTATCTAATAAAATGCTGAAAGTAAAATATGTTGTTTCTCATCTTAATTTTTGCGTATAATACGCAAAGAAATGAATTAGATTTGCTTTTGAAGATGTATTTTTATTATTGGTAAAGTACATGAATGGTCCATTGACTATAAGATATTATTTTATTAAGTCTTTTGACTATTAAAAGTTACAAAATACTCCCCTAACAATAGAATGTTGATTTGTTAAGTCCATTGACTATTAAAAGTTACAAGATGATCACTCAAAATACTACCTATTTTTTAACGAAAAATGACAAGCTTAGGGCATAATAAATAGTTGGATGACTATTTTATAACTTTTAATAATCAAATGACTTAATAAAAAAACACTCTATAGTCAGATGATCATTTTATAAATTTTAATAATCGAAAGACTTAACAAAACAATATCTTATAGTTGAAATATCATTCGTATACTTTACCTTTATTATTTTATCCACATTTTACTTTAATACTTTGCATAATTTGCAATATAAATTTAATTTAAACTTGGAAAAATAATTTCATAATATCGTGTCTTACCAATTAATTATCACTTTATTTATCATTTAGATCGTTAAATTTCAGAAGGATAATCTTTTAAACGATTATTTTTTATTAGATTAACCATAAACTACACAACCCGAATATAAAATTTAATTTTAATTTATATCTAAAAAATGGTAATAGTTTAAAAACTTTTTTATATTAATCTTCATATATTTTGTGTAGTTAAATTTGATAATTAAATATAATCCACGCTATGACCAACTGTGATTGGTTAAGACGGGACCAAACCCAAAATTTATAAAATTAACTTTTTTATTATTATGAATAATCTATGGATTATTTGGTAAACTATTTAAAAAAATTGTATTAGTATTATTTCAAAACCTTAATACTGTATTTATTTATGGCTTCTAAGTGAACAAACCTAAGTTAATAGATGATAAGAGCTAAAAAAAATGTGAGAAACATATTATGTAATTGTCATTAAAATAATATAAAAAATTATGTACCATTTTTTAACAATAAGAATTATGTATTTTGCATTATTGTTATATATAATTAATTTAAAATTTGCTTAAATTATGGCATTATTATTATTAGAGTAAAGTACACCAGAGTCCACTGAACTAACTCACATGATTAGTTTGATCATTGAACTTTTAAAAATTATAAAATAATCATTAAATTTATCAAATTATTACAAAATAATAACTAGGACATTATAATAAATTTTATAATCGTTTTATAATTTTAGTTCAATGACAAAAATGATCATCTGAGCATAGTTTAAGGACTTCTAGTCTACACTACCCTTATTATTATTAGATAATTCAAGTTAGAATTAGGCAAAAAGATTCAATATTTAATGTTTTAAGTTGTCGAGCTTAGATGTAAAACATTACATCAAATGTTTTGAAGAAAGCATTATTACCCAACAGAGAAACACCCAGACATATTCATTCCAACAAAGAGACTGCAAAGTCTAATAAGGTTAAACGATAATTCTCTTAAAGCCTAAAAGTTGAGTAGCCACTTACACTAGACGGTCCTCCGTATCCGCCATTGGGTTGTTGAGACGAAAGTGAAGATGTGTTGCCCAACTGCAAAAACGAGGATGACCTATACCCCGTGTCTCTGTAGCCGCTGCTACTTGTGATCAGATCTTTGTGATTGCTCATGAATTCCTGCATTAAACAGAGAATCAACAATTTCAACATGTAAATAGCATTCGTTTACGTAACTTGAACTTGAGTGCCATACACGAGTATGTAATGCATCTGAAAAGTTCTTAGATCATATATCCAAACCCATGTCTGGATATGCTAATAAAGCGTTGAAGCAATATAGAAATCCAAAGAGATCAAACCCATGAAGGAGAATACAAATCAGGCATAGCTCCGTAATTAATATAAGCGAAAATAATAGTGAAACGAGTGAAACTTCAAACACCAGCAAGCTATAATTAAATTATAAGTCATTTCTTACTTGAATCAGTTGTTGAGCCAACTGAACCTGTATTGAGGTGCCTTTAATTTCGACGATTATTTCATCAGATAGGCCACCACTTTCTTGCACAGTTATGACGGCTCCACTAGTGCGCCGAATGTGTGCAATATTAACTCCTCCAATCCCAATGATGTCCTCAGCATAAGAAAAAGGAATTTGCATGGTTTGAGCAATCTGGTTCCAGAAATGCAATAAGAGAAATGATAATACAAAAATCGATTATATATATATATACATACATATTGTATGAAGAAGGTATTGCATATGTCACATCTAGGCATATATAACAAAGTTTCTCTTCAAAAGCCTAATTTAAACTAAAAAGTATCATTGCAAAATCTCCAAGCTGAATTAAATGCAGGCAAGATGAGCATTGTAATAAAGAGAAAAATCGCTACATTCAAGCTCTTTGATCCAAGTAGCAGTGATGTAAAACAAGTAGGACATCAATGACCCAAAATCTGGCTCAAAATGATTTTCTTCTCACCTTTACAAATTAACTAATAATTAACATAGAACTAATATCATGGAAAATCACCATGGGGTTATATTTATTTGACATCTTACATAAAGGTCGTCTTTATATATATATATATAAATACTTCACCGAATTTGGAATATTGAGTACTAGATTTTCCTCTCATTGGTCCTCTTTATTTCTCTCCCTCTTACTCCTATATCTGTTTCTGTTCTGTCCTCTAATTTTCAATCTCATCTCCATATACCCCTATCTCTTCCTTGTTTGGCATCATAGCCTCTAATCGCTCTTGCCCATTTGGGTAAAGAAATAAAAAACGAGTAATAATAATTCAGGCACACACAAAAGCAAACCTGAGTAACTATAGGAACAGCAGATCGATGAAGCCCTGAACTAGAATGCACCATCGAAAGTGCAGGATCCTGCCCAAAGAATGAAATTCCAGAAGATGGGATTCGTGACTCGAACTGTTTTTCATGTTCAAGGAACAAAGACTCTCTCCTAATAGGAAGATCAATTCCGATTCCACTTTGAGAAGCAGTAAGCAGAGATAACTTTTCAGACCTCGTCTCTGCTTGAGGATCTTGGGTGCCTACTGAATTATGCTGCAAACATTGATGGCACTACTTAACATGAAACAGTTGCAGGGTACATAAAAACAGTTTGATAGAAAATTAGAAATCAAACTTACTGTCTTTTCAAAGAGAGGAAGAACAGTTTGATCAACTAAAAATTTCCTCAGGTGGCCCACAACAGCTTCAAGAGCTTTGAGAACCTTCAGGGCTTCCCCCTGCAACTCTGCAATCCTCTCATCTGCTACCACATAAGATGGATTTTCCTCTGCAGAAACAGTGACAGTTCACCGTAAAGACATAATCCCAAAACCTATGATTTATAGAGCACTTCTAGAACAGAGAAGATGATACAAAAGCTTGGATTTATTGTACAATTTGTATAATTATGATTGTCTAAAATAATCAACGGAAGCAACAAAATTATTTTACTTTTACTACTAGAAAGTATCACTTCCAAGTGGGAAAAAAATACTTCTATGTGTCCAGAACTACACAATCACAATGGTTTGAGTTACAACAGTAGTAAAATTCAGATGATTTTCAAAGGATCAAATGAAGAAGCTGGCAATAACACCAACATTTTGCGGACACATTCAATTGAGTTAAGGATAGAACAAGCATACAATTTCCATCTTTTATCCTTGTAATGAACAGATCCATGAAGAAATTCAAGTGTATCATAAGAATGGATAGGATAACCTCTAATTTAATGCTATATTTATTAAAAAAAATCAACCCTTTTAATCAAGGATAGAACAAGCAGCTGAAATAATCCTATATGAATAGTGTTGAACAACCCTATGGAGAGGTAGAAGGAATGTATAATCCCACAAGAATAGTTGCATAAAATAAGACGAGAGCATTAAAGTTCCAAGATAAAGACGTTTCATTAATCAATTCAAATTCGTAATGCATTTCATATTTCGAAGATCTCCCACGGAAGCTGCTCTCAACCTGGTGTTGGGGGCAGCCTACTATCATACCTCCCCTTACCCCATTACATATGGGAAAAAGGGTCAACTAATTTTTTGAAATATACAAAACATACCTCCTGACAATACCCTCACAGATGCACCAGTGCGCTCTTGTAATGACTTGATTAAGGAACCCTGCTTTCCAATTAAACTGATTGCTTGAGTAGATGCTACCAGCAACCGGACCGAACAAAATGTAGCTCCAACTGCTTTAGCATCGGTATCGTTGTCCGGAAATCCAGAGACACGTTTGAAAACTCTTATAGCAGCATCCATTGCAGGGGAAATAGGTTCCTCTGGTTCTTCCTTTCCAGATATTAGCACCTACAATAAAAGCCAAATAATTCATCGAACCAATAAAGGGTAACCAGAAAACAGTAATTTAACCCCAATATCTTGTTATAAATCAAATATAGGAGCTGACATCCAAAAACTAAAGAATGATCAGTAGGAAATAATCCAATTTGTGTTACACAAACATATCTATTGACAAAAATTTGCAGATGTCCCATTTCTATCCATCAAAATCACAGGAGACAAAGTATTTTCCATTAGCTCAAAAGCCAAAACCTTGCCTAATATACAACAGTTGTACTTCTCTAGACAGTAAAAGTCAGAAAAGAGAATCTAAATTTATAGAAATCTCACAATAGGAGCTCACTTTTTACTTTCAAAGCATTTTTTGCTTGAAAAGAAATCTCTTGAAGCACAAGATGCAAGATTTACATCGATATGGATTAATTAGGGTTGGAAGTTGTCTTATTTTACCCTTTACTCTTTCTTCCTTTCTAAAGCATATATCAACTAACGAGAGCAAAGCCCAGACCCAAATAATCGACAACCACAAAATTCATTAACAAAAAAGAAATATTTCCAGTTTAGGTTCCAAAGGTTAAAAAAAGAGAGAAGATAAGGGAGTTACAATGCGATCGGGCGTCCCAACAGCGCCATCAAGGACGCGGATACGGGCGCGGGTTTCCTCGCACATCTTCTTGATTAGCTCACCTTTCCGGCCAATTATGCTGCCGACTTTCGTAACCGGAACGATGAGCCGAAACACGCAGTGACCGGGCCAGCCGGGCCACTTCTCTACTGCTGGATTGTTGGCCGTCGTTTCTGATGGGTCGGATACCGTAGCCATTGTTGTCTGGGTCATTCCCGAACCGTTCTCCGAGGCGTCGGCGATTTCCATGGCGGGAGTTACTCGCAAGATTGCTGGTCGGCGCTTCGAATGGTTTCTATTTCGACTCGCTTGGGGAGAATATGAAAGCCGCTGATTAAATGAAACGTATACCGTATGTTTATAGGGATGGTACGGAGATAGTAACGGGTCGGGTTGAACCTTTTTTTTGATTGTATGGCCACCTGAATTTGATTTAAAAGTTTCAAGTCTTTCATTTGATTGTAGATTATAAGAGTTTCATTTGATCTAAAATACGGTTAGATTTTTTAAGTTAAAATTTGTATTTGACTCGATTTATATATAATTTATTTTTATTATATAAAATAATAATTTAATTAAAAAATAAAATAAAAATGAGTATTATTTCAACTATCTTTTATATATATATATATATATAAATATAATTATAATATTACGTCTGATTACATCGTTGTAAGATCTAGACAAAATGTTCATCCTAAATAGGAAGGGGACATGTCAGGTCGGAATTTTTATTGACATGAATGATATATTTTTCTGTAAAGTACATAAATTGTCATTCGATTATAGTATGTTGCTTTGTTAAATTCCTGACAATTTGAAGTTACCAAATGATATTTCAATTATAGGGCGTTGCTTTGTTTAGTTTCGTAAATATTAAAAATTACAAAATGATATTCAACCATTCATATGTTTGAAATCCATCATTTTTAATTAAAAATTAATGGTTGACTGTGTAACACCCTCAACCCATACCCGACCCGGATACGAGTCCAGGATGTCACATAGACTATACAAAACAATATTCTTTAAAAAAACGATAAAACATTTGAACTTGTATTATTAAAATACAATAATATACATATGTTAATATAAGTTTATCAAAATACTCAGAGCATACAAAACTTGACCCTTTG
The DNA here is from genome assembly GCF_006381635.1 of Hibiscus syriacus. Lineage (NCBI taxonomy): Eukaryota > Viridiplantae > Streptophyta > Magnoliopsida > Malvales > Malvaceae > Hibiscus > Hibiscus syriacus. The sequence continues at coordinate 36,626 of NW_024063339.1, read as the reverse complement.
ATTACATAGTATATCACATAGACATATCATTTCCTTACCTTCATCACATGGCTCATATAACTTTGCATGCATGTTCATTTAAAACATGTTACACAATGCACATAGTATGAATTCACATCGTGCTTCACAATATGAAATGAATCATGCATCAATGTATTGAATCTATACTTCTCACAAGTCTAGAACTTAATATACCACTATATTTATGCTATGCATATGCACTCACCTATATTTCCTTGTTTTTTCCTCGATCGATCTTACTAGGCAATTGTTCTGGAACTTGTTTAGGCTCTATATCTACATAGTAATTCATTGATACTTATCAGTATACTAATTAATATATTCTAAACTATCATTTCTTGGGCTAAAAGAAAAGCCATTTTCATCTTTTAATGAAGGTATGCATCGATGCACTACACAATGTATAGATGCATCCCTTGACGGGTGCATCGATGCACTATATATGCATTGATACATAAATCCCATTCGATGTTTGTATTTAAGGGGGTGAATCGATGCACTACTTGTGCATTGATACACTGATGGCATTCGATGTTTTTATTTTAAAGGAGTGCATCGATGCACTTCATGTGCATCGATACACCTTGAACAATTTCTGGGATTTATCCTTGATGCATCGGTACACATTGAATGTGCATCGATGCATATAGCCCATAAATGTTATTTTAGCACAAAAATCTCTTCATAATCTTCTCAACACTTTATATTTCCCTTTTTTTATATCCCTAACTTGCATACTCTTACTTAAACTAATTATTATCCATTCCATACCTCTAAAACTTAGAAATCTAATTCTCCATATAGAATTTAAGAATCTCACTCAAATTCCAACAGGTTCTTAATCTAATTCTAACACTTCCTATTCCTTAATTAGCTTGATGACAAGTCAAATCTCACTTCCAATTCTTATTATGAACTCTATTCCAATATTTCACTTTTCTACTTCCTTTCTTTATTTCTTCATGTACTCCTCATCTTATGGTTTTAAGATAATATAAGTTTTCCTTAAGTTTAGTTATCATCTAATGATCAATAAGCAACCTTAAATTCATCAAGAATTTGATTAACAAGAAAACTCACCTTTAGATTGGTTTTACGGTGGAGAAGAAGAATGAAGAAGAAGAGAAGTCTGGAACTTTAGTTATCCCTCAATTGCCTTCCACGTGGGTATAAAATATCCTCAACTAATATTTAATTATTTTCCTTATTAAAAGACTCATTTACCCCTTTAGTTCCTCATTCTTTGTTAATTGATCCTACACAAAACATTTCAATCAATTCTTTGAACTTTTCAATTTATCCAATCTGGTCACTGAATTTTTAAATCTCACAATTTAATCACTAACCTGGTATGGAGGATGTTACAGACTGAGTTGAACATTAACATATTATCTAGGTTATGATAATTTTTTATCATAAAACTATTTGAGTTGTATTTTATGGATCGACTCTCCGTTTACATTATATTGCCGAGACAGTTCTTGAAACATTATGCCATCGAACTAGTACTTAAAAATAATAATGATGCCAGTAAATATTATTAAAACATAATTTTATCATATCCCAATCAATAGATTAGTGTCCAACTCAGACGACCGTCAATTTTTAACGAAAGAATCAGTTTATCACATATGAATAGTCAGTAGATCATTTTGTAACTTTTAATAGTCAAAAGACTTAACAAATCATCGCCCTATAACGAGAGGACTATTTTGTAACTTTTAATAATTAGAAAACTCAATAAAGTAGTGCCTTATAATCACATTATTTGTATACTTTATTCTATATTTTTATATATATCATTCAATTTTACTCGAGTTTAGAAATATTTTATCAGATTCGAATTTTGTTTTACTTTTTTAGAATTCGTACATGTCATATAAACATATCACATTAGTTGTCATTAATAATTTAACGGTTCAACAACTAAAATAATTTATTTCTTTAAGAATAATGATTCAAATGTATATGTTTTTAAATTTCGATGACTTGTATACACATTTTGAATTTAAGTGACCATTAGTATAATTTATCCTAATATAAAGATAAATATAAATCGTGTTGGTACTGTTAGGCAAGGAAAATTTTCTCCCTTCTTATTCCTTTCTGTCAGTTAAGGGCTTTGTTCCACAAGGCGCAACAAAACGGTATAATTAAAGGAATTCGAGCGTCTTAGGTGGGTCCTCAAGTCTCTGATTTACTGTTTGAGGATGATAGTTTGGTCTTTTTTTAAAAAATCTGACTGAAAAAGCCAATATTAAAGAGATTCTTATAGTTTATGCTGTCTCATTTGGATAAACCGATGATATATTTCAGTCCATACACCATTGTTGCTCATCGTCAACAAATGACAGATATCTTTGGGATTCAAACAATTGATTCTTTGGGACACTATCTTGGCCTCCCGTTATATATCGGCAAGCATAAAACGCACACGTTTGACTATTTACGCAGCAAAGTTACAGCTCGAGCCACTGAATGGACAAAATGACTCATTTCCTAGGGGGTCGAGAACTTCCTGAAATCGGTTGCCCAAGCTTTGCAAAATATGCTATGTCTTGTTATCTCCTTCCACAGCATTTGCTTGATGAAATGTCGGCGATTATGTGTCGGTATTTCTAGACGGGAAAGATCACTGAACGGGATTGGCCGATGGTGGCTTGGTCTACAATCTGTCAATCGAAATGCCAAGGTGGTTTAGAATTACGGGACTTGCATTCGTTCTACATTGCTATGTTTGGCAAGTATGGGAACTGGTTAAGCATCCTAACTGTTAACTCTCTAGAGTGCTTAGGCTAAAATACTTTCCTAATGGTGATCTGCTTCATGCGTTTTCTGGCAACAGAAGCTTATGCGCGTGAAAAGATATTCATAAGGCAATGACAGCATTTTCTGGAGCATTGTATTGGAGGATAGGTCGGGGTAGCAAGCTTAACATGGTTTGTGATAAATGAGGAGGAACTCAGCTCGTCACGCTTATAGTAGAGTATTCTAATTCCTCTATCCATCACTTCAGTGGGGAAAACTTCATGTAACAACACAATGCGAGTTCATATGAGGCTAGAATTCGGGAAGTGTTCACCTCGGAGAACTCAGATCGCATTCTCTCTACCTCCATTGCTCCAATTGAGGAGGATACCTTGACTTGGGGTTGCAATGTCTTGAGTATTTATTCAGTTCAATCTGGATATTGGTGGCTATAAAGGTCCTCCCATTCGGCTACAATTGCATCTAAGGTGTGCAAGGTTATCGCGAAGCTCCAGGTTCTCCCTAAAGTCAGGATCTTCGCTTGGAGAATGACGCATGGAGGCTTACCTGTTGGTCATCGACTTCACGCGACTAGAATAGTGGATGGACTATGCTCTGTGTTCTACCGAGGAGGAAACAGTTGTGCATGCTTTATGGGACTGCGACTACGCACAAGTAACGTTTGGCTATGCTGGCCTGACCGACGCTTTTCTTTCCAGTCAATTAACTTCCTATTTAAACTGGTTAGAAATTGTGATTTCCAGACTTGATTTGAAAGGTCTTGCAGGTTTTCTGGTGCTGTTGTGGAATATATGGAATGGGTGTAATGCAAAGGTTCATGATGCTAGTTATCAGCCACCTTGATTATTAACTGCTAATGCCAAGATGTTGCATCATGAGTACCTTATGGCCAGGAACCAGGCTATTAGGAGACGACGTCGATCCCAAACTTTAGGACAACAACTTCCTAGCAATGCTCCGGATCGTTGGTCGCCGTCTAATCTCGGGGAAGTCAAAATTAATGTTGATGGCGCTTTTGACCCTCACCGATGCTTGGCTGCTGTCGGCGTTATTTCTTGTGATGAGGATGGAACTATTTTAGGGGGTATGGATTTATCATCGCCTGGTTGAGATTCATGCGCTAACAACTGGATTGCGATTTGCTAATGATAATCTTTGGCGAAAGGTGACTTTAAGTCAGACTCTATGAAATGCACTCCGTGGTACTCGATTCCACGACCTAAGGATAAGAGTCTTGTGTTCTACCAACTGAGTTGGATGGTCATTTTTAAAACTTGTAATACAATTACTCATAATTTAGAGGCTCGGATATGAGCATTCTATGTATTTTGATTCGGTTTGTCCCGAAATAATTGTTGTTGATGTATCAAATGATCTTGTTCCTAATTAATGAATTCTCGTTGGGAACTCTTTTTCCCTTACATGATTTAGTAGTTCTTAACGAGGTCCATTTTTTTTTAAAAAAAGATTGAATAACTATTAGTCTCATTTTTTAATAAAATTCATACTCGACACAATATTTAAACATACTATATTAACTTTTATTTATTATTTAACGGTGCAGTAATTAAAATGAAAGTTTTGGGATAATAATATTGTCACGCCCTCAGAATTTTCAAACTCAAACTGTCACAATATCAGAGTTAAGGTATGAAGGGACGTGCGACCTTAGACGCTTCTTGACACTTCTAGGTCTTCTTTGCGACTAAGTAAACTTTACACAAACCTAGTGAGCATGCAAACTCACCAAGGTTGGAACTAAGTCCTCAAGGCTTCTAGGATTGCGAAAGTTTTAACACCAATGTGGCTACTCCAAGTAGAGATGCACAGAAGCCGGATTTCAATCCGATCCGGATCGGATAAAAATCGATCCGGTTTTTTCTCCCAACCCAAAAACCGGATTTTAAAAAAACCGGTTCGGATCCTAACCGGTTTGGAGGGTCGGATGGTGTAACCGGTGTAACCGGTTTCGGTTTGCAAAAAACCGGTTTTTTAAAAAAAACGGATTTTTTCGGATAAAAAACCGGTTTTTTATCCGGTTTGAAAAAAACCGATTTTTAATCCGGTAAAAAACCGATCGTTCAATTTTTTCTCAAACCGGTTATACTATCCGGTTTTTAAATATCCGATCCAGTTTAAAAAAATCCGATTTTTCCAAAACCTGGTTTCGAATATTTTTTACCCAAAATCGGATATTTAGATTTTTTTGTGCACCTCTAACTCCAAGTCACCAAGGTTAGACTATCGTGTGGAAGTACAAACATAAGTGTGGCTACTCATGGCCACCAAGATAGGTAACAACACAAAAAAAACTTGGGAATAAAGAACACTGAAAAATAGAATAAATGTCTCATAGCTTTATTACTCTCTCCCAAGAGAATAGAGGAGTGAATGAAAGAATGGATGATATAAATGAGGAAAGACTCTCTATTTATAGTATAACTCCCTCTTAATCAATGTCCCGGACGCCCGTGACAATATCAATAAATTCTCTTTTTAATTTCGGTGATTAAAATAAACATATCTAAATGTTTCAGTTACCATTAGTGTAATTTATCCTATATAAATGGCGACGAGCACAGTAGTGTGTTCGTAGTTCATAAACGACAGCAAAACAAGTTAACGAAAGATTCGATGCAATCTCCACCGACCAAATCCAATCCCAAATGGACAATTCTTCCATTTCTAGAAAAACCCGTTTCGGATTAACCATCACCTTCTTCATCGTATTGTTCTTCTTCAGCATCCTCCTTTTCACCAAACGCACACTCGATCCCTCCGTTTCCGTTTACCAGCAAACCTTTTCAGTCACCACCATTCCCGAGCTACTGCCGCCTGAGCCACGGAACTTATCGACCCTTCGTTCAGTTTCCCAACCTGATAGCTCGACCCTTCTTCGAATACCACCAGCATCGACGATTCACTCTCTGCTCCAGAGAAGCCGAACTCGACCACAGATGACGGAGCTGCTCCAGAGAAGCCGGACCCGCCTGCAGATGACGGAGCTACTCCAGAGAAGCCGAACCCGCGGCCGAGTAGCCTAGTTGTTGACAATGGTGAAGAGAAGAAGAGGGGAACATGTGATCTTTACACTGGAACCTGGGTGAAAGATGAAGAGTACCCGGTTTACAAACCGGGTTCTTGTCCTTTCGTTGATGACGCTTTTGATTGCCATGGGAATGGAAAGAAAGATACTGATTACTTGAAAAGGCGTTGGAAGCCTGATGGCTGTGATCTACCAAGGTATAAGCTCTCTTCGTTGGACAACCTTATAAAATTTTAGGAGGCCAAAATAGATAATTGCTAGAAAATATAAATAAAATATTTAAATTATACGAGAATTTTAAATTTTCAATATGCGACTGCTGGTCAGCCTCCGTCCGTCCATCCCTAGATATGCTAGTGAAATGGTTAAATTGTTGCTTTTTTGAGGACTTCAAATATGCTAAGTGATAAGTGTTGCAAATCTGAACGTCAAATCTATTGAATATCACACCTTAAGAATGGTTGTATGATTCAAACGAGCTAATAGTATAATACTCATGCTAAATGAATGACTTGATTTACCTAGACTTGTTGATCTAGTGTCATTGCAAATTTAGTATATTTAATTAATTTACCACTTCTCATGTTTTTCACAATTTTTTTTTTACTGTAATTAAACTATGCAGAAAACTTTTCTCAAATGCCACGCATTCAGTTGTATGCATAAATGATAAAAGTACTAGAATTATCATTGGTCGATACCAGCTCATAGTGTTTGTACTTTGTAATACTTTCTTTTACTCCAGTGATAATGGTACTTCAAGGATGAGTAACTCTAGTTATCACAAGCACTAAGTTGGAACATCATGCTTCACGAACTGTTTGCTTTATCCTGAACCTACCGAGGCCAACACTTCTTTGATACTCAAAATTATTGCAAAAGGATTTCCGGAAAACATGAAATGCCCATGATGGAATCATACTCATTTTAGAGTCCCCATCTCGAGTCCCCGTAACTTATCAAGTGGAATTTCCTTGCTACACTGCTTAAGGAATAACTGTAAATTTAACTTTAGGAAGTTTTAGCAGAAAGTAATCCGTCCAGCTATATTGTTCTAAGAGTGTGGAGAAGGACCATACTCCTGGCAGCATGCTTCACCAGTTGATGCATTTAAAATTTCCCCAGAATGACAGATATTGTTTACATGTTGGGGTTTAGACTGTCTACAGTTGTAAGTTTGTATAATGTAAGATCAGAAAAGGGCCAGTCTTTGGTTATTTTGGGCCCTAGAGATTCGGGTAGTCACAAGAAAACAAAGGAATAATCACTTGCAGAAAAACAGAGGGAATGTCTTTCTTTTAAGTCCCTTCCATTTATTGTTCGTGTTGAACCGTAGAATAGATGAGAATTTGAGTATCTTAACGCTCTAAATTAGTTGTTAATAGATGACAATTTGAGTTATTGAAGTTTGGACCTAAAGTAGAGGTGTATCTTTTCTCATTCCCTGCATTTATCGTTGGTAATATTAACCTTGGACTATCTATCGTTGTTCAAATTCAAAGCACACTCCTACTGTTCATTCAAGAACCTAAGAATGTAATTAATACTTTCATCGTTCAGACTTTAAAAACTTGTAGTTTATATTTGAGGCTATAAATATTGTGTATTGATGATATCCTATTTCAATGAATTTCTATTGTCTGTTTTGACAGTGTTGCCCTTTTCACTTAACTCTAATGCTGATTAATGTCTGTTTCTGCTCTATTTAACCTTTTTTTGCATTTACTTTCCAATTGCAAGATCTTATTTATGTATATATTTACGAATCAAACTCAGGTTTAGCGCTACCGACTTCTTGGAGAGATTAAGAGGTAAAAAGGTGATGCTGGTTGGAGACTCAATGAACCGGAATCAGTTTTAGTCAATCTTATGCCTTCTCCACGAAGGCCTTACCAATAAGAGCAAAATGTACTAGGCCTGTGGCAACTAAGTATCTAAAGGAAGAGGGTACTTTTCATTCAAAATTGAGGTAACAAAATGCTTGTAATATTTCTTCATTACTTAAGTTGAATACATTCTTTTAAATGCTACCTTTTTCCTTTGTACTTTTGCCTTATATGTTCTTTTGAAAAAAACACTTTTTCCCATAGGATCACTCGAAATTGTCTCATCATCTCATTAGGTTTTCGTTGATTGGGCAAGTATTTTTTTTAAAACATCTTTTTCGGTTAACCTTTTGACCTCATCAAGCACTTCATGTATGATTTGATTCAAGAGTATAGACTTTATCCAATGCAGTAATCTTCTATTGGTGGAATTCTGTAGCGTACTTCTATTTGCAGTCTTGTATCTCGTTTCAAAAGCAGGCAAAAAGTTTACAGCGTGAAATCTTAAGATATTTGTAATAATCAACAGAGTACCGAGACCCTCCTCTGCATTTGATGGTCATATCATTTATTTTTATTTTGAAAAATAAACTAAAATTCACACTATAATTGGTAATGGAGCTTGCTATTCTTTATCATGTCATTTTAACTTGCAGACAAATGAAACCAGAGAAGGATTATATGAAAAACAGTGATTTTTAATTTCGAAATGATATATTTGAATTTCTGAGCAGGACTATGACTGCACAGTGGAATTTGTTAGGTCTCATTTTCTTGTACGACAAGGAGTCTGCACTCTATCGATAGATTTAATTGATAAGTCATCTCGTAAATGGAAGCGGGCTGATATTCTCATTTTCAATACCGGCCACTGGTGGGTTCATGGAAAGACTGCCTGAGGGTACGTTACCAATCTTACTTCCATTATTCTTCTTGTTTTTACTTGTTTCTATCATTGAATTTGCTTTCAGTTGAGTTTTTTACGAGCATGGATTCTTGCCACCATGACGATCAAGTTCAATTCAGTGTTTTAAATGTTTTCTTATATTGTTTTTCCGTATGTTAGTCGGACTTGGGTGTGAGTGTTGAACATGGTTATGTTCAGTTGTTTAAAAGTTTTTTTTCTTTCCACTTTTCCATTTGTCTCGTCAACATATCCGCTCCATCAAGCAAAGCCTTGTGGAGAAATGAAGAACATGATCAATTGGTGCAGGATGAATTATTGCAAAGAAGGTGGCTATCTGTATCCGAAATTCGATGCTATTGAAGCTTATCGAAGAGCTTTGAAGACCTGGGGAAAATGGATCGATGACAATATTGAACCCTCAAAACAGTTGGTCTTCTTTCGCGGATACTCTTCTGCTCATTTCGGGTATAGCTGAAACCCTATTTATTTCCATTAGACTGGTTTCATTCTCATGCCATTAGTGATTAAAAAGCTAGACTAGACCAATGAGTCGGACCAATTAAACTGAGAACGAACGGACTGTCTAACCCAGTATGGTATACTGGTAATATGTGCTATACAAGCATATGTTACATGTACATATACACATGTTTCTATGCATATAGGATTAACTTTTGATCCATGAAATAGAGGTGGAGATTGGGACTCAGGTGGAACTTGTAACGGGGAAACCGAACCGATTTTGAAGGGAGGGGCCTTCATCGAAACCTATCCTCCGAAAATGAAAATAAGTGATTCACAATATGAAGGTTCCCGTGGTACTCTTAAACATAACGAGGTTGACTAACTTCCGCAAGGATGGCCATCCATCAATTAAACTAAAAATCAAATCAAATCTGATATGTTACTGAGAATTGGTACACTCTTTACCACTCGACGAACTATATATATTAGAAGCTTGTGATTAGGCCAAGCATTTAGATTCTATTCGCCGGGTCACTTTATATTGAAAAGCCCCGTGAAATAAAAATAGGGTAAAGTACATTGGATGTCCTTAATTAATATTCAAATGATCATTATGATTATTGAACTTTTAAAAATTATAAAATTATTATTAAAATGTTTAAAAAGTTATAAAATCATCATTAAATTTATTAAGTTTTTACAAAATAGTCATTATTTCTTTTTGATTAAGTTAATGTGGTTACAAAGTAGTATCTATTTTAAATCTTATTCATTTGGTAATGAACGCTCAATCACTCCTATTATAGTCATCGATGTTCGAACCCATAATCTATAGGAATAAAAACCATTCTTTTAATCATTAAGGTAATTGGTTCTTGTTAAAAAATAGTCACATTTCTACAATTTATTATATTGTCACAATTACTGTTTTGTATTCATTTGATAAATTTAATGATATTTTCATGACTTTTGAAAGTCTAATGACCCAAATGAGTACCCGTGCATTGTTCAATGACCTCTAATATATTCTTAAAAATAAATATAAATTTTACTAAATTATATGTAATTGCATGGTTGTCATCACAACAATAAATGTGATAATCTAATATATGTAATTGTTACAAAAATTAGGGACGGATGCAAGATTTATGTCAAAAGTGTAAATTTTTAAGTAGTTATAATTAAAATCTATGAGGTACAAAATAATTAAATTATATATGAGAATTTAAATTTTTAAAGGGCATGATTGTCCCAACCAGCCCATTGATCTAGTGGTCAATGCAAGTGTTGGTGGACACCTTCCGAATTTTTTATTATTAATTGTTAGTTTTTTTTATAGTGTTCACATTGAAGCTTTATTTATACCCACGTAATATTCACTTTCAAAAATATTTTTTATTGATCCAAACTACTATCTGGATCCATCTTATCAAAAATAAATGTCAATCAAGTGTGTAGGTTTTAGGTTCGATGCAATGCATTAAAATGCTAATATTTATTAACGGGATTGATTTAAGTGATAAATAATTTGATATCGTTTAAGTAATTTTTGAGTTCGAGTCATTGTATATGCATAAAATTACGTTGCGAGACTCACCTACTAAAATTAGTGTGTGATATGCGTGGATATGAGTTAACTAATACGAAATATTAGAAATCGGGAGGGAAAAATGTTAACATTTTAGAGATATTGTATTTGGAATTATTGGAGAATCAATATCTTATTAATATTCGTTTTTAAAGCTTTTGACATTTGAAAACTTTTGTGAACATTAATATTTGATTACTTTGTTGATATGCACATTTATGTATATATAGTAGTTTGCGCCAAATGGCACGATTAGAGCAAAAATGCTTTTTGGACTTTTTGTTTGAAAAGACATTAATTTAGTTTGCTGGACAACGTATATCACATTTAGGTGTAGGAGAGGATAAAAAAGTATCGACCAAACACAGGAATGGACTGAGCGAGTGTGGTCGATCTTTTGAAATTTTTTTATTTTTTTATTTTTTATTTTTTATTTGTATTTTTTTATTTTATAATTTGTTTCTCTCAAAATTTTATAATTTTATATCTCTTAAAATTTTCAATATAAATTCTTAAATTCACATTTTAATATAAATTTCTCCGTCCTTGTCTGATCAAACATGTAACGTATTGAGAAAGAATATATTTATTTTAGTTGATATTAAATCTTGAGTTTAATTATTTTTATAACAAATTTTAAATCTAATTTAAACTAAACAATTTTAATAGTTAAAAAATTATTGTTAACCTATAAGACCATAGATTCGAACACTAGGTATGTACAAATATAACCATTTGTTAAAAAAACCCTAAGATGAGCGATCCCTCTACCGTCAACAGCCCTGCGCACCGAAACCCTAAGAAGCTACGACGCCTTGATGATGATCCCCCGGATCGTGGAGGGCAGCCGATCTAAGAAACATCCTCTGACCCTCTCCCTAGGAACCCTGCTGCAAACTCTACCCCTACTGCCCCCAGTTTTCCTTCTTACAAGGACTCCCTAATGTATGAAAACGATGCCGCTGCCCAAGATTCGAAGGAAATTCTCGACGAGGAAGACATTGAGATACAAGAAGGGGAAGTGATCCGAACGATTGTAGATGACATAATCTTGATCGAATTCTCCGATCGCATTCAAAACCTTGCTGAAAAAGTCTGGATCAGACAGTTGTTGTTAAGATTTTAGGGAGGCGTATCGTTATACCACCTTGCGATCCAAAATCTACGAGCTATGGAAACCAAAGCAAGCTATTAGATTAATGAATATTGAAAACGACTATTTCTTAGTCACTTTTCGTATTCATGCGGATTATCTAGACGCCCTAACTGAGGGACCTTGGACTCTCTTCTGCCATTATCTGACTGTGGAGCCTTGGACACCAGATTTTAATCTGGCAGACCCCTACCCGAGCAAGGTGATGGCTTGGATTCGCTCGCCTGGCCTTCCCGTGACCCTGTATAAGAAAAAAATTGGTGTGTCCATTGGTCTAGTCTTAAAACTTGATTATCAAACGGAGTGGGGCAAACGTGGCCGCTTTGCTCGTATGGCGGTCCGTATCGATCTCTCTAAGCCACTTATCTCCAAGCTGCTAGTAAACGAGAGACTCCAAATCGTAGAATACGAATCCCTCCCCACTATATGTTTTAACTGTGGTAAATACAGCCATAACCAATAAGCATGCCCGGAACTCCAAAAAGAACAACAACCCCGTACGAGCACTGCTCAACCTACAGCCGCAGAAAAACAAGAGGTCAATTCTTCCTATGGCCCATGGATGGTAGCTTCCCGTCGTCCCCGTCAAACCACCAAGAAACAAGATGAGGACAAGGTGCGTTCTAATAATAATGTTTTTAATGGTTCAAGTTTCAACCCTATTTTTGACACAGAAAATGACGCAACGACCAAGTGCCATCCTCTAGCCAACGCCATCAAACTCACCGTTTGCAAGCAAATGATTACCCAGCCCAATCCTTTGTTAAATCTAAAAACCAAGGGAAAACAGCTATTCAACCGAGGAAGTCAAAATCGGTTCCAGTGCACAAACTTTTAACGCTTAATCTGGTCGAATTCCCTGCTCTTGCTGGAAAGGTAGACAAAGGCAGCAGCTCACACTCTAGTGTCATTACTGCGAAAGGAACCAATCTTAATCTTGAAAAGTATACAAATGGGAATGATAACTCGAATAATATCAGCGAGGTGTACCTATCCGTGAACAAACACAACGAGCAGAATGCCCCTCAAGGAGACCCGCCGGATAACAACAATGCAACCCAACCTAACCACCAAGTTCATTGCCCTATGGTGGAAGAGCGAAATGAGTAGCGTGATTCTCCTTCAAATGCAGCAGGAGATGCCATGGGAGGAGACTTAGCTGTAGCTATGCTTGAATGACCAGCTCGATGGTTTGCTCCTTTTTATGTTATCTTTTTATGGATCTTAAAATTTTAAGTTGGAATGTCCAGGGTTACGGTGACTCATGCTTCCTGTTGGCGGAAAAACAATTCTTACATTATCAAAAACCTGATATGGTTGTCTTTGTTGAACCTCGTATCAGTGGCACCAAGGCAAATTCAGTTATCTTAAAACTCGGTTTTCCTAACTCTCATCGTATTGAGGCGAAAGGTTTTTCAAGAGGTATCTAGGTTGCTTGGTATGATTCTATTTCGGTGGCTTTCCTTGCTCATCACTTCCAATTCCTTCATTGTCGAGTAAACTTAAAGCGAGATGGGACTTCGTTTCTTACAATCGCTATTTATACAAGCCCATTGGTTGCCCGTAGTAAGAATCTCTTGTTAAATTGTCAACAAAAGTGGCCAGCACTTTCGGTGGGATTTCAACACAAATTGTCGGGATTTCAACACAAATTGTCAAGTTTAGCTGCATTTTTCGGTGGTGCAAGTTGCAGGAGTAAATGTTGAAAATGTAAAGGGATAATCACATATTTAGTCATTATATTTTTAGAGTATTTACAAGATTAGTCCCTAAGCTTCAATTATAAATAACCTAGCCCATTTAGCTTCAAAATCATCCTAAAATCTTCCAGTTCTCCCTCAAGTGTGTTTTGTAAACACATGTAATTTTTTTTCTCTTTAGTAAAAGATCTGCAGCAGTCCGGAGACGTAAGCACAATTGGCTGAATTCCGCTATTAATTTTTCGGGTATTATTTTTTCCGCTTTTATTTTGTATTCTCAGAAATCTGGCTATAGGGATATTACTTGTTACTCGTTTATTTCCCAACATCTCTGGCCTCGTCTTCAAAGTCTTCCAGCCTCTATCCGGTCGCCTTGGCTTCTTTTTGGAGACTTCAATGCCACCCTTTTTCCTGCTGATAGGAAGAATTGATCTATCTCGGCCAGGCCAAGCAAAGCTTTCCAGAATCTTATCTTCGATTTTAGATTGCGAGACACGAGCTATAACAATGGACCGAATTACACTTGGTCAAGGGGAGACGCTCAAGTTCGCTTGGATAGATTTATTTGCAACAGTTATTGGGATGAAGCTTTTGCTGACTCTATGGTTCACCATTTGCTCCGATTTCGCTCAGATCATCGACCTATTTTTTGCAAGTAGGAAATGCTACCAACACCTACTTTCATGCTCCTTTTCGCTACCTCACGAGCTGGCTCTCCCATGATGATTTCTCTCGGATGGTTGGCGATAATTGGGCTCCAAATCTAAGTATGATCGAAACAATCAAGCAATTCTCTAAAGCGGCAGACACTTGAAATAAAACAGTCTTCGGCTTCATTGGCACCAAGAAACGTATTTTAATGGCACGGCTGCGAGGGATTCAAAAATCTCTTTTTCACAAATCCTCTCTCTTTCTAGAAGATTTAGAAGCAAACCTTCTTATTGAGTTTGAACATCTTCATGACCAAGAATAAACTCTCTCGAAACAAAAATCTCCCTCAGATTGGATTACTCAAGGGGACCGTAACACTCGCTACATCCACGGTAGATTCATCTACCGTAAGCAAAAATAAAATAAAATATCGGCCCTCAAGATTTAGGATGATGATTGGTGAGAAGATGAGGCGTCTTTAAAAAGAAAAGTCGTTCGCTTCTTTCATTCCTTATTTGCTCTTGAGGACTCCTACCGGTTAGTTCCCTCTAGGGGGAGCATTCCTATGAATTCATGACGAGAGACTCTAACAACTTGATAATCTCCCTGTGGCTGAAGAAATCTTTAATGCAGTTATGGACATGGTGATAACTCCGTAAAAAGGCTACTTTTAAGGCATTTTTCACTTAATTAATTGTTTATCTAAGGGTTCATATAGGTCATTTTAGATTCAATTAGTTGTACGTAGTTGTATTTGTGGTGGTTGTGTTATTTTTACTTTGTTAAGGTGCTATATGATGGGAAAGATGTGGTTGGTTAGTGATGTACAGGAAACAAGGAGCATAGGGAAAGCTAAGAAGAATGCAAGGCATCGCATGTTGTTGAAGCAGACTGTAATACCTTGGTATTTCTGGCGTAGAAAAAGGCAGAGATATTTTCACAAGAGGAAAGCTATCAAAGCATGTGTCTGCTGCTGAAAACCGTCTGAATGGAGTCCACTGCCACCTATGAAGATAAACTTCACGCACAAGGAATGAATTTGGGGGTATGACAAATTACCTAAGAATGCCCTTAGATATTTTATTTATAAGAACACCTCACAAGAGAGAGAGAAAGAGATATTCTTGGGAAAGCTTGGAAAAATCATCATCTTCTCCATTTTCTCTACCTCCATTATCGTTCCTCTTTCTCCATTTTTATTGGTGTTCCTCCATTGGTGAAGCTCGAGGGAGTGGCGTAACATCCGAGAGGAGCTCGCACTATAGTCGTTCGTGGTAGTTCGAGGCAAGTGCCGACTGTGCACGCCTAATGCTTTCTTCTCCAACCTTTGCCCCATCGTTAAAGCTTAAAACTTCATTTGGGTTGTAACGTCGAATGAACGATTGGGTATACTCTATGGTTTGTTCGAAGCCCACCATGAACTAAGCTATATTTGGTGGGGTTCATTTAATGGATGCTTGAAACTTTATTTTAATGGTTGATGAATGTTTATCTTTTGTTTTTACTTGTTTTGTTTGTGTGATTCATCTTCTAAGATTGTAGGAGGCATGAGGGTGTTCATTTCTTAGATGAAGACTAGATGTTCGAGAGAAATCTAGTCATTAATTCTTAAGTGTTCAAGAGAAACTTAGGAAGGATTTACATTAGCAATGTGATATAGTTAATCACTATAGCCTAATCCCATAGTACTTGAGAGAAATTAAGCTAGGATTTCAACGACTAAGAGGGGTAGTGCGTCATTAATAATGTAGGTTGCCATAGTTGAGACTGAGAGGAGATACCGTGGCATTCTATTATGTTAGGTTTTTATGACTAGAGATAGCAAAAACACTTTTAGCAAACTCCGTCGAACAAGTAAAACATTAGAAGACTAAATAAGCAAGAAAGATAAGTTTTCAGCTTCTTAAGTGACTCCCTACCATTCATTTCCGAAGTAGTTTCCCGTGTGAGGATTATCAAGCTATTCCATTTATTTGTTATTTTTACCATTTTACATTGCCTTAGCATTTTCATCATATTCATCATTATAAACGGCTCTTTTGCCACGACATTATTCACTCAATCACACTCCCTCACCATCATTTCATTCACTCTCACATTTCCATTGCCGAAGCATCATATATCATTTTTATACTTAGATAAATTAGTGTAGTGTTGTAGTCAAACTCATAATTTCCACCAATCCATGTGGAGATGATACTCACTCATCACTTTATTACTTATTATGATTGTGTATACTTGCACATCATTTGCGTATAATTTATTAGTACTCAACATGCAACACATGACCCCTTTGAAATCACCTGGCTGGGATGGTTTTCATGCGGAATTCTACCAAAAACAAAGGAAAATTGTTGGGGATTTTGTTTGCAAAATGATTCAAAGAATTTATGCGGAGAATGACGTTGAGCATGAGCTTAATAGAACGGTTCTCTTTCTAATCCCAAAACCTGAGACCTTTGCCTACTCCAGGCCCATCAGCCTTTGTACTGTCTTATATAAGATCGTCACGAAGACTTAAAGACATTTTCCCTCTGCTCATTAATCAGAACCAAACAAGCTTTATATCCGGGCGAAACATTACTGACAACATTATTATCAACCAAGAGGCAATTCACTCAATGAAATCTTCTAAACGAAAGCATGGTTGGATGGCTATAAACGTGGATCTCGAGAAAGCTTTTGATCGAGTTAAATGGGATTTCATCTCTGACTCGATGATAGATATTGGCTTTCCTCAAATCACTCGATGGATCATTATGAACTGCATATCTACTTCTTCAATGCAAATACAATGGAATGACAAACTTAGCGATGTTTTCTATCCTGAAAGGGGTATAAGGTAAGGTTCCCTCATTTTAATTCAAATATATATATATATATATATATACGTTGATGATTGTTGGAAAGAAAATTAAAAACTAAAAAGTATATTATCAATCAGTGGTGCAAGGTAATGACAAGGTGTTATTAGTCCTAGACAAACAGCCTGGATTAGCATAAAATAGAAAATAATTAAAAAGAAAAGCTTATTCACACCTTTTCTTCTTGCAACCGCAACCGGTGATGTTTACCTTTAAACAAATTTCATTTGACAAAACAAGGGAGACACGTAGCCTCGGCAGAACATGCCAGGCCTTTCATGTCTTCCCCTTGTTGCTTTTGCCAACATTTGTCATTGCTCACTGTAGTCGTCTTTCGGTTGGACCCGGAATTGAGCTTCGACTTGTATTAATGTGATTAGAGTCGCCATTGATAACTTTAAAATGAATTTAGGTAGGTTGGATACCATCTTACCTGATCTGCGTTATATCAGAAACGTGTCGGGTTCAAGAGTCGGTTACGGTCAAGGAATAATTAGCAACCTTGAACCGCCTTTCGGTACCAATTAATTTTTCGATTGTCTATAATTGCGAAAATTAAAAATTTAAAAATTCGATTCGAATTATTTATCTCTGATTGGTTAAGATTATTACTGACAAAGACAAAAAGAATATTAGATAGAAAAATAAATAAATAAAATTAAGAGGCAAAAACATAAAATAAAAAATATGTAATAGTAAAAAAAATGAATCAAGGGAAAAAAGAAATAAAGACAAAAAAAATCAGTAAATAAATAAAAATAAATCAAAGAAATAAAAAAACAAAGGAAAAACTTAAATAAATAAAAAATATTATTTTGGAAGTAATAAAATAAAAGTAAAAATAAATAATGCGAATAATAATTAAAAAACATGGTAATAAACAAAATAAAATAAAATAAGAATTTGGGGATCAAATTGCAAAATATTTAAAATATAAACGGGGACCAAATTGAATCAATTGAAAATCCAGTGGCCAAATTGCATATGGTGACTGAAACGAATTACACTTCAGAACATGGAGGACGGCCGAAAGAGTTTAAGAATCCCTTATTTGCACAATCGTCCCTGCTATATATATATCCCAATAGCCCAAAACCCCCCTCATTTCTCCCACTCCCCTCAAAATGTTATCTTCCTCTCATTCACCGAGCTCTCTCAAAACTCCCAGACAAGGCCACCCTCTCATCCGAGCCCTGTCGTCAGCCGCCGCTTAGAGAAATTTCCGGCCACCGCCCACGGTGGCCGAGCACCAACCAAACCTATCCTTCGAAAGCCCTCAGTGCCCTCAACTTAACCCCGAGCCCCGATTATGCAGAACCATTCTTAAACGACGTAGATCTAGGCTTCAAGCCCTCAGCTTTTACCTTTCTTGGTGAAAATCGTTCGCTTCCCCGGTGTTCTTGCGTTTCTGTTTTGCTTATTGGCTGATGTTTGTGTGGTTTTGTTTACTGTTGGTTTCTTTTGAGGTTGTTGGCTTGTTGTTTTTTCGTGTTTGGTTATGATGATTATGTTTTTGTGTGGGTTCGATGGTATGGGTTTTCTATGTTTGGCTTACTGTGGGCGTAGCTGGTTCTGGTATTGTGCTTGTTTAGGGCGCTCTCTCGATGATGCCTCCTCCCTTTTTCTCGCCGTGGTTCTGATGATATTTATAGGCCTTCATCGGCCGTTGGGAGTCCCGACGATCTTGGGATTGTGTCATTCGTGGTTGACCGGCTAAAACGGGATGGGTCAGTCCCGATTTAGCCCGAGTTCATTGTGTAACATCCTCAATACCGGGTTAGTGACCAAATTGTAAAGTTTCAGAATTTGGTGACTAAAGTATAAGAATGAAATAGTTCAATGATTATTGGATATATATGATGAAGGTTAATTAGTAATTATTAAAGGAAATTAAGGGTTAAATGGTCATTTGACCAGAAAGATTTTTATATTCCTTTTAAAGGTAATATAAACGTGGGAAATGTGAGAAACATCCAGAGTTCTCTTCTCCTTTCTTTTTCTTCATACGTGGGAGAGCAAGGCAAAGGTAAGTTTAATTTCAGTTGGTTAATTCTTGAGTTTTAAGCTTAGTTTTGATTCTTTGGGTATTAAATAAGCTTAAGGAAAGCTTATATGTGATTTAAACAATAAGATAAAGGAATTATGAAGGAATTTGCAATATGAGTTTTAAGATGAAATTTTGATATGGTATGGTTGTTGAAGTTTTATGGATGAATTTGACTTGTCATCAATCTAATTAAGAAGTATGAAGTGTTAGAATTGGAATTAGAACACATTGAAAATTTGGTATGATTCTTGAATCTCATATGGAAGATAGGATTTTGAGGTTTAAGATGAAATAAATGAATATAGATTGGTTTAAGTATGTGTACTAGAGTTAAGAATTAAAAGGGGATGATATATGAAGTGTTTGAGAGGAAATGAAGTAATTTTCGAGTTAAAAATATGATTTCTGGGCAAGGGGAATCGGTACCCATTCAAGGGGAACCGATACCCCTTCAAACGACAGAATTCCAGAATGTCATGAGGGTATCGATACCCCCAGTAGGGAATCGATACCCCCGAAAGGAAATTGTGAATATGGGTTTAATAAGTTCGTTTAAGTTGCTAGTATCTAATTACAAGGTGTAGGTATCTAATAATTGCCTCAAAATGTACATTTATGTAGATTATGCGCGTAAAGCAATTCCGGAACATTTGGCAAGTAAGATCGATCAAGGGAAGATAAGAGATTGGAATGGACTAGTGAGGCAAGGTGAGTGCATACTAGTGATAAGTAGTGTTTAATGGAAATAAGACTTGCGATGAGTCTATTTCCTAGAGTAATATGCATGAAGTCATGGACATGATTATGTGTGGTTATAATTATATGTGATTATCTGTATTACATTGATTGTATGTATGCATGACTAAAGATAATGACATGCTTTGTATATGCTATATGATTTATGTAAGACTTTATTATGTAATAATGGAAGAACATGGAATAAGTTATATGATATGGTATAAGTGATTATACGAGAAATGTTAGGAGACTCTAAGAGAATAGTATAAATTCGAGGGCATAAATAAGGATACATAAGTTATATAGGAAAGATTGATAAATTAAAGGAAACTATGGTTTATGTATTATAGTGAAGAGCTACAAAGTTTTATTAAAGAGTATTGTGGAAGTCATGAGAAATTGAACTAAATAAATAGATGGTTTATGTGAGTGGAAAAGGAAAATGATATAAAATAAATGGAAATTATTTATAAGATAGCATGAGACTAATTGAACATGTAATATAAACTTTATAAAGGAGTACTTGGGTAAAATCATTATATGATACAATTATAGAGTATTACTATACAAATCATATTAAAATATGATATATGAGAATATGAGTAAGTTTATAGGATATTGATAGGACATATAAGAATATTTAAATGTATGATGATATGAAAAAGGGAATACAAAGAAATGGAGCATCAGGTAGATAATATGATATCAGTTATTGTATATCTATATGATATATGCCATCAGGTAATATGATAGGACTCTGAAAATTGATATAAGCTATGAGAAAGTGTTATAGGTGTTTCTTGTGTTATATGAAGCATATATGATCATATGTGAACAAGATATGATATGTATGTTTATATGAATATCTGAGAAATGAACTAAGCTATATGAAATGTTATATGACATGGATCTATGTAACTACGCGAGAAAGTATATAAGCTATGTGACATGTAAATGTGACTCATATGAAAATGTTCTATGAGTAATTGAACTATGTGTTATGTGAAATGATAAGTATAAAAGAAAATGCCCATGTTATGTGTCTTGAGAGCTAGGGGTATAGTTGGCATGCCAAGAGTCGAGGGTTTACCTATGTTCTACGGAACATATGGACAGTTTTACCTATGTCTTTCGAGACATATGGACAGTATACCTATGTTCTAAGGAACATATGGACAATTTACCTAGGTTATTCGGGACCTATGGACAGTTATCGAGGATCTTTATGACCTCTGGATAGTTACCGAGGATCTTTATGACCTCTGGATAGGTCCTTCGGGACATTTATATGAGCTGTGATGACAGCATAGTGGTGCACAACCTCAATAGACTCACATATCTACAGTTCTCACAGGTGTACATGGGCTAATCAAGAGATATAAACAAATATATGTTAGTGATATGATAAATGTATTACAAATGATATGATGTTGTGTGTGTATAGTGTTTGATTGAAAAGGTTAAGCATAAAAGTATGTGATTACATGATAAACTGCTAATGATGAATTACGTGTATGTATGTATTTACTGTAATTAATCTGATATGATTTTATATGATACGAAGAATGCATGGAATTGGTATAACATGATAGAACAGAACATGCATGTGTTGATATATGTTATAAAGTGTATTTTAAGTTGTTATGCCTCACTAAGTCTTCGACTTAGCGTGTGATTGTTTCACACGTAGGTTTCGAGAAGAGTAAAGAGTAATGCGGAGCAAGACAGGTCAGTTTTCCTTACCAAATGTCAGATCAGAAAATATAGGTACTGTATATAGAGTGTAGTTGGCATGTAGACTAAATATATAAATTGTGCGAACTCTGATATATATTTTGTAAACGTTTTGAATAAGTTAAATGTTATCAAAGTTTTTAAATTACTCACTATTTTATACGAATAAATGTATGAAAAGTCAATGTGACACTTCGGACTCGTATCCAGGTCGGATACGGGTTGGGGGTGTTACACACTGCTTCAGTTGTTCCATGACCAGATCTCGGCCTGATATCTCGCATGGCTGTTGGCTTCGGCTGCCTTGTTCTCCCATGCAACGCCTGTCCTGTTGAAATGTGAAAACCCTAACTTTAAACTCTGGGCTAGATCAGGCCTAATGTTGGTAGACTTAGATAGATTAAACCCCAAATAGACCTAAAGAGAAAAAATAAAAATAAAAATAAGTAATAATAATAAATAAATAAACATTTCTTGAAAACTATATAATATAAATTTTTTAAAAAATGCCTTTTTTTTAAACTATATAATTTTCAAAAATGTTTTAAAAATTATATAATTTTAAAAAATATTTTTTAAAAATTTATATATTACATATAAGTTTTCAAAAATGTTAAAAAAAACTATATATTATATAAGTTTTCAAAATGATTTTAAAATATATATATATTTTCTAAAAATGTTTTAAAAACTATATATTATATAGTTTTCAAAGGTATTTTAAAAATCATATATTATATACGTATTTTCAAAACCATTTGTAGACTATATAATATAATAGATATATATATATATATAAATATATATGTATATATAAAAATATATGGACGAAAATTAGTGTATACACCCACACACCACTCTTTTGTTTTAATAATCATCTTTTTCATCTACCAATTATTGTTATTAATTAATAAATCAGGTATCGAGTTTGAGTCATTATATATATAAAAAATCTCGTTAGGAAACTCACTATTCAAAATCAGACGTGTGACACGAGTATGTTTGAAATAGTCAGGGTGAAATCCTAAATCAACAGGGCAACCATATATATGTAATAGACGATATAATAATTAATAACGACACAAACCGAGCGGCCTAAGTGGTAAAAGAATTGATATTATTTTTTAAGGTCCCGGATTCGAGCAATAAGAATGTCAGGGGTGTGATCGTTTAATGTCAAATGGTTGAGAATTATATTTGAACAAATATTGTCTCGTATTTATCTCATAATAATTAAAAAAAATATCAGATCTTAGACGGTTTAGTTTATAAACTAAATTAAAATATTAATTTTAAAGAGTTTAACTTGTTTTTAAATTAAGATTTTATGAGAATTTCAAAAAACTTTAAAGGGTCTAATTAAAATTTTGAAAACAGTTTAGAAATATAATGCAAAATCCCAAAAACATTGTGGGTGCCAAGGTTTCCCTTGCCCTCGTTACCATCCACCTCGAGAATAATATTTTTACTCCACAACTTTATCAATTTAATTATTTTAATATTTAAATTTTTATTACATATTTTTCATTTACTTTTTTTTGTTAAATTTACCTTAATATGAGCTATTTTATTTTTTTATTAAAAATATCAACCTCAACTTTTTTACATAAAATTTAATATTTTTTGATGATATGACAAAATAATAAAATAATTAATATCGATATTTAGAAAGCAAAAAATAGTTGGTGTATGATTCGTTATTGTTCATATTTGAATTGATTTATGAAATAAATAAAAGTTTAAGGGCTAAAAATAACTAAACCTATAAAATTGAGGGGGCAAAATGGCTATTCTGCCAAAACAAACCTTGCGAGGATCCCTTATGAGAAAATAACCTCAGTGACCAAAAATCCCATATAATATACGATTTTAACCAACTTTTTCCGGATTTGCCAAAATGACCAACAAAATCGCAATGCGATCACTAATTCGCAACACGATCTCCATTATCGCAAATTCGCGTTGCATTTTCGCAATGCGATAGTTGAAAATCGCGTTGCGATGGTCTACAGTATCGTTGCGATTTTCCCAATTCGCAATGCGAATAAGTAAATCGCAACGCGAATTGGAAAAATCGCAATGCGAATAAATAAATCGCAACGCGAATTGGGAAAATCGCAATGCGATACTTACTATCGCAATGCGATAATAAAAAATCGCAACGAGATACTTACTTTCGCAACGCGATACTGACTTTCGCAACGCGATTTACATAGCGCCATTCGTATTAACGCGTATTTTTTTTTTCAAATTCCAAACACGTATTTTTTCTTAATAAATCGGAAAATGAACCGTCCACAGTAATCGCAACTCATAACCTCAAACCCAAAAACACAACACTCAGTCCCATCTCTATCTCTCACTCTCTACGGCGAAATCCGTCCCCATCTCCGAAGATTTCCGTCCCCATCGCCGGCGAAATCCCTCACAACCATTCACAGTCAAAAATCCCTCACAATCATTCAGAAATGGAAAATCAACCTCCGAGGGTTAGTTTTTTTTATTTTTATTTTGAAATTTTTGCATTATTTTAGGTTTTTCATATTGAGATTGATGATAAGTTTACTGGTAATTTCAATAATAGATTAACCATTTCACTTAGATTTCTTATTAAATTCATTCGATTGCTGCCAATACTGCTAAACTGTTTAGCCTATGAAGTTAGTATTTGTCTTTGCTTTGTCTTTTGGTTGAAGTAATGCAGAAGAAGAATAGTTTCGAGAATGAAAATCGCAACGCGGAAATAACTATCGCAACGCGAAATAAAAATCGCAACTCGAAACCAAAATCGCATTGCGATTTTCATTTCGCGTTGCGATTTTTATTTCGCGGTTGCGATTTTCATTTCGCGTTGCGATTGTCTGGTCGCGATAGTCATTTCGCGTTGCGATTCTCTCGTTGCGATAGTCATTTCCGCGTTGCGATTCTCATTATCTCGTTGCGATTTTCATTTCAACCAAAAGACAAAACAGTGTTGCAAATTTTAGTTTCAAGAATAAACTACTATTTATGTTTATTGTTTTGTTTTTGGTATATCTTGACAGTGTAATTTTTGGTATATCTAACTTGGTATGTTTATTGTTTTTTTGTAGAAATTTTTTCGGCTTCATTGACATTAAGGAATAAAGTTAGCCTAGCCACTACAATTGCTTCGAAGCTTTCACCTGCACAAAGAAAATTGTTTGAAGAAACCTGCTTCGGGCCATGGATGAGAGTACAGCATCCGGGTGGAGATGCTAGTTTGACCCATTTGTGGCTTCAGACCATGACTAGCGATCTACCCGACAGTATACAACGTGGTGAGGAAGAGATATGGTTTCATTTTCCACCGGCGTATACTTGTTTTGGGCGGAAGGAGTTCTGCTTAATCACTGGTCTACGATTCGGACACGATGATGTAGGCCGGTACACTCGTCATATCACCCGCCCATCATGGTTATCCAGGGTTTTTCCTGATGAGTCAATAGAGAAGCCGAACTTACACATCGACGACGTGAAGAAATTGTTTAATAAGAAAGATGGTTTTACTCGGATGAATGACGTCGATGTTGTCCGAGTATGCCTTCTACTACTTTTGTATGCCGGCTTTCTAGGCAGAGAGGCCAGACAACCTATTCCTCAGGAGCTAATATTATTGGTAGAGGACCTAAATGCATGGAATCTGTTTCCGTGGGCTTCGTATATATGGAAAGCTACCTGGACTAAGTTGTCGTCTGCCTTTGATGACCGCAAAAGTTTACGGGGCGATGGGTCGAAATACACTTTGTCAGGCTTTGTTTGGGCCTTTAAGGTAAGAATTTCTATATAATGTTTTCAAAATTATAATTAATTATTTAACAATTACTAATGTTTGTTATTATATTGTTTGTAGATTTGGATATTCGAGGCTTTCCCCAGCATGCAGACATATGCATTAAAATCCTCAGATGATATTCCTAGGGCTATTTCCTGGAAGAGGAAACGTATGTTGGATTGGGAAGACTTAATACCATATGCGACAATAAATAATGTAAGTTAACACAAATACTATCATATATAAACAAGTTATTAATAGTAGACGTTTAACTTTGTTTTAGTTTTTATATTTTTAGGAGGCCAACACTCCATTAATGAGACTGACACCCACGGAGGCTGAGCTTGCCACTGATTGGTGGCAAGCTAGTCAGCGTTTTTTTGATGGCACGAATGATGAGCAGCCTCCACTTCCTCCACTTCGAGAGCCATCACCTCACCCAGAGCCATCACCTGATCGACCCGACTATACACCTCTACAACGAGAGCCATCACCTATCCCGTCACATCATCGAGTCTCTTCTCCACTATCACCTCATGATAGGCGACCGACAAAGATGCCACGACTTCTATCTCCCTGTTCTCCACCTCCACGGGATGAGTCAAGGGAGTTACGTGATGAGGTCAATGCCTTGCGTGAGGAGATTGGTACTCTACGCGATAACGATGGTGCATGGCGTGTGGAGGTGTCTACTTTACGTGGTGAGGTTGCCGCTCTACGTGAGATGGTAGTATCGTTGCAGAATGAGGTTCATACTCTACGCAACGAGGTAAGTTTAAGATTTTCCATATTTAACTTGATGATAAATTTACTCGTAATTTCACTTAAATTAACCATTTCACTTATATTGCTTAGTAAATTTATTCGGTTGCTGCCAAAACTGCTAAACTTTTTACTTTAACACTGTGAAGTTAGTATTTGTCTTTGTTTTGTCTTTTGGTTGAAAGTTTGAAATATATTTATCTTTGTTTTCACTGTTTAAATATCATGTCTGTTTATTTACTGATATTTGTATTTTTATTTAGCGGACCGATAAGGTGGATGCTTTACGTCGGGTTTTTCTTGCACGACAGAGTTCACGCATCAGACGGCGTGCACGTGCTATTAAGTCTCCGTATACCCCAATAGTGCGAAGACACCGCAAGAAGAAGCCCGACTCGCCTATCATCCCTCAAGAGTCCACTCCTATCGTTGAAGAGGCCCCTATTATTCCTCGAGAGTCCCCTCCCACCGTTCAAGAGGCCACTGTCATCGTTGAAGAGGTCCCTCCCACCATTCAAGAGCCCGATTCACATGGCGTCATATGTAGGATTCTTGAGAAACCCTCTGACATGCCGGACATGATGGATTCAAGTTGGCTCTCGTATGAGTTACCGGCCAGTACCATACCGATATCTGAAGAGGAGAGGAAACAACTACCGGACACAATTCTGGATAACACCCTTTGGGCTAAGACCGCAGTTGATTTTTATCTACATGAGCGAAGCCAGGGGTGTTTCACTGACATATGCAAGCTCAATGATGATATCTATTTGTTGCTTGATCGGTCTTGGTGGGGCGTATTATTAGGGGTCGAAGACAATGGCTATTTCGATGGAGGGGTAAGTCTTAAATCTATCTTATATTTTCATTTGATTAATTTGTTTAAAAATTAATGTAATTCACTAATATATGTATTTTTTTGTAAAACAACATATCGATGCGTGGGTGTCACGTCTACTAATAATTAGGAAACTTAAGGAAAATAAAAGAAATACACGGTATACAATAATGCCGACGGCTTTTAACGCAGTTCACTTGAAGAATCAACGAGATGAATCATTTGCGTTGGGCAATGGACAAGCTAAACTTTATCATGCATGGTGGGAGGTCGATAAGGTTAGTGTTTATTTTAGATTGAGTTTAAAGGTATTCATAAATAAGTGCGCAAATGAATGAATTATTACTTATGATTGCAGGTGTTTATCCCTATTTTGGAACGTAACCATTGGCTTCTCGTCGAGCTTCAGATCCCATCCCTTAAGGCAATAGTATATGACAGCATGATAAATTACATATCATTGGCTGATTTAAGAGATATTATTAAGGGATGGAGCTCTTATTTGGCTAAATACTTGGATGCGATAAACTATTGGACTCGTTTTGGAAACAAGAAGCCAAAGAAGCTCAATATTACAGTTAGCAGAGACGAGACCACACCACAACAAACGAAAGGACCCAGAGGGGATTGTGGTCCTCTCGTATGCTTGGCGTTGGACCGTTTGATCACAGGAAGTATAAAGTATCTACCTCCCACCGATATAGATAAAGCTGCAGTAGGCTTGTGTTTTCGACATTATATGGCTAGATCGATATATACGAGACGCTGCCTACCTGCATCCGCGTTATAAAAATGTCCATAAACAATTGGTATGTTTATAGGCTTGTGGTTTGAAAATGTTTGGTTAAGTACCTAGAATTCAATAATTTGCTGTTTGTAGGTTTTAGATGTGTAGAAAGTGTTGTTTGAGCAAATGTTTGGTTTATGCAGGTTAATCTCAGAAGTGAGCTGCGTGAAAATGATGTATGGCTGCAAAAGTTGATTCAATAGTATAAGTGTTATTTTCTCTAATAATTATTGCTTATTTTTTTATTGTTTAATTGATTTGTAAAAGGTGATTTGTAAAAGTTGATTTGTTTAATTGATGTTGACATAATTCTTATTTCTGCTTGTTTAATTGATTGAAATGTAATGGTTGATTTTGTTGATTTCAATCTGCATTATGTTGAAGGCAAAAAGTACTATCGCAATGCGAAATTAGCGTTGCGATTTTCATTTCGCATTGCGATTCTCTCGTTGCGATTTTCATTTCGCATTGCGATAGTAATTTCCGCGTTGCGATGGACATTAAGATGATTGCCTATTAAGTGATAACAACTGGAACATATCATAGCAATTTTCAAACTCAAGTTACTAATACATGCCTAACTGAAAATGTTAAAAGTTCACACATAAAATCTACATAATACAACGTTTGCATTTAAAAATCACCTAAGTTAACAGTCCCAAAAGGTGAAGCCAGTTGTGATTGGGATTTTAAAGATGATTGCGATTTTGATTGCCTTTTTCTTGACACCATATGAGCTTTGGATTTTTATGATGATCCATATTTTGGTAGAGGAAAAGATGATTGTGATGGCACTGTTGATCCACATGTCAACCTTGTATGACCACTTTCCTTGCACCGACTACATGTCGATCTCTTCTTCTGTTCACCCTTAGACGGTATACGATCGTGACTTTTTGGTCGGCCAGGTAGCCTTCTGTCCATGGCTGGTGGCAAAACTGTTTGTAAGTCATCTGGTATGTCCCACTCAGAAGGATGTGAAATAGGGTAGACAATCTCGGCATAAGTCTGTCGATATACTTCTGTAGTGTAGCAATCCATAGCGTATGTGCTTGAATCATCTTGGTTTAGATGAAGAGCAACTTTTATAACATGGCCACATAGATAACCAGATGTTTGCCATTTCATACAACTACACGTCCTTGCATTTAGATCGACAATCCCATTTAAGTTATTATCCAGTACTTCAAACAAAGTGTTTGAACATGGTTCAACTCTCCATGACGTTGACTTCACAACACGTTTCGTTATCTTTTTTTCAGTCCATGGTGTAACACGATGTTCCAATGTTCCTGTAAATTTAAATAAATAATACTTAGTAAAATATATGATAAGTTACGAATTCAAAGAAATAATACCTGCATGGTTTCTTTTCTTGTAGTACCACTGTTGAATAGAGGCTCGAAAAAACTCCATTAACATAGTAATGGGTAATTTCCGGGAATGACGACTTAGAGCGTTAATTGATTCTGCACTATTAGACGTCATGAAAACCATATCTTGCTCCAAGTTGATGTACTCTTGACCATCTTTCAAATCCGACATCTTCTAGTGTTTGAGCACACTGAGGCAAAAACACGTCTTAAACAATTTATATGCTTATTGAAATCCACTTCCCGACAAGCCTTTACAGCCTTCCAGTATGTCCATTTGTGCTTTTTTATACCAGCAGACCTTGATTTTAGATTTCTATACAAATGAACACCACAAAGTCCATGAAAAGCATCTGGGAAACACCTTCTAACAGCGTTGTCAATTGAGTTTGCCCTATCGGATATGATTTTCAGATTGCTAATAGGACCTATGCAATCCCTAAGATGCCCCATAAACCATGTCCATGAATCAGAGGTTTAAGATTTGCCAACCCCGTAAGCTATTGGAAATATCCCATTGTTAGCATCTATGGCTACTGCTAATAAGTTTACTCCAAGGTATCGACCTTTCAAATGTGCTCCGTCAACTATAATAACTGGGCGCATGCAAGTAATAAACGAACGAATCTACAAAATAATATACACAAGAAATATAATCATTTAAATGTGAAATGCATGTAACTAACAGAAATGAGTCAACAGAATTATATTGATTTACTAACCGCAGCACCAATGGTGATAAACAGCAACTCAAAGCGTCCATCTCTATCTGTTTTGATATGAGTTACCGACCCAGGATTTTTCAGCTTTAAATTGTGACAATAAGCCGGCAGTTGGGAAAACGATGCTTCTGGCGACCCCCTCAACAATTCCAAGGCATAACATT
The DNA here is from genome assembly GCF_006381635.1 of Hibiscus syriacus. Lineage (NCBI taxonomy): Eukaryota > Viridiplantae > Streptophyta > Magnoliopsida > Malvales > Malvaceae > Hibiscus > Hibiscus syriacus. Next base: position 6,678 of record NW_024063339.1, on the reverse strand, counting down.
TGGCTCTCCAAGCTTGAGAATATGATATAATAATCTTGAACCGAGCATTCATGTCAGTCATAATTTCATGTCCCCGATATACCCTGCCATTCAAAAACATTAACTCAGCCAGAAAACCACCCAACACCTTTTTGTTTGCCTGTCTATGGTGAGGAAAAACTTGGGTTCTTGAACATGTATGTTTATCAATAAAAGTCCTAACTTGAAACATTGCGCAATCTTTTATCCTCTTTGCAATCATACGCCACGTACAGTTTTTGTCAATCGTACACTTGTTTCGAAACGATCTTTGCTTGATTTGTTAACTTTTAGTTGATAGCCATATTCCACACATTTCGTATACAAAGCTATCTTCAAGTCTTCCTTTGTATCAAAACAATCATCTTTCTTGATACGAATAACTTTTGTGTAACAATCAACTGCTTTCTTTGCCAACTCTTCTTCCGGTAACTGAAGTAATTATGGCATATTCCAGTTATACTCCCGTGGCATTTTCTTTTCTTCGGGGACTTTTTCTTCTTCTTTTTCTTCTTCAGGATTATATGAATTACAGAATGGATGTTCAACATGTTCATTCACAGTCGTAAATTCCTCCTCATTATCATCAACAACATCTTCCTCGGCAACGGGTGTTTCATCATCAAATTCGGGTATTGACCAATATCAAAATCATTACACGCAGGGTCTGTTTCTTCTTCTGAAACATCATCAAAATCCGTGTATTGACCAATATCAAAGTCCGGGTATTGACCAAGATCAAATTTCGAATACTGACTAGTACTCACAATTTTTTCTCTTGGCTCATCATCGTCTAATTGGTCAATACGAAAACCGGAATTTGGTGCTGAAAGTTGATTTGGATTTGGATTAGAGAAAGGCTGTGGGTTTTTTGACCCACTTAGTTGATTACTACCCGCTACTGACCCAACAATACTACTTCTAGGTTCAACAACATACAATGTAACATCATCACTTGAAACATTAATGTAAGCAATGAATCGTTCAACATCTTCATTGTCGGTTAACAAATAAACTTTACCATTTCTCTGATAAGATAGCCTAAATCCACTTAGGGGCTCTAAATTCAATTTCTTTGAAACACGTAACATTAGGGTTTCATAAGTTAACTTCTTTAATGACAGTTTTAGTTGAAGATTCATGGGTAAAGGCATATATTGTAAAACACCATGAACATTCTCCCATGACCCTCCAAAACACAAATCTATCCAAACATGATCAACATTAGATGATTTCATGGTTGTAACTAAACAAACGAGATGCGAAACTAAGACCTGTTGCCGGATGGGGAAGGATGTCGTTGGATATTAGAAAGAATGTCGCCGGAGAGAGTGATAGATGGAGATGGAATGAGTTGCGATTTAGGGATTTAGGTTATGAGTTGTTGCTGCTGCGTATATATATACACTCAAAATTTGGCTTGCGAAACTAAAACCTGTTGCGAACTTTGAAACTCGCATTGCGATTTTGTATTATCTCGTTGCGAAAGTCAGAATCGCGTTGCGAAAGGCAATCATTTGACCATCGCAATGCGAAATGCAAATCGCAACGATAGAATCGCAATGCGAAATGAAAAAGGCAACGAGGATTAACATGCATAAACTTTTAACAATTATTATTGAATTCTAGGTACTTAACCAAACATTTTCAAACCAAAAGGAGTATATATGTTAACAAAACTTGCATTATGTGTATTTTATGTGTGCACTTTTAACATTTTCAGTTAGGCATGTATTAGTAACTTGAGTTTGAACATTGCTATGATCTGTTCAGTTGTCATCACTTATTAGACATTCATTTGACTATCGCAACGCGAAAATGGCTATCGCAACGCGAAAATGGTTATCGCAACGAGAAAATCGCAATGCGAAATGAAAATCGCATTGCGATTTTCTCGTTGCGATTTTCATTTCGCATTGCGATTTTCATTTCGTATTGCGATTTTCATTTCGCATTGCGATTTTCTCGTTGCGATAGCCATTTCGCGTTGCGATAGTCTGTTTTGCCTTCAACATAAAGCAGATTGAAAATCAACAAATCAACTATACATTTCAACACAAATTATGTACACATCAATTAAACAAATCAAGATTTACAATCATCTTTTACAAATCAATTAAACAATCAAAAAAATAATAATTCTTATTTCTTCATCAATTATTGAATCAACGAATCAACAACTTTGTGACCCCGTACATCCATTTCACGCAGCTCACTTAAGGATTAACCTGCAGAAACCAATCATTTGCTCAAACAAGACTTCCTACACATCTAAAACCTACAAACAGCAAATTATTGAATTCTAGGTACTTAACCAAACATTTCAAACCAAAAGGAGTATATATGTTAACAAAACTTGCATTTGACTTACCAATTAACAATGGACACTTTCATAACGCGGATGCAGGTAGGCAGCGTCTCGAATATATTGCTCTATCCATAATGCCGAAACCACAAGCCTACTGCAGCTCTATCTCTATCGGTGGGAGGTAAAAACTCTGTGCTTCCCGTCGTCAAACGGCCAAGCAAAGGCATACGAGAGGACCACAATCCCCTCTGGCTCCCGGCGATTGCTGTGGCGCGGTCTCGTCTCTGACAACTGTGACATTGAACTTCTTTGGCTTCTTGTGTCCAGAATGACTCCAATACTTAATCCCATCCAAGAATTTAGCCAAATGAGAGCTCCATCCCTTGAAAATATCTCTCAAATCAGACAGTGATATGTAATTGATCATGCTGTCATACACTATTATCTTCAGGGATGGGAGCTGAAGTTGGACGAGAAGCCAGTGACGACGTTCCAAAACAGGGATAAACACCTGCGGTCATAAGTAATAATTCATTTATTTGCGCACTTATTATTAACACCTTTAAAAAATTTAAAAAATAAACACTAACCTTATCGACCTCCCACCATGCAGGATAAAGTTTAGCTTGTCCATTGCCCAACAAAATGATTCATCTCGTTGATTCTTCAAGTGAATTGCGTGAAAAGCCGTCGGCATTATTGTATAGCGAATTTTTTTTATTTTTCCTAAGCTTCCTTATTATTAGTAGACGTACCCCGCATCGATATGCTGTTTTACAAAAAAAATACATATATTAGTGAATTACATTAATTTTTAAACAAATTAATCAAAATCATATATAAGACAATATAGCTTACCTCCCCATCCAAATAGCCACTGTCTTCAACCCCTAATAGCACACCCCACCAAGACCGATCAAGCAACAAAACATTTCATCGTTGAGTTTGCTGATGTCAGTGTAACACCCTTGGCTCCGCTCATGTAGATAAAAATCAACTGCGGTCTTAGCCCAAAGGGTATTATCCACAATTGTTTCCGGTAGTTGTCTCCTCTCCACTTCAGATACCGGAAGGGTACTAGCCGGTAACTCATACGAGAGCCAACTCTCATCCATCATGTCCGGAACGGTGGGGGTTTCTCAATACTTCGATATATTACCCCATGTGAATCGGGCTCTGGAATGGTGCGAGGGACCTCTTCAACGATGACAGTGGCCTCTTGAACGGTGGGGGGGAATCTTGAGTGAGAATAGGGGCCTCTTAAACGATTGGAGGGGACTCTTGAGGGATGACCGGTGAGTCGGGCTTCTTCTTGCGGAGTCTTCGCACCATTGGGGTGAACGGAGACGTAATAGCACGTCCACACCATCTGATGCGTGAACTCCGTCGTGCAAGGAAAACCCGACGTAAAGCATCCACCTTATCGGGCCGCTAAAAAAAATTACATAAATCAGTAAATAAACAGACATGATATTAAACAAAGACAAATATGTTTCAAACTAGCATTGTATTCACCCAAATCATTATTCTATCATAGTTCACAAAATGCTCAGATAACATTCCAGAAGTAAGCACTTATATAAACATTTAAAAGGACAACATATATAAACATTCCAGAAGAAGAATAGTTTACTTTCGCAACACGAAACTTAAAATCGCAACGCGAAATGACTATCGCAACGCGGAAATGGCTATCGCAATGCGAAATGAAAATCGCAACGACAAAATCGCAACGCGAAATGAAATCGCAACGACAAAATCGCAACGCGAAACATAAATCGCATTGCGATTTTCATTTCGCGTTGCGATTTTGTCGTTGCGATTTCATTTCGCGTTGCGATTTTGTCGTTGCGATTTTCATTTCGCTTTGCGATAGCCATTTCCGCGTTGCGATAGTCATTTTCGTGTTGCGAAAGTAAACTATTCTTCTTCTGCAAATTGAAACTTGAATGGATTGCATTACTTCAACCAAAAGACAAAAACAAAACCAAAAACAAATACTAACAAAAACAGATTGGCAGCAACCGAATGAATTATGAGTATGAAAAATCTTAAACTTACCTCGTTGCGTAGAGTATGAACCTCATTCTGCAACGATGCTACCATCTCATGTAGAGCGGCTACCTCACCGCGTAATGTAGACACCTCAACACGCCATGCACCATCGTCTTTGCGTAAAGTACCGACCTCCTCACGCAAGGTATTGACCTCATCACGTAACTCCCCTAACTCATCCCGTTGAGGTGGAGGTGGAGAACAGGGAGATAAACGTCGTGGCATCTTTGCCGGTCGCCTATCTTGCGGTGATGGTGGAGAAGAGGCTCGATGATGTGACAGAATAGGTGATGGCTGTCGTTGTGGAGGTGTATAGCCGGGTCGATCAGATGATGGCTCTGGGTGAGGTGATAGCTCTGGGCGAGGTGATGGCTCCCGAAGTGGAGGTTGTTCATCAACCGTTCCATCAAAAAAACGCTTACTAGCTTGCCACCAATCAGTGGCAAGCTCAGCTTCCGTGGGTGTCAGCCTCTGTAGAGGAGTGTTGGCCTCCTAACAATATAAAAGCTCAAACAAAGTTAAATGTGTACTAGTAATAACTTGTTTATAAACATATGGTAGTATTTATGTTAACTTACATTATTTATTGTCGTATACCGTAGAAAATCTTCCCATTGCAAGGTTCGTTTCCTCTTCCAGGAAATAGCCCTGGGAATATTATTTGAAGTTTTTATTGCATAGTCTTCATGGCGGGAAAGGCCTCAAATATCCAAATCTACAAACAATAATAACAAACATTAGTAATTGTTAAATAATTACTTATAATTTTGGAAACATTATATAAAAATTCTTACCTTAAAGGCCCAAATAAAGCCTGTCAAAGTGTATTTGGAACCATCGCCATGCAAACTTTTTCGATCATCCAAGGCAGACGATAACTTATTCCATGTAGCTTTCCATAAATACGAGCCCCACGGAAACAGGTTCCACGCATTTAGGTCTTCTACCAATTGATTAGATCATTTGGAATAGGTTGTCTGGCCTCTCTGCCTAAAAAGCCGGCATGCAAAAGAATTAGAAGGCATACTCGGACAACGTCGACGTCATCCATCCGAGTAAAACCATCTTTATTATTCAAAAATCTTGTCAGGTCTTCTACGTGTAGACTCGGCCTCTCCAGCTCAGGAAAAACCCGGGATAGCCATGATGGGCGGGTAATGTGTCTAGTGTACCGACCTACATCATCGTGTCCGAAGCGTAGACGGGATTAAGCAAAACTCCTCCCGCCCAAAACACGTACGCCGGTGGAAAATCAAACCATATCTCTTCATCACGACGTTGTATAGTCTCTGGTAGATCTCTAGTCATGGTTTGAAGAAACAGGTGTGTCAACATCGCATCTCCACCGGGATGTTGTACTTTCAGCCATGGCCCGAAGCATGTATCCTCAAACATTTTTCTTTGTGCATGTGAAAGCTTCGACGCAATTGTTTTGGCCAGGCTGACTTTATTTCTCAAGGTCAATTGAGCCGAATAAAAGTTCTACAAAACAATAAACATACTAAATTAGATATACCAAAAATACACTGTGAAGATATACCAAAAACAATAATAAACAAAGTAGTAGTTTATTCTTCAAACTTAAATATGCAACACTGTGAATTCGTATTTGTCTTTGTTTTTGGTTGAAGTAATGCAATTCATTCAAGTTTCAATTTGCAGAAGAAGAATAGTTTCTGAAAATGAAATTTGCAACACGAAAATGACTATCGCAACGCGAAACTAAAATCGCGTTGCGATTTGCATTTCGCGTTGCGATTCTTGGTTGATTTAATAAGCAATCTAAGTGAAATGGTTAATCTATTATTGAAATTACCAGTAAACTTATCATCAATTTCAATATGAAAAACCTAATAATAATGCAAAAATTTCAAAAAGAAAATAATTAAAAAAACTAACCCTCGTTGGTTGATTTGGTTGATTTTCCATTTCTGATTGTGAGGGTGGCTCTAAGATTTAGATAGACGGATTTCGTCGGAGATGGGTGAGAGAGTGAGATGGAGATGGGACTGAGTTGTGATTTTAGGTTTAGGTTATGAGTTGCGATTACGGGATATACGGTGGAGTTCAGTGTTTCCAATATATTAATATTCATGTTTGGAATTTAAAAATAAAATACTTGGCCAGGATACTAATGGCGCTTTGAAAATCGCATTGCGATTATGTATTATCGCGTTGCGAAAGTCAGGATCGCGTTGCGATTTTTTATTATCGCATTGCGATAGTAAGTATCGCATTGCGATTTTCCCAATTCGCGTTGCGATTTACTTATTCGCATTGCGATTTTCCCAATTCGC